>NC_090844.1:16687500-17004166 GCF_028021215.1 Eschrichtius robustus | reverse complement strand
CTAAAACTCCTATCACAATGGCAGACGACAGGGTTCCGTAGTTGTAAAGTTACAGTGACTCTTTCCTACTTCGCCTGCCCTTTGGCCCTAAGAACTGGCTGAAACTCCTATCACAATGGCAGACGACAGGGTTCCGTAGTTGTAAAGTTACAGTGACTCTTTCCTACTTCGCCTGCCCTTTGGCCCTAAGAACTGGCTGAAACTCCTATCACAATGGCAGACGACAGGTTTCCGTAGTTGTAAAGTTACAGTGACTCTTTCCTACTTCGCCTGCCCTTTGGCCCTGAGAACTGGCTAAAACTCCTATCACAATGGCAGACGACAGGTTTCCGTATTTGTAAAGTTACAGTGACTCTTTCCTACTTCGCCTGCCCTTTGGCCCTGAGAACTGGCTAAAACTCCTATCACAATGGCAGACGACAGGTTTCCGTAGTTGTAAAGTTACAGTGAGTATTTCCTACTTCGCCTGCCCTTTGGCCCTTAGAACTGGCTAAAACTCCTATCACAATGGCAGACGACAGGTTTCCGTAGTTGTAAAGTTACAGTGACTCTTTCCTACTTCGCCTGCCCTTTGGCCCTGAGAACTGGCTAAAACTCCTATCACAATGGCAGACGACAGGTTTCCGTAGTTGTAAAGTTACAGTGACTCTTTCCTACTTCGCCTGCCCTTTGGCCCTGAGAACTGGCTAAAACTCCTATCACAATGGCAGACGACAGGTTTCCGTAGTTGTAAAGTTACAGTGACTCTTTCCTACTTCGCCTGCCCTTTGGCCCTGAGAACTGGCTAAAACTCCTATCACAATGGCAGACGACAGGTTTCCGTAGTTGTAAAGTTACAGTGACTCTTTCCTACTTCGCCTGCCCTTTGGCCCTAAGAACTGGTTGAATCTCCTATCACAATGGCAGACGACAGGTTTCCGTAGTTGTAAAGTTACAGTGACTCTTTCCTACTTCGCCTGCCCTTTGGCCCTGAGAACTGGCTAAAACTCCTATCACAATGGCAGACGACAGGTTTCCGTAGTTGTAAAGTTACAGTGACTCTTTCCTACTTCGCCTGCCCTTTGGCCCTGAGAACTGGCTAAAACTCCTATCACAATGGCAGACAACAGGTTTCCGTAGTTGTAAAGTTACAGTGACTCTTTCCTACTTCGCCTGCCCTTTGGCCCTGAGAACTGGCTAAAACTCCTATCACAATGGCAGACGACAGGTTTCCGTAGTTGTAAAGTTACAGTGACTCTTTCCTACTTCGCCTGCCCTTTGGCCCTAAGAACTGGCTGAAACTCCTATCACAATGGCAGACGACAGGTTTCCGTAGTTGTAAAGTTACAGTGACTCTTTCCTACTTCGCCTGCCCTTTGGCCCTGAGAACTGGCTAAAACTCCTATCACAATGGCAGACGACAGGTTTCCGTATTTGTAAAGTTACAGTGACTCTTTCCTACTTCGCCTGCCCTTTGGCCCTGAGAACTGGCTAAAACTCCTATCACAATGGCAGACGACAGGTTTCCGTAGTTGTAAAGTTACAGTGACTCTTTCCTACTTCGCCTGCCCTTTGGCCCTGAGAACTGGCTAAAACTCCTATCACAATGGCAGACGACAGGTTTCCGTAGTTGTAAAGTTACAGTGACTCTTTCCTACTTCGCCTGCCCTTTGGCCCTAAGAACTGGCTGAAACTCCTATCACAATGGCAGACGACAGGTTTCCGTAGTTGTAAAGTTACAGTGACTCTTTCCTACTTCGCCTGCCCTTTGGCCCTGAGAACTGGCTAAAACTCCTATCACAATGGCAGACGACAGGTTTCCGTAGTTTTAAAGTTACAGTGACTCTTTCCTACTTCGCCTGCCCTTTGGCCCTGAGAACTGGCTAAAACTCCTATCACAATGGCAGACGACAGGTTTCCGTAGTTGTAAAGTTACAGTGACTCTTTCCTACTTCGCCTGCCCTTTGGCCCTGAGAACTGGCTAAAACTCCTATCACAATGGCAGACGACAGGTTTCCGTAGTTGTAAAGTTACAGTGACTCTTTCCTACTTCGCCTGCCCTTTGGCCCTAAGAACTGGCTAAAACTCCTATCACAATGGCAGACGACAGGGTTCCGTAGTTGTAAAGTTACAGTGACTCTTTCCTACTTCGCCTGCCCTTTGGCCCTAAGAACTGGCTGAAACTCCTATCACAATGGCAGACGACAGGTTTCCGTAGTTGTAAAGTTACAGTGACTCTTTCCTACTTCGCCTGCCCTTTGGCCCTGAGAACTGGCTAAAACTCCTATCACAATGGCAGACGACAGGTTTCCGTAGTTGTAAAGTTACAGTGACTCTTTCCTACTTCGCCTGCCCTTTGGCCCTGAGAACTGGCTAAAACTCCTATCACAATGGCAGACGACAGGTTTCCGTAGTTGTAAAGTTACAGTGAGTATTTCCTACTTCGCCTGCCCTTTGGCCCTTAGAACTGGCTAAAACTCCTATCACAATGGCAGACGACAGGTTTCCGTAGTTGTAAAGTTACAGTGACTCTTTCCTACTTCGCCTGCCCTTTGGCCCTGAGAACTGGCTAAAACTCCTATCACAATGGCAGACGACAGGTTTCCGTAGTTGTAAAGTTACAGTGACTCTTTCCTACTTCGCCTGCCCTTTGGCCCTGAGAACTGGCTAAAACTCCTATCACAATGGCAGACGACAGGTTTCCGTATTTGTAAAGTTACAGTGACTCTTTCCTACTTCGCCTGCCCTTTGGCCCTAAGAACTGGCTAAAACTCCTATCACAATGGCAGACGACAGGTTTCCGTAGTTGTAAAGTTACAGTGACTCTTTCCTACTTCGCCTGCCCTTTGGCCCTGAGAACTGGCTAAAACTCCTATCACAATGGCAGACGACAGGTTTCCGTAGTTGTAAAGTTACAGTGACTCTTTCCTACTTCGCCTGCCCTTTGGCCCTGAGAACTGGCTAAAACTCCTATCACAATGGCAGACGACAGGTTTCCGTAGTTGTAAAGTTACAGTGACTCTTTCCTACTTCGCCTGCCCTTTGGCCCTAAGAACTGGCTAAAACTCCTATCACAATGGCAGACGACAGGGTTCCGTAGTTGTAAAGTTACAGTGACTCTTTCCTACTTCGCCTGCCCTTTGGCCCTAAGAACTGGCTGAAACTCCTATCACAATGGCAGACGACAGGTTTCCGTAGTTGTAAAGTTACAGTGACTCTTTCCTACTTCGCCTGCCCTTTGGCCCTGAGAACTGGCTAAAACTCCTATCACAATGGCAGACGACAGGTTTCCGTATTTGTAAAGTTACAGTGACTCTTTCCTACTTCGCCTGCCCTTTGGCCCTGAGAACTGGCTAAAACTCCTATCACAATGGCAGACGACAGGTTTCCGTAGTTGTAAAGTTACAGTGAGTATTTCCTACTTCGCCTGCCCTTTGGCCCTTAGAACTGGCTAAAACTCCTATCACAATGGCAGACGACAGGTTTCCGTAGTTGTAAAGTTACAGTGACTCTTTCCTACTTCGCCTGCCCTTTGGCCCTGAGAACTGGCTAAAACTCCTATCACAATGGCAGACGACAGGTTTCCGTAGTTGTAAAGTTACAGTGACTCTTTCCTACTTCGCCTGCCCTTTGGCCCTGAGAACTGGCTAAAACTCCTATCACAATGGCAGACGACAGGTTTCCGTAGTTGTAAAGTTACAGTGACTCTTTCCTACTTCGCCTGCCCTTTGGCCCTGAGAACTGGCTAAAACTCCTATCACAATGGCAGACGACAGGTTTCCGTAGTTGTAAAGTTACAGTGACTCTTTCCTACTTCGCCTGCCCTTTGGCCCTAAGAACTGGCTGAAACTCCTATCACAATGGCAGACGACAGGTTTCCGTAGTTGTAAAGTTACAGTGACTCTTTCCTACTTCGCCTGCCCTTTGGCCCTGAGAACTGGCTAAAACTCCTATCACAATGGCAGACGACAGGTTTCCGTAGTTGTAAAGTTACAGTGACTCTTTCCTACTTCGCCTGCCCTTTGGCCCTGAGAACTGGCTAAAACTCCTATCACAATGGCAGACGACAGGTTTCCGTAGTTGTAAAGTTACAGTGACTCTTTCCTACTTCGCCTGCCCTTTGGCCCTAAGAACTGGCTAAAACTCCTATCACAATGGCAGACGACAGGTTTCCGTAGTTGTAAAGTTACAGTGACTCTTTCCTACTTCGCCTGCCCTTTGGCCCTAAGAACTGGCTAAAACTCCTATCACAATGGCAGACGACAGGGTTCCGTAGTTGTAAAGTTACAGTGACTCTTTCCTACTTCGCCTGCCCTTTGGCCCTAAGAACTGGCTGAAACTCCTATCACAATGGCAGACGACAGGTTTCCGTAGTTGTAAAGTTACAGTGACTCTTTCCTACTTCGCCTGCCCTTTGGCCCTGAGAACTGGCTAAAACTCCTATCACAATGGCAGACGACAGGTTTCCGTAGTTGTAAAGTTACAGTGACTCTTTCCTACTTCGCCTGCCCTTTGGCCCTGAGAACTGGCTAAAACTCCTATCACAATGGCAGACGACAGGGTTCCGTAGTTGTAAAGTTACAGTGACTCTTTCCTACTTCGCCTGCCCTTTGGCCCTGAGAACTGGCTAAAACTCCTATCACAATGGCAAACGACAGGTTTCCGTAGTTGTAAAGTTACAGTGACTCTTTCCTACTTCGCCTGCCCTTTGGCCCTGAGAACTGGCTAAAACTCCTATCACAATGGCAGACGACAGGTTTCCGTAGTTGTAAAGTTACAGTGACTCTTTCCTACTTCGCCTGCCCTTTGGCCCTGAGAACTGGCTAAAACTCCTATCACAATGGCAGACGACAGGTTTCCGTAGTTGTAAAGTTACAGTGACTCTTTCCTACTTCGCCTGCCCTTTGGCCCTGAGAACTGGCTAAAACTCCTATCACAATGGCAGACGACAGGGTTCCGTAGTTGTAAAGTTACAGTGACTCTTTCCTACTTCGCCTGCCCTTTGGCCCTGAGAACTGGCTAAAACTCCTATCACAATGGCAAACGACAGGTTTCCGTAGTTGTAAAGTTACAGTGACTCTTTCCTACTTCGCCTGCCCTTTGGCCCTGAGAACTGGCTAAAACTCCTATCACAATGGCAGACGACAGGTTTCCGTAGTTGTAAAGTTACAGTGACTCTTTCCTACTTCGCCTGCCCTTTGGCCCTGAGAACTGGCTAAAACTCCTATCACAATGGCAGACGACAGGGTTCCGTAGTTGTAAAGTTACAGTGACTCTTTCCTACTTCGCCTGCCCTTTGGCCCTGAGAACTGGCTAAAACTCCTATCACAATGGCAAACGACAGGTTTCCGTAGTTGTAAAGTTACAGTGACTCTTTCCTACTTCGCCTGCCCTTTGGCCCTGAGAACTGGCTAAAACTCCTATCACAATGGCAGACGACAGGTTTCCGTATTTGTAAAGTTACAGTGACTCTTTCCTACTTCGCCTGCCCTTTGGCCCTGAGAACTGGCTAAAACTCCTATCACAATGGCAGACGACAGGTTTCCGTAGTTGTAAAGTTACAGTGAGTATTTCCTACTTCGCCTGCCCTTTGGCCCTGAGAACTGGCTTCACTTTACGGAGCCGCATAGTTTTCCTTGGCCTTTGTGGGCCACTGGGCAAATATCTTGTATCCTGAGATTGGCAGAAATGCCCAGATCTAATATTTTCAGGCTCCTCATATACAGGATTTTATTCCTTGCCTTGTTTCTCATGGCCCGCTTCTATACTCAGATCATTCACTGGCCTGTGCTCTTTTGCTTGGGGTACCTGGATTCAGACTCCTGTTATTACCGATGTTTTTCCAGATTTAATGCTAACCTGGATTCTGAATACAAACTAGTCTGTATTACCTATTTCTGTCCCTTATCACTCACTGTTCGCCATAATTACCATATAGAAATATGAACTAACATGAATTGGAAAACCCAGCGCCGATTTGTATTATCTCAGTGTTTGTAACCCTCCTAGAAACCCAGGGATCTATGGGGAAGCCTTCTATGTTGTATGTTGAACATACAAGGATGACCTGGAAAGCTCCAATAGGTTGAAGAAGGTCTGTCTTACGAACAGTTCCTCAGAATCTGTTCTCTGGTGCAACTTCTTGTTAGTAAATCTAGTTACCCACCACTTTATCTATCTATCTATCTATCCGTCTATCTATCTATCTATCTATCTATCTATCTATCTATCTATCTATCTATCTGTCTATTCTCTCTATCTGTCTATCATCTATCTGAACTATCTATAACTATTTTCATATCTGGATTTGGGAGAGTTATGATTTTAAAATCTTAACCTATAACTCAGAGTTCTTGCTGATGCTTTTGGACATGATGGCATTTGATTATATTTTAGGGCAGCATATGGGACGTCATTATGGCTTCTTAGCTTCTTAGGCTGAGATGTTTTTATTTAGTATCTTCCATCATTATTCACCATTTAAAAAAATTGTTAGAAAACTCCACTTCAAAATTGAAGCTTTCAAGCACCTACTTAACTTAGTATCCTTGAAGAGAACTTTTTAGATCAAAAGTAAATCAGGAAATTTATCAAGTGGTTAAAAAATAAGGTACTTAAATTAGTTTTGAAAGGAATGAAATACATTGAGATATTTAGTTGTTGGACTATGTTCTTCTTGATGATTACATATTAGGCTTAAAATTTTTATTTTATTATAATAATTTATATTGTAAAGTAAAACATAAAAGCCTTAGGTCTGGGCAGCAAATATTATGCATTTAGCAATTGCTAAAGTAAAGCAATTACATGATAGGCTCCGGCTCACCTATAAAAAGAGGAACACATGTTTAAAAGTGTCCACAAGTATAATTTACACTCCAGGTAGTAACAATGCTCCAGGAATTTAGAGTATGTCTATTCTAGGTTCTCGTTACCAGAAATAACTGTTTCTGAAACTGCTTAGATTTCCCAAAAGAATAATTCAGGCAAAAAGTTAAAAAGCCAAAGGAAGATTAAACATTTTACTCACAGGAAGCAATAGAAGAAACCCATCCGTTTTCCGATTTGAGTGCATAGAATTCTCAGACTGAATT
This sequence comes from Eschrichtius robustus, assembly GCF_028021215.1. Classification (NCBI taxonomy): domain Eukaryota; kingdom Metazoa; phylum Chordata; class Mammalia; order Artiodactyla; family Eschrichtiidae; genus Eschrichtius; species Eschrichtius robustus. The sequence continues at coordinate 16,997,093 of NC_090844.1, read as the reverse complement.
CAGCAAAGGGAGTGAGTCCTGGCATGGTGGTTGGCTTCCAGCATTCCATCTCACTGGAATGAGTGTTTTGACTTGACTTCCAGCATTCTGGTTTTTACCTACTTATTCTTGACTGTCTGGTTCCGAGTTGTGTCCTAAAGACTGGAGCCGTGGCTTTCACTGATGTCAGAAAAGGCCTTCTAGAATGTCACAGGGTTAATAAAATCTGATGGGGTATTTCTTATGCTAATGGCTATTTACTCTGGGCATATGATACTTCTCACAACCTGGAAGAAAATCTTCCTTGAGGAAATGGGTTTGTAGTTAGCAGAGACAATCAGTTAATCTGGTTTTCTAATCCCAGCACTTGCACTGGATTTCCATACAACTGCAGAGGTGGATTAAATTGTGAGTGCTCAGAATTTAAACATGGGCTAAGTTTAAAGAAATCATTTTTTTCCCCGTGCACTTAATTAATGCCTGTCAAGAGGCTGGGGAAAGGTTTGCTACTGAACATAAGGAATTATTTAGACATAAATCCATATTTTAATTTCTAACTCATTTACCCATGGATAAAAATGTGGAAGCTAAGGCCCTGCCTCAAAGAAATGACAAGCCAAATGATCAACTTTATTACTGTAATTATCATTAATAAACCAATTTATTTTTTAAGTTTGTGGGGGGGGGGTTCGATTTATATATAATTATGATTTTAATAATATTTTTACTGATAAAATTATGTCTTTATTTTCAGAATAATAGCTAACATTTATGTAATACCTCTTATTGCCAGCAGTTGTTCAAGATATATAGATATAGATACAGATATATGACATACATGAAATATACATACATATCTTAAAAACATATATATGTATATACTCATAGGTATACATATATGTATATGTATATCCCAAACCCTCTGAGGTTTATTATTATATTCATTTTACACATAAGAAAATTGAGCCACAGAAATATATTGCCCAAGGTTACCCACTAAGTAAGTGGAAAGAAGAGTTGGGATTCAAGCCCAGTCAGTCAATTAACAATCTATAACATCATAATTAAAATAGCCTTAGTTACTTAATAATGATAGAAAACATTAGAGAACAAATGTATGGACACCAAGGGGGGAAAGTGGTGGGGTGGGGCGGTGGTGGTGGGATGAATTGGGAGATTGGGATTGACATATATACACTAATATGTATAAAATAGATTACTAATAAGAACCTGCTGTACAAAAAAATAAATAAAATAAAATTCAAAATTTGGAATAAAAATAATAGAAAATGCTTATTAAGGGTCACTATGTAATAAACACTACTCATCATACTTTTCTTTTATTAATTCATTTAGTCCTCAAAGCAAATCTATAAGATAGGCTTTATTATTATTCCCATTTTATAGATAAGGAAACTGTGGCATGGAGAAAGTAATTTTCCCAAGGTTGCATAGTTAGTAAGTAGATAATCCAGGATTTGAACCCAGGCAGTCTGGGTGCAGAATCTATGATCTTAACTGACATTATACTGCCTTATTGTTAACATTAATACTAAAGTAGAATTAATACCATATTTATCAAAATGGTAGCAATTAAATATATTCATCAACTCTTATGTGCTAGGGTCCCAGTTCAGATTTTAGCAAACTTGAGTCCACTTAGTTATTTTTAGAACTTTCAAAGTAGGTGTTTGGAGCCCAGTTTAGAGATGAAGAAGAAGAGATTAGAGAGATTAAATATTCCCAAGGTCTCACAGCTAGTAAAGGAAAAACTGGAATTCAATTCTGTTCTTTCGGATTCTAAGGCCTATATTTTTTCTCCCCCACCCCACATTGTCTTTCAAGTTTCTGCTCGTAACATGCTCTATTACAGTGATAGCTGTTGTGGGCTTTGTACAAAAATAATGGATTGGGAATATGAAACACTCAGAAAAATTTAGGTCTACAAAGGAGCAAAACTAAATTAGCATTGCTTTTAAGAAGGGAAGTTATAGAGCAGTAAAATTTGACTCTAGTGAATGATATCAAGGAAAATAAAAATCAACTAGATAACCAAGTTATAAAAAAAAAGAAACTAAATAATTAACAATTATAAGTGGAACCACTGATTTTATTTTCATTAAGCTATTTTCAAAGTAAGCATGCATGTATGCTTTTGTATCTCATACAGATTTACATACATTTTTGATACACATTCAAAATTTGTCTTTGATAAATGGCTTCTCCAATTAATTTTCACATTAAATAATATTAACCAGAATCATATCTTGCCAGTTTGAAAGCTTACTAGTAAATTACAGAATTAATTATTTTCTGCTTTATGGTTTAATGGCTTTTCTTTACTTAATAACACCCAAAGGACATTCTTTTTATTTTTTACTTACGTTGTTAGTTGCTCACATGTGTACTTGTGACTCTGCATACATATGAGAAAGGTGGTAATGCCACTTATCTCAAGGGATAACATGATATTTACCAGTGACTTAAATGGACCTCACCACTTCATCAATCATCTTTTATTTTTCCAGCTGCCCCATCATGAAAGGTGCTGAATCATATATTCTCAAATATTGTTTTGAACTTGGAGGTCTTTAAAAAAATAACTAAAGCAATTTGTGATATATAATGAATTGAAGACATATAATTTATGAGAACTTGTAGAAAATGAGATCCAAGTTGGGCATCATTTTTTAAAAATATGCATAGTCTCTAGATAAGGATTCAGTAAATAATGTAGATGGGACCATAGTAACTTTCACTTTTATTTATTAATTCCCAGAGAGCTTGTATATTAAGTCATATTTTTTTGTTAGAACTTGCTGGTCTTTAGACTCCCAGGGTCAGAAGTGGTTAAATCCTCAGGGGGTTTTATATATATTCTCAGGAATAAAGTGTAATTGGCTTATGGGAATTCATAAATATAATCACTTTCAATATGTGGCCTTATATTTATTAATTATTGCCTTTATTTGAAAACATTCTATAAGCTTATATCTGAGTTACTTTAAATTTAATATGTTTACTTTTTATTTTTTTTTAAGATTTTTTTTTTTTTGATGTGGACCATTTTTAAAGTCTTTATTGAATTTGTTACAATATTGCTTCTGTTTTATATTTTTGGTTTTTGGCCACAAGGCATGTGGGATCCTAGCTCCCCGACCAGGGATAGAACCCACACCCCCTGCATGGGACGGTGAAGTCTTAACCACTGGACTGCCAGGGGAGTCCCTGTTTACCTTTTAAATATTTACTTGTTATGTCTATGAATAAATCATTAACTTTTTATTATTACTACTACTTTTGTTTCTGTCATTACTAACCCTTATCCACCTAGTGTCTTTTTTTACAATGACCTTTTTTCTTACTCTTCTTTTGCTTTTTTTTCAATTGAAATATAGTTGATTTACAATGTCCTGTTAGTGTTAGGTGTACAGCAAAGTGATTGAGTTATAAATACATATATATCTATTTTTTTTCAGATTCTTTCCCTTTATAGCTTATTACAAAATATTGAGTATAGTTCCCTGTTCTATACAGTAGGTCCTTGTTGTTTATCTATTTTATATATAGTAGTGTGTATATGTTAATCCCAAACTGCTAATTAATCCCTTCCCCCCCTTTTCCCTTTGGTAAGTATAATTTTGTTTTCCCCACCTACTGTCTTGAAGGAAATAATAGACCATCCTGAGTACCTTATTTTGCAGTATGAGTGCTTCTTAGGATGACATTTTCTAAAAGGAATTTCTCTTTTGAAGTCATTTAGTCACGTGATCATTACCATGTAAAAAATAATGATCAAATGTACCTGGATAACAGAATGATTGTCATAGTCAAGTAACTCTCAAAACAAAACTTTATTTCCAAATTGCAAAGCAGAGTAATCTTGGTTTGGAAAATATTTATGCTGTCCTTATATTTTCATGTTTATGCAAGAAAAAATTCAAGGCAAAAAGGAGAACATTTCTCCCTGCAAGCAAAGATTTTATGAGATGACACAACACCCTAAGAAAATTATATAACAAAGATGCATGGGGAAGCATGCAACTTGATGGCTGGCATGCACCATGGTTTAGTATATTTTACATGAATCAAAACTTTAGCTCTGTGATCTGGTAATAGTTAAGATTTTAGCCTGTTAATAGCTTGAGTTTCAATGACCAGCATCCACTGTACTGCTTCTAAGAAGTAGTTTGACAACTCGAAGAGCAGAACTTTGATTCTAAGCCTTACCAGAAAATGTATGCTCTCTGAGGCATGTGCAGTGCTATAATGTCTGCTGTTATTTCTTCACACGCTGACTTTCAGGATAATTATATTTATATATCAACGACACAATATTGATTATCCAGTCTGTGGATTATCTAGGCATTGCATCAGACTTGGTGCCCTTATTTTGGCTCTTTCACTTTATAGATCCTACGTTGGAAAGCACTGAGGTAGAGAGGCACAGCAGAGATTGAAAAAAGTTACTTTTGCAATAATTTGCAGTATTTTAAGATTATATATCAAGGGTTTAATTAGGTAGGAATAAAACATTATAATATGTTCTGGTTCTCAATTGCAAACCACCCCAAAACTTTGTGTACCAAAACTACAACAGTCATTTATAGTATTCATGGATTTGCAGTATGGGCAGGGCTGGTAGAGACAGTTTGTCTTTGTTCCAAGTACCATCTGTTGGAACATATTGACTGGGCACTGGGGGATTCATTTCCAGTATGGCACTCACATAGCTGGCAAGTTTGGGCTGGCTGGTGGCTGGAGGGTCAGTTAGGGCTATGGGCTGGGGGTCTCTATTTCTCTTCACATGTTTTGCCACAGGCCACTTGGACTTTCTCTTATTGCATGGTGGTTCTGAGAGTGAGTTTTCCCAGAAGTAGAAAGTGGAAGCTGTCTGGGTCATCATCAGTTGTACACTAGTCTATTAATCAAGCATAGACCCACTTCTTGATAGGAGGTAGATAGGAGGTGTGTCAGAGAACTTAGAGCTATGTTTCAATAATGCTACATAAACCAAACTAAAAAAAAAAAAAAACTAGCTTTCAGATATCCAATTTATTCATATATCTGATGTCCCTAATTAATTATTAATTATTTCAAGATAACCGTACCTGGTATTTTTAAAGTGTAATAAATAATTAGAAACAAAATAAAACTAGAAACAAAGCAGGTATCTTAGAGTACTGTTGAGCACCTGGCATATCATATATATTTTAGTTGCCATATATCAAAAAAGGCCTATGGAAACTACAGTAGGTTAGGAAAGGCCAACAAAAATAATATAAGAAACAGAGTCATACTGTATAATGTAAACTTTAAGGAAAAACAACCTTTGAAATTATTTTCAGTTGTGACATAATAATAATAATAATATCCAAAACTCATTGTTTGGCCCGTCACACTTCTGAGAGCTTGTACGTGTGAACTTGTTTAATCCTGATGACCACCCTGTGGAGTAGGTACTACTATAATTTCCATTTTACAGAATTAGTCACAAAGCGCCAGTGGTTAAATGACTGTCCATCCTGGTAAATGGCAGAACTGCAATTTGACCTTATCTCTTGGTTCCAGAGACTCCCTCTTAACCAGTGTACCACACGGTTCCCCTGGGCTGAGCTCTCCAATTCTTCCTCCTCCTTTTTCAGTTTTTTGTTGGCACGACTAGTGGGCTAGACATGGAGGAAAAAGCGGTGACCACTTTCTGAATTGCTGGTTCCCAGTAAAGGTCATTGTACACGTGGTAGAAACTTAAGAATTTCTGCTAAATATGTGGCAGATAGAGCAGGATAGCACAAAGCATCTTGAGGAATCCAAAAGTGGGAAAATTAGTGGAGGAAGCCTAAGCAAGCTTCTGGAAATACCCTCTACCTCTGAGCGGTGAGGTACTTGATGAGACTGGACCAGAGAGAGGGGTCGTGCTGTTGCTATCATGAGCACATCAGGGACCCTGGCAGGGGACAACATTATACAGGTTTTCCCGCGCTATCCGAAAGTAGAGCGTTCCTATGAAAACTTTTCTTAAGCACAAATGCGGTAAAGCAAAGAAGCAACTGCCTTAGGACACATCTTGCTAAGGAATGCGCAAAATAAATCGAGATAAAGCACCATTGCTCACAGACACTTCAAATGGCAGCTTGATGCTAAGATGCTTAGTGTAGTTTCTGGGGAAGAAGCTTGGCAGCGCCACTTCAGATACTGGAGTGCCCACTGCCTCTGAAACAACTTGCTGAAAAGCAAATGCTAAACAGTATTTCCCTTTTCACATTTTTTTTTTTTTTTTTGTAAAAGTGAAAATTCTCTTCAGATTTCTTTTGGTTAGTGAAAAACAGGTACTAATGTAGGTCTTTCATAAAAGCAAAGTGGCATAGAGCAAACTTTTGAAAAGCAGGAGATAACTGCATACACCAGGAATTGAAAATTGTACTGAGAAAAGAGTGGGACACTGATGGAATTAACTTCTCATTGCTGCACCGAACCTAGATGAGAGAGTTCAGTACAGACACTGAAATTCTTGCTATGGTTTTTTTCCTGTTTTGGTTTCCTCACTATTCCCTGGAGGCTACCAAATATTCAAACGATAATGAAAATGTAAAGTAGATTTAAACTTCCCATTCTTCTGGAAGCTGCATCTGAATGAAATAAACAGGGGTCCATACTGATCTCTGACTAATGAACCCTCAATTCCTCTTTGACATAAGCTAAGTCCAGAGAAGCACAGAGCTCTTACCTACATGTACATTGGCAGTTGTCCATCCAGCATCCCTTACTACGTTCTCCTCCCTAAAATAGCTCTAATTTTGTTAAGTAATCCTCCTCTCTCCCACCACATACCTCATGTCTTTTCTCTGGAAGGTCACCCCATCCTCAATTCCAAACATGGACCCTAAAAAGCTATTTAAAAAGATCATAAAGATGTTGGATCCCAGCTTTTCTTCTACAAAGGTGAATGCCACATACACATATATAGTTCCTTAAAAGAAATCACAGGGCTGGTGGTGAGAGAACTCAAATAAAGAATCCGTGAACAAGGATGCCTCTGGATAAAAGGCCTGTGATAAGCAATAAAGCCATGTAAATCTAAATAAGTATAGCAAATACAACTAGTGTGATTTCCTCCATAAATTCCACATTTGGCCTTCAGAGGCAGGATAATGAACTTTGGAATCAGACTATTTGAATTTGGATCCTAGCTCTGTAGCTCTTTACTATTAGGAGACCTTAAGACAATTATAATTTCTCTGAGAATTGATTTCCTAATTTGTAAAATAGGGCTAATATTACCTAACTCATAGGCTTGTAATGAAAATTAAATAATACATAAAAACATTTAGTATAATGACTAGTATATAAAGACTGCTCAATAAATACCATCTCTAATAATAGTTATGTTTAAGTTAATAGACATTAAATGAAAATACTTGTTTAATTTATATCAGAGACAAGAACATGAATGTTGCCCAGATTACTACTGAAGAAGAGGAGTAGACATATACTCTACTTGGGTCTAATTTTATAAAAGAGAAATTACATCTATGTTATATATTCATTCATTCAATAACTAATTATTGAGCACCAAATTTGGGCCTGGTACAGACTTAGCACTAAGGATATAGAATATGTCATAAAGTAATAAATGCTATGGTGAAAAATACAGCAAGGAAGGGCAATAGGGAATATTGGCGGGATGGATGTTGCAGTTTAAATACAGCAGGCAGGGAAGGCTTGATTTGAGAAAGTGATATTTGTTGAAAGGCCTGAAGGAAGTGAGAGAGTGATGCGTGTGTAATACCTGAAAGAAAAGCATTCCAAACTGAGGGAACAGTAAGTGCTAGGTAACTGAGATGGGAGTGCCCAGAGGCCAAGAGGGCTGAACAGACTGAGCAAGGGGAAGATTAATTTAGAGAATTAAGGGCATCCAAAATTATAGGCCCTTTTTAGTTATTGTAATGACTTTGTGTTTTATCTAGTACAAGATAGAACCCACTGGAAGGTTTTAGGCAGGGCAGAAGCATGCTTTAATATAAATTTTAACCAAGAAAGAAATGACATAATTTAGGTTCTAAATTAGAACTGCCAATTAAAATATGACCTGCCATTTGTTTTATGTCATGTGCAAATTTCAGAGAATCTTAAAATGTGAAAAATGGACTAATTCCCCCCCCCCCATTTTTTAATGGTCCATCTTAGAGATGGAACCCAGTATTCAGGAGGTAGGCTTGTTGATGAATGGGATGAGCAGGAAAACAGAATAGAGAAGTCAAGGACAGCTACAAGATGACTTGAATTTTGCTTGAGCAACAGAAAGGATGGAATCACTTTTAATTTAGATGGAAACATTTGAGAAGGATCTTTGGGAGGTTATTACGATTAGACCTGGATCCAAGGACTAAGCCCCAAGGACCTCCAAAGTCTGGAGATCACAGATGGGGCAGATCAGCAAAGGAGGCTGAGAAGTGGCCATTGAATTAGAGGGAAAACCAGGAGCATGTTGTGAACTGCAGGTCAAGGGAACACCTAGCTTCCTTCAGAATAAGGGGAGATGACTCAAGTTTTAGAGGTGTACTGCCTTGTTTAGTCGAATCACATGAGATTCAAATATCAGTGTTTACAGGGAGAAGGGAAGGAGAAAGATTCAGAAGCAACAATGAGGTTAAGGAAGACACATTTTTCAGTTCCAAGGAGGTTGCCTAGGAAGCAGTGTCTTCAGAGCAAAAAGTAAAGGAAGTTACTTCTATTACATATTAAGGATATAGGGAATGAATGAGAGACTGAATGAGTTTCTGGAGTCACAAATTTAAAGAGATGGGAAAGTATAAGTTAAGAATAAGTTAAGGGTATAAATTCCAGGCAGAGAGAGAAGATGTCCAGAAACAGATTAGCGGCTGGGGTACTAGAAGGAAAATAGGAAGGGCTGGGCTTCTTGTGTGTCTGAAATAAATAGGGGTACAGGGCACAATGAGAACTAGTCATGATGGAGCCGAGGTATGCAGTGGTGATGAGATCTTGCCAGGAGTTTGCACAGCTCTGAGTGTCCCATTTCACTTCTACTAATAAAGACCTGGAGGTCAGTGGAAGGATGGTCAATTTACTTTTGACTTGGTTCCTCTTCGGCCCCTCTCCGTGGAAGTTGGCAGAAGGATGGTCTTATTCTAAGCACGTTCATGTCTTCTTTACCCTGTGACTAGATAACTTATAAACATCATGGTGATGGTGGGGAGGGAACACTGGAGAGAATACACAAAGCATTCATAGAGATTCTCTGAGTGGTAAAATCATAGATTGTGTTTTCTTCTTAGACTTGCCTCTGTGAAAAGGAATCATGTTTATAAATCAACATGAGATGATTATGGTTGACATAAGTAAAATAAACATATTATGGAAGGTATGGATGGAGGGTTGAATATTCCTCCCCCCCCATTTTTTTGTTTTTAATTAATTAATTTTTTTTTTTTAATTTATTTTTGGCTGTGTTGGGTCTTCGTTTCTGTGCAAGGGCTTTCTCTAGTTGCGGCGAGCGGGGGCCACTCTTCATCGTGGTGCGCGGGCTTCTCACTATCGCGGCCTCTCTTGTTGTGGAGCACAGGCTCCAGATGCGCAGGCTCAGTAATTGTGGCTCACGGGCCCAGTTGCTCCGCGGCATGTGGGATCCTCCCAGACCAGGGCTCGAACCCGTGTCCCCTGCATTGGCAGGCAGATTCTCAACCACTGCGCCACCAGGGAAGCCCATCCACCCCCCCCATTTTTTAAACCTAATTCTGGATTTCTTAATTGTTAGCTTCTGAAGGGCAAAGTAATTTTCTTTTCAGTTTTGTGTCTCAACCCCTAGCATAAAATAAGCACCCAATAAACACTTTGTCAATGAATGAGGTGGGATGGATACCTTGAAGTGTGAGAAACCATCAAACAGAAAAAGCAGTTTAGGGCTAAGTAAAAAGATGTATTATTTTTGCATAGTCTAGTTCAATTATGGAGCTCATTACTCAGGATAAAATATTAATTTATGTAGGAAGCCTATGATAACAGATATCATACCCATATGGAAGGTTGGGAGTGATTGAGGGTGTATCTCCAAGCTTTTAAGAAAGATATAATGTATGAGACAATTCTACTTATTAAATCACATCCCTTAGTGAAGTTTCTCAGACAGGATACAGAATTTGAGTGACCACATCCCTGAAGGCATTGCTCTTCGCTGAGACTAATCACGTTCTTCAGTTTGGAGGCCATTTTATTGTTCATAGAGTATTAGATATTATTTATTGTCATCATGGTTTTTACTCATGCATCTTTTCTCTAAGTATCCAGGCTTTGAAATTCATAATCAGGTCCTCAATTGTCAAATTTGTTTAATATAATGAATTGCTTATAGTACACATTTGCACGCTGGATATACAATTTAATTACTAAATTAGAATATTCTGGGACATCTCAAGAAAAAGGCACTAACTGTTAAAGTTTTCTGGACTTCTGAAATCTTTTATGAACTTTATTTCAGCGAAAAGGACCATTTAAGCCTTGGACCCAGCACATTTGTATTCTTTGAAAATGTTCCCAAAGTCTATATCGATATATTATGTGTACATTTGAAATGAGGTTCCACACTTCATAAAGCTGTGTTCTGTATTAAACTTCATCTGGGGAAGTCTGTATCAGTTTTCTAGGGTGTAAAGTGATGGAAAAAACGAACCTTGTTTGAATTGATGTTAGCTTGCTTATGAAATGGCCTCTTGGGGCATGAAGGAGAGTGGCTGGAAATTTGTGTCTGCAAAGTAGGCTGGAATCTGTAAAAAATTACCTCCAGATAAGAGGAATGAGCTGGGTAATGAAATGATTTCAATAGTATGAAACATTTGTTTTTAATGTAGAAGTCATTGGACATGAGACTTGTCTGCCTATAGTTTTTTTCTCCCTGACAAGGGATTTCCTGCTCTTAAAATATCCTTTCTAAATTTCTATTGAATTTTTTGCCAATGCAATCCAGAAATCTTGTTAGTCTAAGGTGAGAAAATCAGTATTAACGTTCCTTGTGCTAACATTTCCACTATTGACCTAGGATTAAAAAGCCAAAGGGTTCAATCCTGGAAATACTTGAAAATGAGTGACACCTGCATCTAGATGAAGAGATATTTTAGTAAATTCGAAAGATAAAAATCCAGCTAAATTATGAATACATGATTTGATTTTTATTGTGAACATCATAGTTTTGTTTTATCTTCTGAATTTAAAACATGGAATGTTGTCATTCTACACAAAATACTGGTAACAGTGGTAACTCACTGTAAATATACTTTTCTTTCCAACTTGTGAATTAAGGAAATCACTGATCCCTGAAAGAAACAGATTGATTTTAAGACCCTTAACTTTACCTTCTATGTCTTTCCTATATACTATTTTCTAAAGCTTCTCTATAAGTTGGCCTCTATCATGTTTAGAATCTGGGTAAATAGAAAAAAACAATGCTTCTGTCACCAAGAGAATATTTAAAAAATATTTTCTAAGTTTAATTGGCAGCTTCATTTGCAATCAATTTGCATTTTTCTTTAGTCTAATGAATTCAGAAGTTACATAATAAAAACAATGTTTCATCTTGAATGCTGTTTGCGTAAAATATTTCCTAATTGTTCATGGTGATTTTACATTGGAAATAATGCCCCTAGCAAAGGAAAAATAGACAAACTTCCAATACTAGTGTTTGTAAATCCTCCTGTTCATCACCTCTGTTCCTTTCCAGAAGAATCCGAATGGCATGATCTGGAACGGTAGATGCACTGCTCTCACATATAGTCTCACCCAGAAAGAAACCCTTTTATTTGTGCTTTCTTAAGTTGGAGTGCTACAGTCACAAACCCAATTTCAAGCCCACCCTAAAGGATCTTGTCAGAATTGACAACTATCAGCCAATATCTTACCATTAACATGACCTTTCCACAGCAATATGGACAATTCCGGTATGATTTTGTTTTCAGGCAAAGAAAGAGAGAGAGGAATAGGAGGAGGAGGAAGTGGAGAAGGAGAAGGAGAAAAGAAAAAGAGGGAGAGGAAGAGGAAGAAGGAGAAGGAGATGAAGGAGAAGAGGAAGGGTTGGGGGGAGAAGGGGAAGAAGACCACCACAGGAGAGAAGAAAAAAAGAAGAGAAGAGATATGGGAAGAAGGGAGAAGGAAGGAAGGAAGAAAATCATATATCTGATTTGCAAAGGATGTAAGAACAACCAGTAATTTGATATAAAAAAAAGTCCCAGGAGTAAAAGAAATTATAGAAAGCCCAAACAAAGGGACACATATTGCAGTTGTTCTTTAGATATCAAATTCTCCAAATTTGGCCTTGGAAATCTTTCCTTTGCCAGTGTGGATCTCTGGAACAGGACAGATTTTTAAGCTGTTTCTTGCAAACTTTCTTAGCATTCTGAACACTCAAAGCAAAATATGAAATAGGGTGTTGCATTGGTCACTCAGCTTGTATTGTTCCTTGGTGTTCATTTAGGTATCTGGCCTCTAATTTTTAAATGATAGTTTTTTTTAAAGGATCTATGCTTTTAAAATTTCCAAATGAGATGGAGTATTTGAGTGACTTTGAAGGTCTCGTAACCTTTTTTCTTCTTTGAAATTCCAGTGTTCATAAAATGACATTGATGCCAAAGATGCATCAATATTTGATTAGTTGTGCCTTTTATTTTATAACCTGTTCAAACTCTTTCTCTCAACTCCACCTTCTTCAATTAGTTCTAGTTTCTTTTCTCCATGTCTAGGGTGTGTACTGGGGTCAAAAATGGAAACTTGAGAGATGTTTTAACCATAAGGACCTAAAATGAATTGCAGTTTCTGGCTAATCCTTTCATAAAGCTACCATTCATTATACTTGAATTTTCTCCCCCCCCCTTTTTTTTTTTGTTAGCACAGTACTATCATCTGCCAAATATATCTTTATATATTTTTTCAAATGGTCTCACTGATTTGGGTCCTATTGTTTCCCTCTCCCATGATAAAAATAATGAAATCCTCTTGATTATCATAAATTGTTTTTTTTTTTTTTTTTTTTTTTTTTGCTTAAGAAAGAGACTAATTTACTTTAAGGCACTCAAGGCCAGTGAAATTATTTGCATTTATCTACTCTTTTTGCTTTACATTTCAAAATCACAAGGATGTTTTTGATGATTGTAAATGTTTGGACAATATACTATCATGTACCATTTTAAAGCCCCAGTGTTTAGCTTGATTACTCTTTGGATGTCAGACATGCCAAACCTGTATGCAGTTTTTACAAGTAATTTTTTGAGTGGCTTTTACTACCTATCATCTCAGTGTGTGGTTATTTTGTTTAGCTAACTCACTTGAAAGTGTATAAAAGGAAATCAACAGCATCCAAAGAAAACAATGAAAGGTGTTACAGATGAAATGATAATAACACATTCTGAGCTGGAAAAACTTGTCTGATTGTATCTGAGCTTAAAAATATATAAGCGCGGGGGGACCTTCAAGATGACGGAGGAGTAAGACGTGGAGATCACCTTCCTCCCCACAAACACATCAGAAATACATCTACATGTATTTCTACATCTACATGGAACAACTCCTACAGAACACCTACTGAACGCTGGCAGAAGACCTCAGACCTCCCAAAAGGCAAGAAACTCCCCACGTACCTGGGTAGGGCAAAAGAAAAAAGAAAAAACAGAGACAAAAGAATAGGGATGGGACCTGCACCAGTGGGAGGGAGCTGTGAAGGAGGAAAGGTGTCCACACACTAGGAAGCCCCTTCGTGGGCAGAGACAGCGGGTGGTGGAGGGGGGAATCTTCGGGGCCACGGAGGAGAGCGCAGCCACAGGGGTGCGGAGGGCAAAGCGGAGAGATTCCCGCACGGAGGATCGGTGCTGAGCAGCACTCACCAGCCCGAGAGGCTTGTCTGCTCCCCCGCCGGGGCGGGCGGGGGCTGGGAGCTGAGGCTCGGGCTTCGGTTGGATCGCAGGGAGAGGACTGGGGTTGGCGGCGTGAACACAGCCTGAAGGGGCTAGTGCGCCACAGCTGGCTGGGAGGGAGTCTGGAAAAACTCTGGAACTGCCTAAGAGGCAAGAGACCGTTGTTTCGGGGTGCGCGAGGAGAGGGGATTCAGAGCACCGCCTAAACGAGCTCCAGAGATGGACATGAGCCGCAGCTATCAGCGTGGACCCCAGAGACGGGCATGAGACTCTAAGGCTGCTGCTGCCGCCACCAAGAAGCCTGTGTGCGAGCACAGATCACTATCCACATACACCCCCTGCCTCCCAGGAGCCTGTGCAGCCCGCCAATGCCAGGGTCCCGTGATCCAGGGACAACTTCCCCAGGAGAACGCACGGCGCGCCTCAGGCTGGTGCAACGTCACGCCGGCCTCTGCCGCCCCAGGCTCACCCTGCATTCTGTACCCCTCCCTCCCCCTGGCCTGAGTGAGCCAGAACCCCCTAAGCAGCTGCTACTTTAACCCCAACCTGTCTGGGTGGGGGAACAGACATCCACAGGCAACCTACACACAGAGGCGGGTCCAAATCCAAAGCTGAACCCTGGGAGCTGTGCGAACAAAGAAGAGAAAGGGAAATCTCTCCCAGCAGCCTCAGAAGCAGCGGATTAAATCTCCACAATCAACTTGATGTACCCTGCATCTGTGGAATACCTGAATAGACAGCGAATCATCCCAAAATTGAGGCGGTGGACTTTGTGAACAACTGTAGACTTGGGGTTTGCTTTCTGCATCTTATTTGTTTCTGGTTGTATGTTTATCTCAGTTCGGTATTTAGAGCTTATTATCATTGGTAGATTTGTTTATTGATTTGGTTTCTCTCTTCCTTTATTTATTTATTTATATATATATATATATTTTTTCCTTTTTCTGTTTGTATGAGTGCATATATGTATGCTTCTTTGTGTAACTTTGTCTGTATAGGTTTGCTTTTACCATTTGTCCTGGGGTTCTGTCTGTCCTTTTTTTTTTTTTAGTATAGGTTTTAGCACTTGTTATCATTGGTGGATTTGTTTATTGGTTTGGTTGCTCTCTGCTTTCCTTTATTTTTTTTATTACCTTTTTATTTTTTTTAATTTAACAATATATTTTTTAATTTTTTATTTATTTATTATTATTTTTGGCTGTGTTGGGTCTTCGTTGCTGCACGTGGGCTTTCTCTACTTGCAGAGAGCAGGGGCTACTCTTCACTGCAGTGTGCAGGCTTCTCATTGCAGTGGCTTCTCTTGTTCTGGAGCACAGGCTCTAGTCGCACAGGCTTCAGTAGTTGTGGCTCGCAGGCTCTAGAGCGCAGGCTCAGTAGTTGTGGCACATGGGTTTAATTGCTCCATGGCATCTGGGATCCTCCCGGACCAGGGTTTGAACCCATGTCCCCTGCATTGGCAGGCGGATCCTTAACCACTGCACCACCAGGGAAGCCCTTCTTTTTCTTTCTTTCTTTTTTTTTTCCTCCCTTTTCTTCTGAGCCATGTGACTGACCGGGTCTTGGTGTTCTGGCCAGCTGTCAGGCCTCAGCCTCTGAGGTGGGAGAGCCGAGTTCAGGACATTTGTCCACCAGAGACCTCCTGGCCCCATATAATATCAATCGGCGAGAGCTCTCCCAGAGATCTCCATCTCAACGCTAAGACCCAGCTCCACTCAACGACCAGCAAGCTACAGTGCTGGACACTCTATGCCAAGCAACTAGCAAGACAGGAACACAACCCCACCCATTAGCAGAGAGGCTGCCTGAAATCATAATAAGGTCACAGACACTCCAAAACACACCACAGGATGTGGTCCTGCCCACCAGAAACACAAGATCCAGCCTCATCCACCAGAACACAGGCACCAGTCCCCTCCACCAGGAAGCCTACACAACCCACTGAACCAACCTTACCCACTGGGGGCAGACACTGAAAACAACGGGAACTATGAACCTGCAGCCTGTGAAAAGGAGACCCCAAACACAGTACGTTAAGCAAAATGAGAAGACAGAGAAATACACATCAGATGAAGGAGCAGTGTAATAACCTACCTACCACTCCCCAACTCATTCTACGAGGCCACCATCACCGTGATACCACAACCAGACAAAGAGGTCACAAAGAAAGAAAACTACAGGCCAATATCACTGATGAACACAGATGCAAAAATCCTCAACAAAATACTAGCAAACAGAATCCAACAGCACATTAAAAGGATCATACATCATGATCAAGTGGGGTTTATCTCAGGAATGCAAGGATTCTTCAATATACACAAATCAATCATCGTGAGAAACCATATTAACAAATTGAAGGAGAAAAACCATATGATCATCTCAATAGATGCAGAAAAAGCTTTCAACAAAATTCAACACCCATTTATGATAAAAAACATTGCAGAAAGTAGGCATAGAGGGAACTTACCTCAACATAATAAAGGCCATATATGACAAACCCACAGCCAACATCATTCTCAGTGTTGAAAAACTGAAACCATTTCCTCTAAGATCTGGAACAAGACAAAGTTGTCTACTCTCACCACCATTATTCAAAATAGTTTTGGAAGTCCTAGCCATGGTAATCAGAGAAGAAAGAAATACAAGGAACACAAATTGGAAAAGAAGAAGTAATGCTGTCATTGTTTGCAGATGACATGATACTATACATAGAGAATCCTAAAGATGCTACCGAAAACTACTAGAGCTAATCAAGGAATTTGGTAAAGTAGCAGGATACAAAATTAACGCACAGAAATCTCTTGCATTCTTATACACTAATATTGAAAAATCTGAAAGAGAAATTAAGGAAACACTCCCATTTACCACTGCAACACAAAAAATAAAATACCTAGGATTAAACCTACTTAAGGAGACAAAAGACCTGTATGCAGACAACTATAAGACACTGATGAAAGAAATTACAGATGATACAAACAGATGGAAAGATATACCATGTTCTTGGATTGGAAGAATCAACATTGTGAAAATGACTATACTACCCAAAGCAATCTACAGATTCAATGCAATCCCTATCAAACTACCAATGACATTTTTCACAGAACTAGAACAAAAAATTTCACAATTTGTATGGAAACACAAAAGATCCTGAATAGCCAAAGCAATCTTGACAAAGAAAAATGGAGATGGAGGAATCAGGCTCCCGGACTTCAGACTATACTGCAGTAATCAAGAGAGTATGGTACTGGCACAAAAACAGAAATATAGATCAATCGAACAGGATAGAAAGCCCAGAGATAAACCCACACACCTATGGTCAACTAATCTATGACAAAGGAGGCAAGGATATACAATGGAGAAAAGACAGTCTCTTCAATAAGTGGTGCTGGGAAAACTGGACAGCTACATGTAAAAGAATGAAATTAGAATACTCCATAACACCATACACAAAAATAAACTCAAAATGGATTAAAGACCTAAATGTAAGGCCAGACACTATAAAACTCTTAGAGGAGAACATAGGCAGAGCACTATGACATAAATCACAGCAAGATCGTTCTTGACCCACATCCTAGAGAAATGAAAATAAATACAAAAATAAACAAATGGGATCTAATGAAACTTAAAAGCTTTTGCACAACAAAAGAAATCATAAACAAGACAAAAAGTCAACCCTCAGAATGGGAGAAAATATTTGCAAATGAAGCAACTGACAAAGGATTAATCTCCAAAATATACAAGCAGCTCATGCAGCTCAGTATCAAGAAAACAAACAACCCAGTCCGAAAGTGGGCAGAAGACCTAAATCGACATTTCTCCAGAGAAGATATACAGATTGCCAACAAACACATGAAAGGATGCTCAACATCACTAATCATTAGAGAAATGCAAATCAAAACTACAATGAGGTATCACCTCACACTGGTCAGAATGGCCATCATCAAAAAATCTAGAAACAATAAATGCTGGAGAGGGTGTGGAGAAAAGGGAACCCTCTTGCACTGTTGGTAGGAATGTAAATGGATACAGCCACTATGGAGAACAGTATGGAGGTTCCTTAAAAAACTAAAAATAGAACTACCATACGACCCAGCAATCCCACTACTGGACATATACCCTGAGAAAACCATCATTCAAAAAGAGTCATGTACCATAATGTTCATTGCAGCTCTATTTACAATAGCCAGGACATGGAAGCACCTTAAGTGTCCATCGACAGATGAGTGAATAAAGAAGATGTGGCACATATATACAATGGAATATTACTCAGCTATAAAAATAAATGAAATTGAGTTATTTGTAGTGAGGTGGATGAACCTAGAGTCTGTCATACAGAGTGAAGTAAGTCAGAAAGAGAAAAACAAATACCGTATGCTAACACATATTTATGGAATCTAAAAAAAAGAATGGTTCTGAAGAACATAGGGGCAGGACAGGAATAAAGACGCAGACATAGAGAATGGACTTGAGGACACGGGGAGGGGGAAGGGTAAGCTGGGACGAAGTGAGAGAGTGGCATGGACATATATACACTACCAAATGTAAAATAGATAGCTTGTGGGAAGCAGCCACATAGCACAGGGAGATCAGCTCGGTGCTTTGTGACCACCTAGAGGGGTGGGATAGGGAGGGTGGGAGGGAGGGGATATGGGGACGTATGTATACGTATAGCTGATTCACTGTGTTTTACAGCAGAAAGTAACACACCACTGTAAAGCAATTATACTCCAATAAAGATGTTTTATATATATATATATATATATATATATATATATATGTGCCTTTTCATCAAACTCACAACTAATGAGTTGTGAGAAATAAACATTTTCCACCTTTTCTTTAAATTTTTTGCAGGAGAATTTTCTTCAAAAATATTGATATTTTCATGGATTAAATAGCACAGTTGCTGACTTCTAGGTGAGGAAATAACTTTGAAAAATGAAGGCAAGAGAATTAATGTAAACAAAGTTTGAAACAAAGTAAAGGAAAATGGTTAAAGAAATGGTAGTATAACAAAAAAGTAGAAGTAAGGCCTCCATTAGAAATCCTATTTTTAAAAAATGTAATCACAAAGGAAAATGTAAGTAAAAAGGTCACAACATTTTAAAGAAGTAAAGATATATATATACACATATAAACAAATATACATACACATATACATATACATAAAAAGAGAAGAACAGGTACTGAAATGTTCATATTGATTATATCTACATAGTAGCATTTCCAGTCATTTTTCTTTCTGTTGCACTATTTTCCTTATTTTTCTAGTATAGGTTTTTTAATAACCAGAAAAATTATATTATTTAAAATAGCAAAAATAGCAAGAGAAGAGGCTTACTGTATTCTTGGTATTTCTGTTAATCCCCAAACTAAGATAAGACAAAGCAAAACAAAGCCAAATCCCTCAATTCTCATTCAAGGATGAGAGAAACAGGGTGGCTTGACTGAATGACTTTGGGCTTTGTCTTACAAAAACCTAGTTCTTCCAATCTTTAGTTGAATGGACTTGCATAAAAGGTGCTTAACATTTCTGGGCCTTGTTTTTTGTGAATATTAATGAGACCTCATAGAAAGAACCTAGAAAAGTAATTCTTGTTTTTCAAATTGTATCCATTTTTTTGTGGGGGAGTAATTCTTCTCATTTCTTTTTGGAAATTCATGATGCTACAACTTGTCTCCTCCTCCTAGTCACTATTGCCTTTGTGGGCCCCTTCCTAATATTTACTGAATAAATCTCTGAAAGTTGCATTTGCTTAATAAAATTATGTGCTCATTTCTTGTTTTTCTCTACTGGTAAAATATTTTCCAGCATATTTTGCTATTTGCAGCTTGAGAAGTACAAAACATATCCTTTTTATATATGCCTTATGGCTTTGAAAATCTCTATTAATAGAAATTTATTTGCTAATTTTCTAATCTGAGGCAGAATTTATTTCCCATATTATAATTTAATAAATACCCTTGTTTTAGTAACTTATGACTTATAGAATTAATTCGATAGTATTTCTATTAGTAATATCTTAAACTATTTTTTTGACTGTGGAATCAAAGGCTTCGCCTTTACTACAAGTAATTGAAATATTTAACTTGCAGGTTGCAGAGATAGAGGGGACAGGAAAAGAGAACGACTCAGAGTTTTTCAATCCCTGATATTACACCACTGTGGAGGCTATATATTGAGCCTTATGTAAGGTGAGCGTGTGACTATTTCTACCATTGACTCCAGGGAATATTTTAAAGGTGTCAGAGATTTTTCCAGTGGCTATAAATATAGGTAATAGTGTCTGTGGACTCACTGTTGAAGAGCATTTTCCACAATATGAACTAACCTGTTGTATAATAAAAACATTGATGAGTGCCATTCTTAATTACTATTGAAATATTTTGACCAGGCATTATTTTCTAGTTAATAAATACATTAATTGATTTTACAAATATTTATCCAGTATCTATTCTGTTGTAGACACTATACTAGTTCTTTATATTTTAGTTAGGCCAAAGTAGAAAAAAAAACTGGTCATTTCATTAATATTTTAATAGCTGGTAAACTTTCCCCATCCCTACCCTTAATATTTACTACTTATATTTGGTAGCAATTGACAGTTAAGAATATATACCAACATATATATTTGACTCTAACAAACCCTAAATAGATAGAGGGATACCAGATAAGGCATATGGAGTGCTATACACATGGAAGAGATTTCAGAAACTTTTACTGAGAGGGCAACCAAGGCTCAAAGATACTAAGCAGCTTCTCTTATATAACATGTTGCTTAACTATGATTAACAATCTATGATCTGATGTTAATGACATCAGCAGCCCTAGGCAAGGTCAAGTAGATCAGGCTTTGATACAATCCTTTTTTTTTTTTTTGGCAATTCCAACTTGTAGCAATACTTTATTCTTAGACACTTCTACTTTCACATTTTCTCACACACTGGAGGGGTTTGATGTGTGGTGTAAATGAACTTACTCTCCACAGATGTTTTAACCAATCAATGGTTGGTATACTGCAATCTGTTGCCTGTCACTGCCATAGAGGAAATCCGTTGTGCAAACTCAGATTCCTGTAGCAGATAGCACTTGGCCTTCTGGGAGTCAAGTATGATTTTATAGATAAAGTCAGATAATGACTGGTTGAGTAAAATAGCTTTAAGAAAGAGAACTGTTAAGGGAAGGAAGGAAGGGAGGAAGGGAGGATGGAGGGAGGGAAGAAAGAAGGGGGAAGAAAGAAAGAAGGAAAGCAAGCAAGCAAGCAAGCATGGGAGGGAGGGAGGAAGGAAGGAAGAAAGAATTAGAAAATATCATTTTTTGGTTTGAGAGAAGAAAACATTCATCCTTTAGATGCCAGTCTTTAATAATGCAGGTGATTTAGTATTCGTTTTTGATCCCAGAGTTTATTTTGTGAGTACAAGATACCTTAATCACTTTTAGAGGCATGGTTTGTGTCGTAGAACCTAATTTATTCAATTCTCACTTTCTAGTACATTTTTACCATGTTGACATCCTTTGAACACAGCATTGAATACAGATGAGAAATCAGTGTAAGAGTAATGGTGAGATTAATGCAGTTTTGTTTCCTTAATGAACACCTACCTATTTTCAAAGTGGCTATTTCCTGGAATACAGTTAACCACAATTTAAATACAGCAGGATTTAAATTAGGTTCATAAATAGAAATATACCTTCTATAAAGCTTATAGGAATTGAATTATTTTGTTGCAGTGAGCTATTTCACATAGCATATTTCTTGAAAGAACTGACTGGGTAACTGGTTGTAGCATAGACATAGTTATACTATATAACTCTTTGAGATAACTAGCTGTATTTTTATATTAACCTTGCAGACAAAATAAGAATAATAGTAACATAAATACCATTCTTCACTTTTTACATTATTTAGAGCTTATAAGTAGATCCACATAGAATTTTAAAATAATTCTCAAAAACTATATAACATATATTAATGCTTATTTTGGTAGTAAGGAAACTGAGGTCTAGGTGATTAAGAAGTATCCCTATGACCACACAGTTTGTAAGACAGAGCTAAGAATTAGATCTGGCTAGTCAGCCTTTGCTTCCTGCATTAGTCCCATTACACTATGCATTCTTGAATTAATGCTGACCAAGTTGGGTGGGTTGTCTAGAGAAAGGCAGCCCAGTGGGATCACTTGTGTATAGTGATTAAGCCTAGTACTTTGCTTACTGAAGCATTGGGGAAGCCGTGATGTTCTTCAGTTTGGTACCCTGTGCACTGCCTGGAAGGATGGCAGATTGGTTAATATAAATTCAGAGCGGTCAAGTGTTGCTATTCATATTTCAAGTTTCAGTGATAACTTATCTGCTAGGATAAGTTATCTGGCAAGGTGTAATCTAGTGAGAAAGACTTGCAAAAAAAAATGTTCCCACGGAGAGTTGTCAATCAGCCTTGGTTTAATATATTAACAAGGAATTAATGCTTTCAAACCCTTTGATTAAATTGTAATAGATAGGGAAAGAAAGAGTAAAGGAAAGCCCAGAACTCACTAACGTGACTAATATCTGCTATACTACTGGCCATCTGTATGTCTGAAAACTAATATGAAAGCCTCTTTCATTTAGAAAATGATTTAACCCATGGTTCATTTAAATAGAATTCTCATTGGGATAATTGGAAATGTGTTTTGATTTTCACAAAACTATTCAGTAACAGATCAGGTGGGGAAAAACAATGTATGTATGTAAACATAGGTAAGAATAGGTTAGTTGCCCAGAAACAATCATCTGGCATTCTCATGAGAACATAGTAGAAATACAGATGTGTTCTTTTTATTTCTGTATTCAAGGTTAGAAGTTCTTGTGCCTAGGCCTTATTTCACTCTAGTTCTGGAAGATATTTATTTGTACTTCAAGTGCTCTCATCGGTCTGAGAATGAACTAGGCAGACTGACTACTTGTAAGTGAAACATGGATGATTCCTGCACATTTTTCTTGGTATGAGGACCATTAACTAACAAATATACTTAGATTTGCTGGAAACAAGGAATAGGTAAAGGCACTCTGATAACAAAACATATTATCCTGGATATCAGTATTTAATTCCAATCATAAAAGTTCTTACAACCACAAAATAATAAAAAGGTAAATCGAAATTTGCTTTAATGAAATTTAGTGTATACATATCATGGGGGGATGATGGTATATATCTGGAGCTTTTCTGGGTTGGAGAGGGATGCAGGAGGTTTGCTTTTGTCTCTGATTCCATTGAGGTTCACATTTCAAAAGAACAAAATTATATGCAAGTTTTCTCAAATAAGATAGCATGTAAGGATTTTTTTTAACTTATGTAGTGTTAATAGTGTTAATATTGTATCTTTTTACTATCTCTTTTCAAAAAAGATGGTAGGAAAGAGATAAAAGAGAACATCTGTCAACCTAGAATTCTATACCTGGCAAAATATTTTTCAAAAGTGGGAGCAAAATAAATATAGTTCTAGAGAAGCAAAAACAAAGGGACTTTGTCATTAGTAGACTGGCATTACAAGGAAGTTCTTCAGACAAAGAGGAAGTTTCCCCAACAGAAAAACAAAAATGAAGGGAGGGAAGGGAGCAAGAAAAATTGTAAATATGTGTTTACATATAAATGAATGCATATTGACTGTATTAAATGATGCTAATTATGCCTTGTGAAAATATTTAATATATTCCAATATTGTAAAGTATTTGTAGCATCAAATTGAATGACAAAATCACACAAAGTGGGAGAATGCAGTGAACTGCATTAAAGAATTTTAAGAACCTAAACTTGTCTGAAAAGTGGTAAAAGCACTAATTAATAGTTGATTCTAACAAGGTAAGGATGTCTGTTGTAATCTCTACAGTAACCACTGAAAGAATAGTAAAAGGATTTATAATTCACAGCCTAATATATTTGGAAATGAGATAATAAAGGAATAAAACTAATTAAGAAAACCAAAGGAGGTCATCTAGGTAGGCTAAAACAAAGGATAACAACAACAACAGAACAGAAACCAAGTTGTATGATTGTAGATACAAGTTCAAATAGAGCCATAATAACATGAGTATTAATGGATTAAATATCAAAATTAAAAAATAAAATTGTCTGTCTGAATAAAAAGTAAAACCCAATTATATACACCTTACAAGAGACATCTGAAATGTAAGGATCACGTTTAGGTGTAACAACAGATAACTATGAGTAACAGATAATCTGAATATCTAGTGCCTTATAAAAGTTGGAGGTTTTATTCTTTTCAAGTATCAGATATCTTGGGAGGATGGTTGCTAGCATTATTTCAGAGGATAGAGGATGTCAGTGGGGTAGTGTCTGTGACTTTTTGGCTTTTCCCTTATGGTTACAATAAGGCAATTGCAATGGCAATTGTAGCTCCAGCTCCAGCCAAATGTCAGATTGCAGGCAGCAAGGAGGAGGAAAGAGTGATACCTGCGTCAGGAGCAGAGACATACCAAGGTAGGGGGGCGAAGGAAGTGGTCTGCCCAGGTGCAATGAGGGGTACCTTGTCTGCATAATTTTAAAAATAATAAATATAACTAAGAGTCCATGGGCTTTTCCTTATCACCACGAGCTGGCAATTTAAAAAAACGTTGGTGAAAAAATATTCCTAGTGGGGTGGACCTCTCCCAACACACCCTGTTCCCCACCTTCACCCCCCTGCCGTTTATCAGAAAAGCAAACTCTTTCACAGAAATTTCTGGGTGTTTGCATAGATCTCATTGGTAAGAATTGTGTCACATAGTCAATAAAGAAAGTCTGGGGAGGATGCATTTTCAGCTTTCCAGTCTTGATAGTTGAAAAACACAAGGGTGCAATGGATTTAGATGGGTGCCGCATTAACTCCTCTACAATATTTACCATAAATAGGAGGGACAAGACAGGAATTCAGCCCCAGTGATACCAGGGTCACTGGGATCACCTGACCAAAACAGACACGGGAGCTAGGGTTGAGTAGGGACAAATGAGGAAGACTCTGAATGTCCATAATAGATTATTTTGTTTCTCTGCCTCGTTTAGGCATCTATGAAACTAGAAGAAATACCTTTTTGAGGATTTAATGAGATGATACATATACAAAAGTTTTAAAAAATACCCCAAATCTCAGACTTCTGAATTCTCTGATAGCAGGAGGAGGTGTTCCGAGATGTTAGGTATAGAAGAGCTATCACAGGGCAAATCTATGAGACAAAAATGAAAATGCTTGTTGTTCACGTTCAGTATTAGCCTAGACTAATATTTTGAAAAAACAAAACCAAAATGGAACAAACAGCACAATTCTTTTCTTAATCAGAGTAGGGTTGAAACGATCTATGAAGAGCCTTTCCAATGCAGTTTGTTACTCAATCTTATTCCTTTTGCTTGGTGACAAATGAATGACTAGTCTCATCTCCTTTTCTGTATCACCTCTTGTATGTGTATATATGCACCTTTTCGCTGTGGTTTCTTCTCTGGGAACCTGTCCTCTACCTCATTTATTCTCCCTTGACTGTTGTGTTTCCCATCTTTGGGTCCCTTTACAGGTAGTGAGCGCCAATGCTCAGCTAGCACCTGCAGGGATTGGTTTGGAGCTGAGTGTGGACAGAATGAGCCTCTTCAACAAATATGTGCTCTGTATTCTGTCAGTGTGGTTGTAGGCTGTATGTATAAATCATCTGCCTCTGTAGTCCCTGCTTCCATTTCAAGAGGCTCATTAAGACTAAAAAAGTTACATTTTTACAAGGATCTGGAACCTGATCTGAATGTGTCACAGAGACAAGACAAACAGCAAAGTGCCTGAGAGATAAGTTTCTTTACACAGTGACAACCCAGGAGCTACAATTAAACAAACAAATAGAAAACAATGTCTCCTCACAGCCCTGTAAGAGAAAAATGCTCATATTTCAAGGTCAATCAGAACTTGCTTGAAATTATTTAGTAGGTTTAATAGAAGCAATGGGATATTCTCTCCACTGAAGTAGCCTATTTCTTCTCTACTAGAGAATCACTACTTATGGTTAGAAACAGTGTTATGCTGTAAATAATAAATATGGATGGGCCTGGGCTGTACATCTTGAGTTTGCACACAAACAGATCTGAGCTTCCTCAGCGGTGTGCCACTGATTCCTTAGCTCTTGGAGGGTCCTAATCCAGGGTTTTCATGTGATGCTTCTCAGAGGAAAGTCTGTTTTCTTCTATATCAAATATACAAATCCATTTATTAAGGATTTCATATTAGTTACGGTATTTTTCAATTCTAGGATTTATATTGTGTTCTTTATTAGTGACTCCCACAATCTGAAGAAATTCATCTTTTAATTTATTTCCATCATCTTTTCCTCTAGTTTCTACACATAATAATTACAGTTATTTTAGATTTTTCATTGTCTAAGCCCAATATCTCATTTAGATGTAGGTCTATTTCTTTGTCTTTTTTTTTTTTTAAATGACATCTTTATTTACATCCACTCTAACTGCAAAGCTAGCCTTTCCTTCAATGATGAATGTAGACAGCAAACTACAGTGGTTTTTAGCAGAATCTGTGACCGTCATCAATCAAATCATGGATCTTTTCATATCACATTACCGTTGTTGCTGATATCCCCGAATATTATTTATCACTCACTACTTGGAAATTATGGTAGTTTTATGGATTTTAGTTATAAAATCCTGTTTCTTGTCTTTCCTAGGATTTTTTTAATTGAGTGCCACTTATTATGCATAAAATAATTGTAGCATCTCCATATGATGTTACCTTCATCCAGATACTCTTGTAACATACATCTATGTTACTCTTTCTTCTTTTAGGTGAAATATGCTAATGTAGTGGCAAGGAAAACAGATGGATTCAAGATGCTTTCTTGTTATAGAATCAGCAGAATTTGATATTGGGTGAATGATGGGTTAGGTGTCCAGGTGCCAAAGAATGTGAGGAACTGAAGTTGATTGCCAGAATGGTAGCTCAGGCAGCTTGGTAGTTTGTGGTGCTATTGCTTGGGCTGGGGAACACTGAGGAAGGAACTTGGGTGAAAGGTGGTGTGAACAAGAGTTCACTTTTGTACATGTGAATTTATGGTGTCTCTGCTATTCCAAGTCTTATGGAATTTTCTGTATGTGTGTATTTCAGCTTTGCATTGAGTTGTGTTTGGCTTTCCAGAGTCACTCGCTCTTTCAATCTTGCTTCTGAGAAAGGGTAGATAGAGTAACAATTAAAAGTTACTATGTTTTGGCAAGCACGTTTTTCTTCAGTTAGTGCAATCTGGCTCCGTGCCTTCATTTTAACGATTATGGAAGAAATCTGTAAACTACTACCATATGTGCCTTCACAGAAAGGCATGACAACTGTTGTTGGATTAAAAATGGGGGACTTATTGTCCACGTCTATTTTCGTAGTTTGCAATTCTTAAATTTACTTTACCTGATGTTGAAAACAGTGCCTGTGAGCAGCAAACCTGGTATAGCTCTCCAGAGCTCTCACTTTGGGCCACAGGGTGTCTTTGATGGACAAGCTTGTGTTCCAATCATGTATTACAGCCCTCACAGCCTCTGAGTAACTTGAGGGTTTTCTCTTTGACATTTTTCTCTGCAGGAACGACAGTTAAAACACTCCCTGGATTTCAGCTAACTTAGCATTTTAAAGTATAAATAACAACTGTACCTCATGCTGACTCCTGTCTGTTGATAGACTATTACTTATTGTTTTAGAAATTTTGATTGAAGAAAAATAGCTCTCAACTCATGAAAATCAGTATTCTTAATCCTGAATATGTTTCAAATACTAAATTTCTCAGTGTTCTGCCTGATCCTGAATTATTCTCTTTATGGGTAGTGTTTTGATTAAGGTTCTTTATTTCTTATAAAATATAGAATAGGCTTTTTTTTTTTTCTGAAAGGGCTACTATTTCTATTTCTTTTTTCTTTTTCTGCACTTTCCCTTTTTTAGCTATTTTTTTTAAGGAAAAGAGCATGAGGGAAGAAATCCTGCATGCTTCCCATTTTCAAGCTAACTTCCTTCTCCTTCCTCTCCTTCTTTCTTCTTCTTCTTCCTCTACCTCCCCCTCCTCCTCCTCCCCTTCCTCCTCCTCCTCCTCCTTCTTCCTTTCTTCTTCTTCCTCTTCTTCCTCTTCCTCTTCCTCCTCTTCTTCCTCTTCCTCCTCTTCTTCCTCTTCCTCTTCTCCTTCTTCTTCCTCTTCTTCTTCTTCCTTTTCCTCTTCTTCCTCTTCCTCCTCTTCTTCTTCCTCTTCTTCTTCCTCTCCCTCTTCTCCTTCTCCTTCTTCTTCTCCATCTTCTTCTTCTTCATCTGTAAGCCCAGACCTTGTCAGAATGTTTTAAAAGCTTAACTATCAGGTCCGTAAAACCCACCTCTTGAAGGCAAAATGCATTAGAAAGCCAAGCCTCCTTTTTATTTACTACTGTATTCTCAGCCCCAGTAGCAGTGCCTAGCGCATAGTAGGCATTCGATTTTTGAATAAATGAGTAAAGGATAAATGGATCTAGTGGCCTCTGATTGCTCATTAATGAGGGAAAACTGTGTACTCAGATACACCTCCGAGATCTGGACCAACCAGCTCCACAACTCAAGCTCAGTCTATTTTTTCTAGAATCATTTGCAAAAGATAGGAGATGAGTCTTTCTTCAAGTTTAGAGTGAAGAGGTCATATAGCATAAAGATAGTGACCTAAGCTGCAGGCTAATTCAGGATAGCATTACTCTGTTTATTTTTTATTGCCCATATAATCTACTCAAGGAAAAGAAACATGTTTGAGCCACTTTCTGTATGGAAAATATGTTTTTGAGTTCCATTCTTGGCAGGCTACAGGCTTTCCTGGGATCAACCATAATCTCAGGGGTAGGGAATCCTTTTTGGGCAGCTGGGGTGGACATTTCTCTGTCAAGATCATTTAATATGTATTAAATACTCAGTGAACTGTCAGCTGAGAAGTATTGCTTGGGATCAAAGGTGTGTGATTAAAAAAATCTCTAAAATGTGGCCCAGTGCCCTTGACTGGGTTAATGACCCAGACTCTCTATTCCTTGTCAGGGAATGTGCTCACAGGGATTAGTGGAAACTGCAACAGCAAACCTGACAAGGAATGAAGGCCATGAAGTATACACAGAAATGCTCAGGAGAGAAATTACATTGCTGTCGAGCCAAGAATGTCATGATCTGGGAAAGGCCAGAAAACATGTACGTTGAAAAACAGGGTCTTTTGATTTACGCATCTCGTTGTAGTTTGTAAATGATGCCTCCTATATCACAGTATTAAAGGAAATAATGGCAAAAAACAAGAGTGTTCTCAGATGATCAAGATCCCACTGGACATGTTTGACTGACACTCTTAAACACCAAAGTGTTAGCAAGTTAGTTTACTTACTATTTCATATTATTTGCAACTGGATGGATTCTGTTCCGTATCAACCAAAGTTGAATATAAACAGAATGACACTTTTTTCTCTTTTGTTCCTTCTCTAGCTGAGCAAGAGGTATGGTAAATCTAATACTAATATCAACTATATTACTAATGCTATATTTACTGAGGACTTAATATGTGCCAGGCACTATTCTTAGGTCATTACCTCCATGAACTGACCCTCACAGTAAGCCATGAAATAGGTACCATTATTTTGACCATTTTACAGGTGAAAAAACTGAGACAGAGAGTCAGTAATTTGTCTAAGGACCTAGAGCTGTGCAAGTTAGACATTCCCATCCAACCTATCTGATTGTGGAGCCCAAACCCTCAATGAGCAAGTTATGCATCTTATCCTACTTGTTACCTTTCTTTGGGGTGTTATTTAGCCTAAAACAACTATTGTGAGTCATCAATATATACAAATAAATTTGAAAAACTTCAAATCATCAATCAAAAGACATGCAGCTACCTTCATTGGAAATGGCCCCATAGCTGACATAATATCAGCAAACAGGGATAGAGAGCCTTACAATACTCAAATTTCTGCTTGTTTCTGGAATACATACCTGTCACATCTAAAGTCCATTATTAACTAAAGTGTATAAAATATTCATTAACTTTGCCTGTGTTGATACTTTACGGCTCAGCCTAAAGGATAATTTTATTCAACTGCTGGCTATTTATTATGGGGTCATTAATTGACAATTTTATATTTTATTCTGTGTTTATTTGTTTGTTCCTGAAGCTAATTATAATTGTTAGCTATCTTAAATCCTTTTCTGAGGGATACAAATTTACATTTTAAATAAATAGTTTCTTTAAAAATATGTATCCTTATATAACACTAGAGCATCCTAGACTGTTACAACTCTTCTTGCAAGATAAATTTGTAAGCTTAACTCCTGTAGAGGCTTTTCTTCCCATATAGCAAATCATGCAAAGCTTTGCAGTCACCCTTTTTGTGGGGCTGAAAATTGGAAAATTCTGGATTGTGAATGATTGAGGCTTTTCCCCCCACAGTGGTCACATCCCCTAGTTTATGATTTCAGGGTTTGGTCCTGACCCAATCCTACCTTTTCTCCATAGTCCAAGGACCACCTGTGCTTCATTATTTGCTTTTTGCATGACAATTCCATCTCTGCAATAAGATACTTTGTTCCCAGTAGACTGGGATGGCATCAGTGAAGCTTGATGAGCAGTGTTGTGTCAGCTCAGAAGGAATGATGCAATGGTGCTCAAAGTTTTAGTCATGCATGATGGTGCTAGGAGAAACATAATTCTGGAAACCATGTGACTTCAGTAGTAGAAGGTTCTATTATTACAGTAATATATTGTAACAAAATTCAAATATAATCTTTCCTCAGACAATAAATATTTATTACTAATTAGATACTTCTTTTGCTAATAGATAAGTAAACATATATGAATGGTAGATATTTTCCAAACTACTGTATTTTCCAGGCTCCCTTTGCCCCTACATTTGAACATTTTTAGATTGAAATATGTCTTAAACTAAAGTGGGTCTTTAATTTGGTACTTTATTTTTCCTTGTAAAGTTGTTATTAAATTCACTGTACTATAATCCGTATATCTCCAAATTCTAAACCATTTAAAATGTGAGGGAGAAGGAAAAGAATGAGGAAGGAGAAATTATATAGATGGAGATCAAAATATCTCTATATGCTGATTAATCTGGACTGGTAACTACATTTAAGAAGACATATCTGGCCTGGGGGCCATGCCTACTTCGACTATACCGCAGCAGGGGCAGAGAAATCTACCACTGCTTGGTAGTTTATGGTGCTATTGCCTGAGCTGGGGAACACAGAGGAAGGAGCTTGTTTGAAAGGTGGTGTGAACAAGAGTTCACTTTTACACCTGTGAATTTTAGGTGTCTCTGCTATCCAAGCAGAGGCAATGTCATATGCAGTGTTCTGTATGAGTCTGTGTCAGCTTTGCATTGAGTTGTGTTTAGCTTTACAAAGTCACTCATCTCTTTCAATCTTACTTCTGAGAAAGGGTAGATAGAATAACAATGAAAAGTGACTATGTTTTAGCAAGTATGTTTTTCTTCAATTAGTGAGACTTCCTCCTTTGAGCGAGATGATTTGAGAAAAAAAAAAAACAAAACAGCAAACTCAAGAGTTTCTTTTCCAGGGCCCTAGTTATTAGTCATTCCTGCTTCCTTGGGGTAAAGTAGTAAGTTGGAGAAAGACGAGCAATGTTCCTCCTACACTTTTCTCAGCTGGGAGTGGGGTAGAAGTTTTTTCACCCTTCTTGGGAAACCTCTGGAAGTGGGAAATCATCTCTATCATTAGAATTGAGGAAAAGTCATGGAATATACAAAATATTGCCTCTGAATAGTTAAATCAAGATAAATAGAAAGAAAGAAAAAAAACCCCACGATATTGTTATTCTAAAACATCTTCAAACCAAAATGTAGAATTTAGAAACATTGAAGGAGCAAGAGAGGTTTTCTCCTACAGGTTTGGGAAAATCATCTAAACATTTTCTTTCTTTGCCAAATCAGGATGGCAGCCAGTTAAATGCATTCATGCATCAAATAATTAACATTTAAAGACTTTTACTAAAGCTTGATTAGAGTTCACTTTGGAAGTAGGATAAAACCAAGACAGATATTTAAAGCACATTGTATACTTAGTTAATGAAACTTTCTATTTAAGCTTTATGTAAAAGTCACATTCCAAGGTGTCTGTCATGGTTTACAGAGATTATTCTTGAAGAGGTGTGGCTATTCAGCGGAAGGTATAATCTGGCAATTAGAAGAAGCTGCAGTCTGGGTAACTTTTAGGTATGCAAATCTCCCAGAGGCTCTGCAAAGTTGGCTGAAGATTTCATTGCTATATTTTTATCCTAAGAATTGACTTCTTAAAGTTAAGTACTAGTAATACAGAGTTCTCAGAAGGAAAGGAGGGCTGAAATCTTACACCCAGGGTAGAAATGGTAGTTCATCACTAATGCAAGTATTGCAAATAGAACCGAATATCTTAGATTTAATATGCTAGCTCCATGGCTGCTGTTCACGAATTTATTTTTTCTATTCAATATTTTCTATATTTGTGGGAAATATTCTCTTGATGTTGCGAATCTTTGTGATTGGAAGAAGTCAGGTTGACTTTTTTGTTATTACATGACTATGAAAATCTAGTTAGGCTATTTAGGAAGTGTCTATAAACATTTTCACATAGAAAACACAAGAATTTAGAATTTTCTATAGGGATTGGTTTTGAGAACGAACTGGAAT
The DNA here is from genome assembly GCF_028021215.1 of Eschrichtius robustus. NCBI lineage: Eukaryota > Metazoa > Chordata > Mammalia > Artiodactyla > Eschrichtiidae > Eschrichtius > Eschrichtius robustus. The sequence goes on along the minus strand of NC_090844.1, from coordinate 16,964,527 downwards.
CCTGTTATACTGAATCTTTTTTTTTTTTTTTTTGACTTTTTTTTTTTAACTAGATGTCCTTCACCAAAATTCAATATGGGCAACACATATTCCCATGAAGACTGGTTACTTTCAAAGTACTGGATTAAACAGTGTTTAAAAAAGTTGAATAACCACATATTAGAATCCCAAGGTATATAGTATGTGTCTTCAAGGAACTTAACTAATTAGAGAAGTAAATTATGCATATGAAGTTGTATGACCTTGTTAAAAATGCCTTCAACTTTCTCATCTTCAGCTCCCTCCTATGAGAAATGAGAGGGTTGGACCAAATAACTGCCAAGGTTTGCTTCAGCTCTATAATTCAGGGTTGAGAGTAATCTCATATCGATATGGTTACAAAAATCATAAGGCAAATTGTATATTTATATGCTAACGACTATGAAGAATTCTGTTGCTCTTAGTCTTGCAGAATGCAGGAGATGTGGGTTGGCAGATAAGGAAGAAAGGCTGTGATACCTTCTGTTGAGACAGCTAGGGTAACCTTCCAAATTGTGCTGTTACCTGTTGAATCCATTTTATCTGTTGTTTCTCTGAGCGTATACTTGCTCCAACTCAAAGAGGTCAGTGGCTTTCCATTACCTACAGACTGGGTTTCAACTTTACAGAATGGTTATCCCTCCACCCCATCAGGACCCCTGTGCTCCTTCAGCTCTGGCACCTACTTACACATTATTTCCCATCTACCCTTTCTCAACTGTTTTCTGTTTTTCTGTCCCTGTTCCTCTTCCATGCTATACTCTCTGCCTCTTGCATATCAACATTTATAAAAACAATTGTTGCTTCTAGGTACTTAACTTTTTCCTCGGGAGACCTCTGTGATCCCAGCTGAAAGCCACCTTTGTTGTGTGTGTGTGTTAGAGGTGGCATGGAGGATACTTCTCCTCCTCTCCCTACTTTCCTCCTAAGGTCACAGAGAAAGGACTTTCTGCCATTACCTTTAGTCCATAGTGGAAGTGTTGAGAAGCTGTCTCTATTACCTTTCTACCATTTCTTATTGGAGGTGCATTGAGCTTGACAATTCTTCATTGTATAGAACTGTGACTCTCATTTCAGGACAGTGTAGCTTCCCTGCAATTGCTGATTGTGTGAACCCAAAACACTCCCTTTATTTAAACCCTTTCTTTCCCCCAGTGGTGCTATCTGACCCCCTTGAGAACCACTGAGTCTCCTTACTTGCTCCTCTTCTTGGGAGATGGACTGATTCACCTGGTGAGGTTGATGACAGCCCAGCATTCATTAGCCACGGTTCTCTAACGGGCAGCGTTGAGATGGCAAAATTCACTTCTTCCCCCCACCCCATCTTAATGAGGTATAATTGACAAATAAAAACTATATATATATATATATATATTTAGAGTATACAATGTGATGATTTAATATACATGTACATTACAAAATAATTACAATTATGTTAATTAACATCCGTCACCTCACATAGTTACCATTGTGTGTGTGTGATGAGAACACTTAAGATTTACTCTTAGCAAATTTCAAGTCTACAATATTATTAACTATAGTTATTATACTGTACATTACACCTTTTAACCAACTTCTCTCTACTGCCAACCCCCCCATCCCTGGCAACCACTGTTCTACTTACTCTCTGGTTCTATGAGCTTGACTTTTTTAGATTAGACATATAAGTGAGATCATACGGTGTTTGTATTTCTCTGTCTGATTTATTTTACTATTTCACTTAGCATAATGTTCTCCAGGTTCATTCATGTTGTTGCAAGTGGCAAGATTTCCTTTTTTTTTTTTAAAGGCTGAATAATATTCCATTGTATAAATAAAAACACTTTTTCTTAAATCATTCATCCTTTTTTTTCATTTTTTAAAAAATTAAGACTTTGTTGTTGAGTGTGATTGATGAAATGTATGGTAAGAGTACATTCAGTTTTGTAAGAAAGCACCAAACTGTCTTCCAAAGAGACTGCACCACTTTGCATTCTCACCAGCTAAAACACACTTTTCAGGCAGGACCTATTTGTTTGTTCTTTTTTCTTGCTCTGTGCTTTGGTACAGCGGGCCATCAACGTCTCTGCCTGGGCTCATACAGGTCCTGTTGATAGGCTTGTGGAGGGAGGGCAGAGGGCTCCCATTCTATGTTCTAGAGTATCAGAGAGTCCACAGCCTAGGAGCAATTGAGCTCTTACCTGTCACTGTTAATGAAATGGACCCTGGAATTACATTTAGCATCTTGCATCTGTTCTCTTTTAGCTTGGTCCAAGTAAATTGGTGAATATTTTGGGTATCTTGAGCCTCATAAGACTTAGAAACTCTTCTTTAGCTATATAAGTGCTTATAAGTTAAGCACACACATGGATCCTTATCTAGGGATGTTGGGAATTTAGTGTGGGTTAGGATTTTGTATTACCAATTCTCATTACTGCCTAAAACTCTTAGTGCCTTGTTCATTGTCTTAAAACTCTTAGTGCCTTGTTCATTGTGGGTACTTGGTTTATTGAACTGAATAATAGTAGCCTATACTTAGTGCTTACTATGTGCCAGGCTCTTTTGTAAAGGCTCCATATGGATTAACTTATAAAAAAAAAAAAAAAAACTCTAAGAAGGTAATTACACTTATTATACCACTTTATCCATGAGGACATACAGGCTCAGAGAAGTTAAGTAACTTCTCCAAGGTCATCCAGTTAGTAAATGTCACAGTTAAGTTTTAGAATCAGACAGTCTGACTCCAGAGTATGGACCATGGGATTGTGTCTTCAGAGAGAAAATTAAAATTGGCAATAACAAATGACACTTGAAAAGTACTGTCCATTTAATCTTAAAAAGATGATTTTTTTTAGCCCTAGCAGCACTTTAGGAAAAAACCATTTAACCAATGGCTGGAAGACATCTTGAGAGACCATTTAGTAGGGTTATTTTCTAAATAACCACCCTAAATTGGGTGGGCTCCTTGGATCTCCTCAGGGACCACACTCACTCTGTGTGTGTGTGTGTGTGTGTGTGTGTGTGTGTGTGTGTGTGTGTGGTCCATTACAAGTCCTGGAGAAGAGTGGGGTAGGCCTTGACCTTATTTTAATCAGTTCTACAAACTAAAGTCCTGTGTGTGATTTCAGTTGAAGAAGAGGCTCAGCTGCTAAAAGAATTGTTTAAAAACTAGACAGAACACCACCCAAACTGCCTAGGGTGATTGGAGTTCTATTGGTTTACGTACTTTTTTTTTTTAATTAATTAATTAATTTATTTATTTATTTATTTTTCTACCACCTAAAACAGTAACGTCATGTTTATTGAGTGCTTCCCCTGTGCCAGGCACTGTGCCAGGCACGCTGCATGCGGTTTACGTACTTTTTAAGGTGAATATTTTAATCGTTCACTCTGTTAAGTAAACAAGAGAAATAAAAACACTTTGTTACTTCTTTAACGGTTATTTTACTAAAAAAAAAGAAAAAAAAATTGGGTTAGATCCTTTTCCCATGAGGTTAATAGACACTCTACTCAATTGTCACTAGCATAGAAATACAAAAAATCTGAAGTACAGAAAGTGTTTTCCAAGTAAGGTAGTTGTGTTTTCCAAGTAAGGTAGTTAAGATGCCAGATATTAGCAGCAAACGTATGTTTTGTGGTAGCTACAAATCACAGTTCTGCTTTATCTTCCATACCTTAAATGCTCAAGCTATAAAATGAGGTTTATGTCCTTGCTAGTTCCTTCAGCTTCCATAGATCAGAACTTACATTCACATATTTTCTTTGCATCTATGACCACTTCAAAGTTCTTTTCCCTTCCCGTGCTTTACCTGATATTGTCTGGGCCCCTTCAGTAGAAAGCTGTATTATATTTACCACTGTTTTATATTTTGCTGTATTATATTTACCACTTCTGTTTCTGTAATTTGGTTGAATGTAATGTAGGGGTAATGACCATCTTTCTAGATCTTGAATTCATAGGCTCATAACAAATAAAAGTTGTCAGAACTTCAAGGTCAAATGAATAATTACCTAGATGCCTTGAGAGAATTAAAAGGCAAAGTGTAGACAAAGGAGGCACTGTTTAATAGCTGGGTAGCTTTAATTTTAGAACAAATAAATTTTTGAAACAGATTTTCTGTTTTATTTCAACAGGTGGAAAAAAAGATGAAAAGGATAGAGAGTAAATTATTTAAAGATTAGAAACGAGGAAAATCAGCAAACAGATATGAATAACACAAGTCTCAGTCATAGCTGAACCTCAAAGTTCTGTAGTATTCATTTTATTTATGTTAATTGCAAATCATCATAAAATAGGTTTGACAGCTTTATTTCACCTTTAAATTTTCAGTTCAAGTCCACTTGCATTTGGGAAAACAGATTAAACATAGATTGTTGCTTCTGCCCTGAGATTTAAAGACATGACTTAAGTAAGCACCTGACCAATTAATTAAAGAGAATTATTCTTGGAAGAACGAACTCTGAGAGATACTTGAAGTATGTTTTTTCATTTCATATTCCAACTCTACAGTAATTTTATAGCTGTTTAATTTGACACGCATATATATGTGTTCATACTAAATTCTAGCAAATTATAATAAGCAGTGCATTCATAGTTTCAGGCTGTAAGGACCATTCTTTCTCCATCCCAGTAGTTGACTGCTTAATAAATAAATAACTGAGCCTCATTGGGAGTAGGGGTTAGGGTTGACACATTAAAACCAGGAAGAATAAAATAATAATTATGAACACAATTTTTCAATGCTCTGAAAGATTGAATCCAAATTAACCTTTTGGTTGGAAGCAAAAGGTAAACACAGGTAGAATTAGTTAAAATGATACTTTAAAAGACTGGCCATTTCTTTTCTTTCTAGAAAAACTTTGTCTCATATACAGGAGTATCCGTGTAGGTTTTACTTTTCTGGCAATATATAATTTGTCTGGAAATTGAGTTATGACTAAAGGTAGATGCAACCATTTCGCTACATTCAAACTAGCCAGAATCAAATGATGATTAGTAATTGAGCAAGAAAGGTCATTCCTATTTCTATCTCACTTTGTGATGCAATAATTTCCAAGCCATCTGTTCTTTGGAATATTTATGTGGAGGAAATGAAGAATTCTGAGATTTATGCAGAAACCTTAGAATCCATCCAGAGCTCACCCATAAGCCTTCAGAGCACGTCAGACAGACATTAGATACCCCAGGACAAAGGCAAACCAGAAACACCCCAGAAGGAAGTGCTCCAGACGGTATATCTCCCCTGAATACCTGGCTGTGTTCCTATGTATCTAATCTTTGACTATTTTCTTCAATAGGGAGTTCTTAACCATCATAAATTAACTTGCAAAATCACGCTATTAATGATAATGCAACTAGAATTCTAATCCTACCTGAAAACCAAACCAATTTAGAGACTATAGACCCCCCTAAAATACTAAAACATGATGAAAGATGAAGTAAAGAATTCCTATTTTTCCCAGGGGACAAAAAACAGGAAAAGACAAATTCAGACAATTGGAGCTTCTCTTCTGGAGCTAATTCTTGTTTATTATCTCATGTTTTATGGTCAGCAATTCAGACTGGGGGTTGACAAACACCACTTACCCAAAAGCAGTCGGCTGTGTCAGCTGAAGCAGAGGTTGCTTGAGAGATTTCTGATTCGGTTATGCTTTGAATCAACATTGGGCCAATGTTGAAATGCAAGGAGGGAGTGCAGCTGTGAGCGAGACCAGTTTCGCTGGTGCGTCCGGCAGATTCATAAGCTGTGTTTTTATGGCAGGGCCTGGATTTAATTTTCTTAGTTTGACAAAATCTGTCTCTGGCAGAGCAATCTGTCCATTTGACACATTTTGGCCTCAGCAGAATATGAAGAGCAGGTCAGACAGCGAGGGACTCGACAGTTTTAGCAAGCTTCAGTAAGAAGAGGTCTTACATCAAAATGTGCATCATTCTGGGGAAAAGGATTTAAAGGTCTTTTTTATGCTTATCAGAGAACAAACTTGGTGTTCAAGGTGAGTTCTCAGTTCCCACTGCTTCTCATGTTGGTGGGAAAGGGGCCCATTGGTTCTATGGAAATATGAATTGGGGTTCTTCACAAACACGGTGCCCCAAATCTAGAAATTCTCTGTTAATATCCATCATTTCTTCCCTCTGCAAATCTGAGAAATCAAATGGCCTCAGGAAAGAGTTTTGTCAGCCTTTGCACAGGGATCATTACTTATGAATTTATTTTACAGTAGTCCCTCCTTATCCACAGTTTCAGCTACCCATAGTCAACCACAGTCCAAAAATTTTTAAATGGAAAATTCCATTAATGAACAATTCGTACCTTTTAAACTATGCACCACCTGGGTAGCATGATAAAATCTCGTGTGATGAAATCTCGCGTGATCCCGCCCGGACTTGCGTGAATCATCCCTTTGTCCGGGGAATCCGAACCTTTAGTTATTTAGCAGCCAGCTTGGTTAGCAGGTCGGCCGTCACGGTATCACAGCCCTTGTGTTCAAGTGACCCTTATTTACTTAATAACAGCGCCAAAACGCTAGAATAGTGATTCTGGTAATTCGGATATGCCAAAGAGAAGTTGTAAAGTGCTTCCTTTAAGTGAAGAGGTGGCTTGATACGGAAAAAGAAATCGTCTGACGAGGTTGCTAAGACCTACGGTAAGAACAAATCTATTCTTGAAATTGTGAAGAAAGAAAAAGAAATTTGTGCTAGTTTTGTTGTCACACCTCAGACTGCAAAAGTTATGTGACAAGTGCTTAAGTGCTTAGTTAAGATGAAAAAAGCATTAAATTTGTACCATAAGATATTTTGAGAGAGATCACATGTTGCGGAAACTCGGCCTCTGTTCACTGGTGCCAAATAGAAACGCAGAGACAGAGTTTTGGGTGAAGTGTTAGAAAAGAATAGCTTGATTGCTTTGCCAGGCAAAGGGAGCCCAGCGGGCTTAATGCCCTCAAGACTGTGTGTCCCGCCCTGGAGGGGGTAGTGAGGAATCTTACCGTGTTCAAGGAGCAGGGCGTGAGCAGCTCGTGGACATTCTTCTGATTGGTTGGTGGTGAGGTAATCAGGAGTCAACACCATCAACCTGGTTCCAATCAGTCTGGGGTCTACGTGCTTGTGGGCAGCAGTTTATTTCTCCCACCTGGCGGGGGTTTTAGTATCTGGCAAACAGCTCACAGGACGCGGCTCAGAACAGTATCTATAGTCCTTGAGGAGGAACTAAAGGTCCTTGACTTTGTTTAATGGCTAAAGTATTATTATTTTGTCTTGCTTGACTGTTTTCCTTTCTTTCTGCATTTTCTCACTTCTCTGATTAAATTTATTCTTTGACTAAAGCGTTTCTGCAGACAAAAGGCAGGCAGAGGACAGGGGTGGGGGTCTATTCTGGGAAGGCCTCCCAGGGTCCTGCTCGGTTACACGCATTCAAATAACTTTTATTACAGGATATTGTTATAATCTATATTATTATTACTTATTCTTGTTAATCTCTTACTGTACCTGATTTATAAATTAAACTTTATCATAGGTGTGTATGTGTAGGAAAAAACAGTGTATATATGGTTTGATACTGTTCACAGTTTCAGGCGTCCGCTGGAGGTCTTGAAATGTATCGCCCAAGGATAAGGGGAGACTACTGTACAAAGTAGTTTGCCAGAAAGTATACAGATGTGTAGAATATAAATTGTGGGTAGATGGTTTTTAATTTTGGAAATGAATTTGACGATTTGGCATTTCTCCTTGTTCTGATTAATTTTCTCACAGTGCCTAGACTCTGTTGGGTTATGAAATGAGGCTTATCAACATCTCACAATGAGCCTGAGAATAAATGCATCATTTAAACAAGTTACGTAGACCATAGGTGTTTATTAGCTTTGAACGGGCATGACTGTGCTCATGCAGAGATGACTAAAGGGAATGGTGTTTATTGGAACCTCAAGATTTGGAATCTGTGAAAGAAGTGAAACTGAAACTAAAAAGAACTCTGTTCTCACTTTCTATCACCCTAATAAAATTTTCTAACTATTGTTGTATACCTGATATCAAGATGTAAATTACTCATGGCTAATGCCCCCTCCCATATGATCTACTGCTTTACTTCTTTTAAAACGCCACATGTCACAGGTGAGTTGGTTTTTCTGAAAGCCATAAAATGAAGTAATAAAAATAGCCAGTTGATCTAATTGCAGAGACCCCAATATGTCAGTGTAGTATGCACTTTGGTGAAATATCAAGGCAGCACTTATTGTGATGAGGATTGTAGTGAGAAAGAAAGGAAAATTGGATGGTGACATTTTCTCATACCAGCCATGGACACAGTCTGAGAGGTTACCAGAATTTCTTCCACTCTCATTAGATTCATTTCAGCTTAAGCTGCTCTGGTATTTCAATCAGAGGGATTTGAACACACAATATAATTTAAAGATCATTCTTGTTGTTAAAAAGTTCCAGGAGTAGGCTAATCACTAGAAGATTTCAAACACAATTTATAATCTCCCTCATTCTTTCTCCTTCCTCCAGTTTTTTGTTTGTTTGATTTTGTTTGTTTTTAAATCATTCCCTGGGTATACTAAGAGGCACAGTGCTGTGAGCTGGGGTCTTGAACAAAGATGTTTCAGAAAAGATACTTTACTCTTTATTTGTCCTTTGTAACCAACAATTTCCAAGTACTCAGTAACATATCAATAGGATAGCTTCATGAAACTCATAGGTAAGAGCAGATTAAAAGCTGTTTTCTCAGAAAAGAACAAAAGTGCTGCCAAACACAAGAGGTTTCATAAGAATCGTGGGGATTGAGAGCTGCAGTGGTCCTTGGCAATGATCCTTGTGTTCGAATGATAAACCAGAAGTCCATAGAGATGAAATGAATTGGCTAAGATCAAACAGATACATTGTGGGAGTGATCTTTTCATCCAAGCCCAGCACTCTTAACAAGTTTCAAGGTGGGAGGTGTGGGGGTAATGGAGCAAGAGTGAAGTCCACCAGCAAAAGCAGCAGGAAAAAAATTAAATATAATGTCAGAGGCTCTCTCTTTAACCTGTGCCCCCGTACTGTGTCATTTGCAAATTCGACAAGCTGGTGTGTGTGTGTTCATATTAAAAAATGTTTCTCCTGGCAGGTACCTAGAAATTACCTTTTAGGATGCTATCAATCAATTACCTACTTTTCCATTTTGAACTTGTTTCACATTTCTTAATCCTGTGCAAGTTATAGTATGGGAAACGCTCGAATGTCATTCTGAGATCAGTCATACCATTCTGAGAAACCTAGTTCGTAATGAAACTGTATAGTCTTCAGTGATTATTACTGTTTTCCATTAAAGACTCAAAAATCATCCTTTTAACAGTCTCCTTTGAAATTTGGCAAAGGAACATTAGACTCACAGGTCTGGTCTGGGATTCTTTGGTCCCCTTTTCAGCTATAGAATATTTTCGGGTTTTCTTCAATTTTTCCTTGAAGAACTGCTTGAAGTGCCCTGACAGCAGCTCAGAGGTCTTACCAACAGGGATCTGGACGGACACATGGGTGGGGTGGATTCTGTGGGTTGGCCCACCTGGGCTCTGCCAGGCAGCTACCCCCATGGGAGACTTGGAAGAATGAAAGGAGGTAACCGAGGCAGTGACCATGTGGAGGGAAGGCTGGCTCTGGAAAACGTGCTGGAGATACTTGGTTTCTCTGGGATGCTCTGGTAGAGGTTTTAGTGGCAGATGCCTGAGTGGCAACCAAAATTGGTTTCCTTGCCCTGTCAGAGATTCTGTAAGCAATCTAGTGTGCTTTAATAAAGCAGTTTCGTTTTGTATTAATCTGCTCAGGCTGCCATAACAAAAGGCTATAAACTAAGTGGCTTAAACAGCAGAAATTTATTTTCTGGAGGCTGGGAAGTTCCAGATGAAGGTCCAGGAGCATCTATATCTGGTGAGAGCTCTCTTTCTGGCCTGCAGATGACCACCTTCTTGCTGCATCCTCACATGGCAGAGAGGGAGCAAGCTCTCTGGTGTCTCTTCTTATAAGGACACTAATTGTATTGGATCAGGGCCATACTCTTCTGACCTTAATTACTTCTATAAAGGTCTCATCTCCAAATACAGTCACATTAGGGGTTAGGGCTTCAGTATAGCAATTTAGGGGGCACACAATTCAGTCCATAGCATGGTTTAAACTATTAGAATGGATTCTGCTTTTGACAACGAAGAACCTTGACCAAAATACATAGGGTATAATTTCTGTGTTTTGAAACTTGAACTTATTTAGAAGAACTAGAGCTTTTGTACAATCTTCTTGCCAAACTTTTATTCTTTTCTATCAATGTTAAGTATACTAAATATCCCTTCATAGTAAGAGTAGAAACAAAATAGAGGGTAAGGATTTCTCTTTTCTCTCTGTTTCCAGTTAATATATGATTTAAAGTTTTCATAAAATATATTTTATGAAAGATACATGCACCCCAGTGGCATTATTTAATATTGCCAAATATGGAAGCAACCTAAGTGTCCATCAACAGATGAATGGATAAAGAAGATGTGGTACATATATACAATGGAATACTACTCAGCCATGAAAAATGAAATTTTGCCATTTGCAGCAACATAGATGGACTTGGAGGGCATTATACTAAGTGAAATAAGTCAGACAGAGAAAGACAAATACTGTATGATATCACTCATATGTGTAATTTTAAAAACACAACAAACTAGTGAATATAATAAAGAAGCAGACTCACTAGTGGTTACCAGTGGGGACGGGGGAGGAGCAATATAGGTGTGGGAGAGTGAGCAGTACAAAGTATTGGGTATAAGACAGGCTCAAGGATGTATTGTACAACATGAGGAAGTATAGCCAATATTTTGTAATAACTGTAAATGCAAAGTAACCTTTAGAAATTGCATAAAAATTTAAAAATTTAAAAAATACTAAAATTAGAAAAAAGAATATGGAAAAACTTTGAGTTATGAGAATCCTATCAACAGTGATGTATAAATATATTTTTTAAATTGAATACACTTTAAAATGTATTAAATGATTAAAAAACAACAAAAAATAAAATAAAATTTTCTTAAAATTTATTGGGATATAATTTTTCATACATTAAAATTAATGCAGTCATTTTTTGGTTTTTTTAGCTATCACATCCAGAATCCTGGGCTATTTTATCACTTATTTAAATGTTAAATGATTTTGTTTAATACAGATTTTTTTTTTTTAATTGAAGTATAGTGATACATTCCAGGGACTGTCCTGAGTGAGGAAATTACTGAGTAAAAATAGTCTAGTGCTAAATCTAAAGACTTCCTGTAACAGCTTCCCCTGATACATAAAGAACTTGGTAGTCATCACTCTGTCCATAAAATAGGAAGCTTAATAAACTGAAAATCAGCAACTTTTCTTGGATCTAGCAGAGAACTGAGGTCATAGGGCAAACCACCATCCTGAAATCTGGAGAGGTAGTGAATACAGAGAATCATAGGCAAATACATAGAATCACAGCCAAGACCAACATACTTGGAGCAGACGCAGTAGGAACCAAAAACATGTAGGAACACTTAAATGGTAGTGTTGATAAGTTGCTAGAGGAGGAGTGTGGAATGATTTGAAAGTGAGACACTTCTGGGGACCCTAATCTTTGGGAGCCCCTGCACTCCAGATGGAACTCAGAATCCCACCAGTATCTCAAGATGAAAGGCTGAGAGAGAGCCTCTTATGGCTGTGGCAGAGGGAGGGGAAGAGTAATCCTTTTAAAATATGCTCAGAGCCCTCTGTAACAAAAGCCCAGAATCCAGGGGAAAAGACTACCAGGGACTTATCCCACCTGGGGGAAAGGTATTCCTTTGACTCCAGCCCCCTCTAGCCTTCATGTATTACCATTGAGGGAGGGAGGAAAAGCTAAGAAACACTTGTGATGGTCAGGAATATAAGCCAACTAAAACACTGAGATTTAATCATGAGATTCTAGAATGCTTCCCACCCACCACACGTTAGCACTGTGCACACAGGACTCCAGTATAGTAACGGTGGATTACACATGAAAGGGCTGAAAGACACAGACTCTATCTGAAGAATAGTTCTTAAGGAAACACAAAGACAACTACAGACACACAAAAAGGACACTAGAGCAATTTGAAGCCTCTGGCATCCATGGCTACAGTAAACATTAAACATAGCTCTGCTCCTAGCCAGATTACTGTAAATCCTCACACTAAAGGCCATGGATATAGGGATAGAGGCAGAGATCAGATAGATTATCCCTATTAATTAAAAAGTTAATCTCTTGTAATTAAAAAATTACAAGGCATGCCAAATAAAAACAGTCTGAAGAGACAAAGCAAGCATCAGAATCAGACTCAGAATGGCACATTATGGATTTAGCAGACAGGGAATGTAAAATAATTATGATTAACATGTTAAGGTTCTGATTAAAAAAAAGTAGACAACATGTAAAAACAGGTAGATAATGTTAGCAGAGAAATGCAAACTTTAAGAAATAATCAAAAGGAAATTATAGAAATCAAGAATATGGCAACAGAAATAAAGAATGTCTTTGATGGGCACATCAGTAGACAAGGCACAGCTGAGGAAAGAATTAGTGACTTTGAATGTATGTCAATAAAAATGTTCTAAACTAAAATACAACGAGAAAAAAATAATAATAAAAAAATGAGAACATCCAAAGACTGTGGGACAATTACAAAAGGTATAACATACATCTATCTAATTGGATTACCAGAAGGAGAAAAAAGAGAGAACAGAGCAGAAGAAATATTTGAAGTAATGATGGCTGAGAACTTTTCAAAATTAATGATAGACAACAAATCACAAATCTGTTTAACTCAGAGACACCCAGAAGGATAAATATCAAAAAATCTACACAGGGGGATATCATATTCAAACTTTAGAAAGCAGAGAGAAAATCTTGAAAGGAGCCAGAGGTGGAAGAACATTTTACTTAGGGAGGAGCAAGGATAAGAATCACAGAATTCTCATCAGAAACCATACAATCAAGAAGAGAGTGGAGTGAAGAGAGAAATGAAAGAAAGAAATAAGAAAAATCCCTACCAATTGAAATTCTGTGTCAAAAGAAATTATCCTTCAAAAGTGGAGGAGAAATAAAGACTTTCTCAGACAAAAACTGAGAGTATTCATCACCGGATATGCTTTGAAACAAAAGTTACAAGTAGTTTTCAGGAAAAAGGAAAATGATATAAGTCAGAAACTTGGATCTATATAAGGAAAGGAAGAGCACTGGAGGAGTAAAGGAAGGCAAAAAAATCTTTTACTTTTCTTATTAATTGATCTAAAAGATAACATTTTTAAAAGTAATAATAATAACACTATGATTATAGCATATATATAGTTAAGTGAAATAGATGATAGTGTATTAGTCTGCTCAGACTGGGTGGCTTAAACAACAGACATTTACTTCTCATGTTCTAGCGGCTGGCAAGTTTAAGACAAATGTGCAGTTCAGTTTAGTTTCTGGTTGAGGACCCTTTTCCTGGCTTGCAGACAGTTCCCTTCTTGCTGTTTCCTCACATGGTTGAGAAAGAGAGAGAGCTCTGGTCTTTTACCAGCTTCCTTCTCTTCCCCATCATGAGGGCCATACCCTCATGACTTCTAAATCTAACTATCACCCAAAGGCCCTGTCTCCAAATACTATCACATTGACGGTTAGGTCTTCAATATACGAATTTTAAGGAGATACAACTCAGTGCTTTGCAATAGCAACGTCATAAGGGATAAAAGGGAACGATTGGGAATACTTTGTTATAAGGTACTTGAATGGTATTTAAAATGTGAACTTAGCTTAATTAAAAAATATATTGCTCTAAGGAAACCACTAAAATTTTTAAAAAGAAGTATAATTGATATGGTAGGGGAGGAGGTAAGTTTGAATCCTATAAAATGCCCAATTAAAATGAGAGAAGGCAGAAAAAGAGGGGAAACAAAAATAGACAAAGAACAAATGCGAGGAAGTAGGACAGTTTCAAACATGGTAGACACTTATCCAATTATATCAATACTCCCTTTAAATTTGAATGGTCTAAATACACTAATGAAAAGACATTATCAGAATAGATAAAAATATAAGACCCAACTATGTTGTCTACTTGAATCCTGTTTTAAATATAAAGACTCAAATAGGTGAGAAGTAAAAAGAAGCAGGAAGATGTACCATGACAACCCTTATGCTTCATCTATGGCAGAAGTGAAAGAAGTGAAGTCAGATTTATATGCTGTTGCTTTTACCCTCTGAAAATCCAAAGAGAATCAAGCACTCACCCACACTTTGATGAGAAAAGGAAATGGAATAATTGTCAGTTTTAGCGTTAATTAACAGTTTTGGGGATGGTAATTTCCTAACTGCACTTAAAAACCAAACATCAAAATATGTTTGATTAATTCTTCCGAGAGTTCCCTACAGTTCATATTCAGTGATATTTTAGATCACAGTTGTCTTGAAGAGAAGATAAAAGAAGACCAGTGACAAGCAGAGGAAAAAAATCCTAAGTAAGCGGACTGCTTAATTTCCTCCTTCCTTTACTCTTTTAAAGCTGACTCTGTTAGTGAAGCCCTACCCTTTAGAATTAACGACTTCATTTGTTTATCAAAAGTAAAATCACTCTATAGCATAAATAATCATGAAGACATTTCTTCTGATTCTCAGAGAAGTATAGTTGGCGAACATTCTAACAGCTGACATGATGTTCTTTCTTATGACAATCCTCTGATTATTATTTCAGAGTGCCACCCACAGACTACAGTTCTCTTTGTCTTGTCAAGAAATGATGTTGAAAGTATGAAAGGTTGCTGAGTGCTTTTGTAGAAATAACAAGGAAAAATACACTATTTTTAAAATGTTCCATGCCAAAAAGCAAAAGAGCACATGTCATAATCTCTTCATTTAAAATCTTACAAAGCACGTTTTCTAAAATATGTATTATTGAAATAACTTCTTGTTTTAAAGGAAGAAACACTATATTTTCCCACCTTGACACTAATACACACATAATTTCCTTGAAATGATGTTTTAAGGATTTATGCCAGACTAAATTTTGGAAAACTATCTGGTTAATTAGGCTGTAAGTACATTGGGTCACATAAATGCAACTTGTGTTTAGAGGAAAGGTTGACTGCTTAGTAACTGTTTTTATATTTCTCATTGGGATTAACTTCATATGTTCCATAAGAACATTAAAGAGCATTTTAGATATATAGCACATTTTGTGATTTTCTGTGCATATATCGTTAATACAAAATGATTCAGAAGACATTCCTGAATCCTCGTGTTCTGAAGTAAATAACTATGATTGCACCAAGAAATTCAGCCTGTCTTCCTGCAGGCTTTTTCATCCCCAGGGTGGAGATAATATATTGGATAGTTTCCTTGCCCATCTGGCAGAGCTGTTTGGTAATGAAATTGTGTGTGTGTGTGTGTGTGTGTGTGTGTGTGTGTGTTTTGAAAATAGTAAAATATCATATGTTATTGTAGTTATCCTTATTGCTATATAGTACCTTAACTGTGGCCTGTTTTATTGTGCAGTTGACCAAGCAGTGTTAGGTAAGTATAGCCTGCCTCCCAGAAAGTCCAACAATAATCAGGGAGGTATTTCTTCCCTTTCCTCTTCTAGGGAGAGTATAAACAAATACACTAGTTGAAATCCTGCATAGTGCTGTTTATTCCAAGTGTGTACTCACAGGCTTCTACAGGAAGCGCTGTTTCACTTCATTTCTGGGGTACATGACCTATACCTACATTGTAAAATTTTCTGGGTTCTCCAGGGCCAAAACTCTTATATGAAAACAATGTATTATTCAATTGGTGATTTCATGAGAGAACACCATTGCTCCATTTACAAACACTGAGGAAAGTTAAAAGAAAGTAAGGAGGGAGTGCCAGGTCTCCAGCCAAGTGAGGTTTGCACCATGAGGGAATTGACAGTCTCAGCTGAGGTTGTGCTGGAGTCAAGAGTTCCTCACTCTGTTATTAGAAGTCAGTGTTTCATCCCTGTCTTCTGCTTGAGGCATGAACATTTAGTTGTAAGAAAAGCAGTTAACTTATCTCACATAACTCTTTAACTTGGCTGTTTGTTTAATCATCACTTTATGAAACTGTGCCACTGTTTTCACTTACTAGATTCTAAGAGGTATTAAAAGGCGAGTGCCCTTCCTCATTCCAGATAAGCAACTAAACTCTTGCGTATTTAATATTTTATTTGACTTTAAAAAGTAAACCACAAATACAAGATAAGCCTGGGATAACTTGTAGTACCAGAAAGTGAAGAAGTGTTCAATAAAACCTAAAGGATTGGGGCCTGTCAAAGGGACACAGGAGCCAACCTGAAAGAACTTCCAGTGGCCACAGCTGGAACAATTTCAGTAACAAAATAGGTAACATAATATTGGATTATAACCCAAAGTATAAAATAAATGTATGTACCTCTATACTGATATGAATAAATGATTAAAAATAAATAAGTGGGGGAGAAGTTACAGAAGAATTCCAAATAATATATGTAGTTATTTTGCTTTATAAAGGTGAGGCTTAATCCCTGTCCCCTATCCACCTAACCACTATGGGCTAGACTTAGTGACTTGATTCCATAGAATAGAATAGGGGAAGAAAAAAACATAGTAATGCTAGAGTGAGAAAACCTGCAAAAACTACCTTAAACAAGTGATGAAAGTTAACATCCTCAGTGATGTCTTGTGGATATCATGTACCTCTGATATTATGTGACAAGAAAAGCATTTCATCTCTGTGATATTCTTCCCCCCAAGCCTCTAAACCCAGTCTAGAGAAAGACATCAGAAAAACCGCGATTGGTGAGGGGGCAGTTTATTGGATAGCTGGTCAGTACACCTCCAGACTCCCCAGGTCATGAAAAACAAGGGAAGTCCAGGGAACTGTCACAGACAAGAGGAGATGAGGGAGATATGACAACTAAATGCATTGTGGTGCTCTGGATTGGATCCTAGAACAGGAAGATGACATTGTTGGAACAATTTTTTTGGAGTTTAGTTAATAATATATAATGTAGTGTGTTGAATGTTGGCCCCTTCAAAAGATATGTCCCTGTCCTAATCCCCAGAGCCTGTGAATGTTACCTCATTTGGAAAAAGTATCTTTGCAAATGTAATTAAGGATCTTGAGATAAGATCACTCCGAGTTATCTGGGAAGCTCTAAATCCAGTGACAAGTGACCTTATAAGAGAAACACAGAGAGACACACAGAAGAAGAGGAGGCAATGTGATCATGGAACAGGGATTGATGATTGGAGCCATAAATCCAAGAAATCTCAGCAACTACCAGAAACCAGAAGAAGCTAAGAGCAAAATTTCCCTTAAGGCCTTTAGAGGAAGAATGGCCCTGGGGATGTCTTGATTTTGGACTTCTGGCCTCCAGAACTGTGAGAGAGTAAACGTCTGTTGTTTTAAGCTGCCAAGGTTGTAGCAACTTGCTATAGCAACCTTAGGAAACTGATAAATATACCGATGTCAATTGCTTGTTTTGAATAAAGTGCCACGACAAGGTAAAATGTTAATTATAGGGGCACTAGATGCGGGGTATACAGGAACTCTCCGTACTATATTTGCAAACTTTCTGTAAGTCTAAAAATTATTCCAAAATAAAAAGCTTATTAAAATAACACAGTTCAACTCAAAGAAAGGTATAGATTTTACTTCTACTTTGTTATGAGTCAGACTTAATATTTCTTTGAATAATACAACTACTATGCTGTTAAATATCTCACAAATAAAAACAAGCATTTCTGGAAAAGAAATCTTTCAAATGGGGAACATTGATATGGCAAGTGCCAGGTTTGAAACAATAAGTTCACATACTTGGGTTTTCATTGTGTTTCAGAGCTCCAGTAGTTTCCGTCTGGTTTGTAGTTGATTAAGGTGAGTGGTCTTAACCAGTGCTGTCAGTGACACTTAGACAAAGTATTGCTTGACCTTCAATCGAATATAAATTTACACTGTTTTGCTTCCCTATCTCTTAAGGTTACATCAATGATAACCAGTCAAGATTGTTAAAAAAAGAAAAAAACGATGCAAATAAAGTAGTTTTTTCTTATGTCTTCTTTAACTAAAAGTACGTGACTCAAAGTTTATAAGGAAAGCAATGCACTTTATGCAACTTTATTTTAATTTAAAAAATATGGAAATGCTAACCATGGTCATCTCACACTGCTCAGCCCAAAGAAGAACCGCTTAGGCATGACTAACCAGCCTGAGGAATGGTCTGTGAAATTAGGATTTGTCTTTAAGTATATGAAGGACTCAGGGAAGAATGTGAGGATTATTGCAGTAAATATTTAGTAGGAAGTGATAGCTTAAGGTATGGCCAGCAGTCGGTCCCTAAAGAAAGTGAACAGTTTCTCTGTGAGTGAAACTTAACAGAATGCAGAACTAAGGGGTCAGTTAAATATCTAGAAACAAGTGCTTAATACTCAGGGAAAAAAGAGAGCATCTATTTTTTGACAGCATATTTGTAACTATAAAGCACCACGGATAGCCTTGCAGCTATTTTTGATGCATCACTGGTACTTCATTGATTACTTTGTGAAGCCTCAGCATCCTCTCAGCTCTGCTTGCTACGTCGATCAGGATGAATTATGAAAGACTATATAGAGAATGCAGCACAACGTATTTTTTTTTTCCTAGTGGAAGGACTTTGATTACGTAAAGTAATCAATTTGTATCTACTAAAAATGACCAGAAAGAGCTATTCAATTTTTGTATAGGGGAAATTAAGATATTCAAGCTATAAATTTTTAGAATAATAGATACACTTCTTTTTTAATTTAAGTCACTATAAAGCAGTGCTATTATGGGAGAAAACCAAATAAATAGCACCAACTCGTGCTTGTACTAATTTTTTTTAAAGTTTTTTTTTTTTTTTTTTAGTTCAGAAAACTAAATCCAAGTCCTTTTAAAGAGGAATCTTCTTGGTTTGTAAGACTAGGAATTCTTAAATTTATAAAATTTGTGGTTTTTATATAGGTATTGTTATTGTTTTTGTTGTTTTACATATATTTGGCCAAAATACCCTTTTTCCAAATATAAAGCCCCTAATTTAGCTTTAAGGCAATAGTAGATTCTAAGACTGATTAAAACAATGACAAAAAACCACACTATAAAGTGGCATAGGCTAAAAGGTTGAAAATAAGCTAAGTCTGTTATTTTAACAGTCAACTTTTAAAATGAATATGTTAAACCCATGGCCAAGAAAAAAATTCTCCCATGGACTATTATGAAACCAAATTAAACTTATGTTGACGTTACTTCTTCTCTCATTTTCCCAGTCACGGAGTCCACTTATTGTCAGTTAGTGACATTTCTTGATTACCCACTATTCTGTGAGCACTTCTATTGAGACCTTTGTGAGAGTAACTTGAAAAGAGAATGTACCAACAGTTTTGCCTTCAAGGTGTCTAAATTCTATTTTTTCTGTTATGGGCTTTGCTGTTTATGTCATGACCATTCTAATATTCTCTTCACCTTTCCAGACCAGAGTTTCTCAGTGTCAGTACTATTGACATTCTGGGCCAGTTAAGTCTTTGTTGCAGGTAACTGTCTTGTGCATTGTAGGATGAGGCCATGTGATGGCTAATTTTATGTGCCACCTTGGCTGGGCCATGGAGCCCAGATATTTGGTCAAATATTATTTGGATGTTTCCGTAAATGTATTTTTTGGATGAGATTAACATTTAAATCAGTGGACTTTGAGTAAAGCAGATTGCCCTTCATAATGTGGGTGGGCCTTATCCAGCCAGTTGAAGGTCTTAACAGAACAAAGACCAACCTCATGAGTACAAGAAGGATTTTGCCAGCAGATAGCCTTCGGACTTGAACTGCAACCGAGTCTCCAGTCTGGAAAGAATTATCTTATGGACCTGTAATGTTTTGGACTTGCCAAGCTTCCACAGTTCTGTGAGCCATTCCCTAAATCTCTCTTTCTCTATGTACGTATACACATCCTGTTGGTTCTGTTTCTCTGGAGAACGCTGACATATATAAAATTTGGTATCAAGAAGTGGAGTGCTGCTGTAACATATACCTAAAAGTGGAAGTTGCTTTGGAGCTGGGTGACAGGTAGAGGTTGGAAGAGTTTTGAGGTACATGTTAGAAAAAGTATAGATTGTATTCAAGAGATTGTTATTAGAAATATTAATGGTAAGGGTGTTTCTGGTGAGGCCTCAGATGGAAATGAGCATGTTATTAGATGTTGGAGGAAAAGTGATCCTTGTTATAAAGTGGCAGAGAACGTGGTTTAATTGTGCTCTAATGTTTTGTAGAAGGTAAAATTTGTGAATGTTGAACTTGGATATTTAGTTGAGGAGATACATAAGTAAAGCACTGAAATGTCAATCTGGTTTCCCTTTGCTGCTTACAGTAAAATTTGAGAGGAGAGAGATACATTGAAGGAATTGTTCAGCCAAAGGGAACCAGAACTTAAATATTTGGAAAACTCTTAGCCTATCTATATTGCAAAAAATGAAAAAGCATATTCCGGAAAGAACACCAATGGTATAGCTGGACAGTCACTTCATAAGGAGACTACAGATGTGACCCATGGATCCAATCAGCCATCTCAGCAGGAGCCAGAAATACAGATGGGACTGTGCCCACAGAGACACTGCCAGCTTGGACTAAAGGGAATAGAGATGGGACAAAATGAAAGGCTGTTGGACTCCAGGGTGGACCAATAGAGCTATCTGACTGAAAACAGGAGTTATTTTTCAAGAAAAAGGAATAATGACCCCGAAGGCAATTGCGAGGTTGGCCAGACTGTCACTCCCAACGCAGACGTCCTCCATTTTAGCAGGCCACGCTACCGCCCTGGGCTTCAGGGGTCAACACTGCCCTCCAGTGGGCCCAGAAGGCGGGGCTGTCACCTTGGTGCATCCAGAGGACAGAGCATCAAGCCAAAGAAAATAATTCTTGAGACTTAAAATTGAATGGAATTTTCCTTGCTAGGTTTTACACTTGATTGGGGCCTCTGACTTCTTTCTTCTTTCAGTTGTCTCCCTTTTGGACTGGGAAACTCTATCCTATGCCTGCCACTTCATTACATTTTGGAAGCATATTACGTCCCTGGTTTCACAGAATCATAGCTGGAGAGGAATTTCTGCCTCAGGATAAATCATATCTTGAGTCTCATCCACACTTTATTTACATGATATTTAGTTGAAATTTGGGATTTAGAGTTGATGCTGGGATGGGTTAAGACTTGGGCTTTTGATATAGGAGTGAATATATTTTGCTTGTAAGAAGGACATGGATTTGAAGGGACCAAAGAAAAGAGTGTTATGAACTAAATTGTGTCCCTTCTGCATTCATATGTTTAACCCAAACCCCCAGTACCTCAGATTGTGACTAGATTTGCAGATGGTCTTTAAAAATAATTATGTTAAATTGAGGTCATTTGGGTGGTCCCTAATCCAGTCTGACTAGTATTCTTATAAAAAGAGGAGATTAAGACACACAGAAAGATACTAGGGGAGTGCACACATAGAGAAAAGGCCATGTGAGAACATAGCAAGAAGGCAGCCATCTGTAGGCCAAGGAGAGAGGCCTTAGGGAAAACCAGACTCTCGCAGCACCTCGATCTTGGACTTCCAGCCTCCAGAACTGTGAGAAAATAAATTTCTGTTCTTCAAGCCACCCAGACTGTGCTATTTGGTTAGGGCAGTCATAGCAAAGTAATAGAAGGAGCATCTCTTGCATTTACCCACTAGATTCCAGTAGCGTCCCCTGCCCTCCATCCCCACTCTCCCAGTTGTGACAAACAAAAAATGTCTTCAGACATTGCCAAATGTTTTCCTGGGGACAAAATCATCCCAGGCTGAGAATCACTGCTCTAACCATAGACAGCAACAACAAAATGACAAATGGATTACTTTTCTTTGAGACTCTCTGTTATTTGGCCTTGGTGACACTGTCCTTTCCAAGCCTCTTTCTAATCCTCTGGCTGCAGGCATTCACAAAGTTTCTTTCTGTTGCCTTCTTTTTTCTTTATAGATGGATAGATAGATAGATATTCTCATCCGTATTTAAAGTGTTACCTCTAAATAAATAACTGGAGTTCATGTATAATATGTCCTGTCCTGGCCTCTTTCCTGATCCTCAGATGTGAATTCCCACCTGCCAGTTTTCCAAAGTTCTCCTTGAAATCTCCATTTGAATATTCTACCATTGCTGCAAACTCAGTATATCTAAAAGTGAACACATGACTTCCTCCAAACTGTCCCTTCTGTATTCCCTATTCTGTTGTATAGTTCACTTCAGTTCAATTCAAAAACTGTTTTTGAGTACTTCATGATTTTGTGGCTTAGTATCGAAGAAAGTCACTCAGACAGATTTAATGTAATGTGATAAGCACAGTGATGAAAAAATATGCAGAGACCTCTATAGGAGTTCAGAGGAGGAACCTCTTATCCAGCCTGGGATGTCAGGAAAAGGTTCTAGAGTAGGTGAGGCATGAGCTGACTCAGAAAGGAGAAGCCCAAGTTAGGAAAGGAGGAGATGTTTTGGCAGGTAAAGTAGTACATAGAGTGGCAATATGTGGAGGGGACTGACAGATAATATTCAGTTTGTGTTTTGCCACTTTAAGGCAGGCAAATATGAACACGACCTGGATATAAATTCTTGTGTGCATCCATATCTTTTTCCTTTGAGAAATTTCTAAGTTTCAATTTATTGAAACATTATGGACAGTTTTTAGGCTAAATTGCCTTCCACAAAAATTTTCCTTCTTTATATTTGATGAATAAGACTACCGATTTCCCATACCTTCACCAACACGGGATATTATTAAGTTCTTCAATATGGTCTTAAAATTATTTTTTTACGTTTAAAAAGATAGTGATATTATTTTTAATGAAATTGCTCAGCTCAAGTTCTCAAAAAACTCCCATGTTGATAAATCCAGAGATAAATTCTCTAAGCCAGGCACAAGTTGTGGCTATGCCCTGAAAAACTGTTGTCTATACTATGTCCTATGTTGTCTACACCATGGAGAGGTCCCAGTGGTCTAAATTCCTGCTGGCTGTGCTGTTGTGGATACCCGACCCACTGATTACATCTGCTTGCAATTTTGGCTGCTCTTCATAATTAGCAAGGATTCTGAGTGGTGTGATTCCTGAATGCACTAGGGGTAATAGCACGTCTAACTCCTCTCACTGCCGGTGGTAGGTGTGGTTTCAGGTGTTCAGGAGGTTCAATATGGAGCTCCCAGAATGCTGTGCTTTTCTCATGAGGGCAGGAAGAATATCTTTTTCTAACTTGTTTTATTTTTAATGTTTGCACTATATCTAGCAGGAATTTTTTTTATATTTCTGGTACATAGCTGGCATTTCTTCTGGTTTCCCAGCACAGATTCCCATTTTATCCAATTTTTATATTCACTTGGTCATTTCATTGGGATGCTAGCAGCCAAACTGAATGCTTTTTCTTATATTTCCATCTAACCAAAAAATCATCAGGTACTTTTTAATGCTGACCTTCTGTAGTGTTTAAATATCCAAACATGTCTCTTATCCCCCTTAAATCTGGTTCTGGCTCCAGGTCTTCCATTCTTCTCAGATTCCAGAAAGGTACAATATCTAACTTCAATCTATCTATCCTAAGCCTTGCACTGACTCTTCTCTCTACGAATTTTGCAAATACATTCTTAAAAATGAAAACTGTGTTTCCATGTAGTGTCTAGAAGTTTGCTAAGACCTTATGTTCATTCTCTCTAATTCTCACAGAAAGTCTACTGAGTTGGTATTATTTCCATACTTTGCCAATGAAGAAATTGACACTCAAAATACTTGAATAACTTATGCAAATTACAGTAAATACATACTAAACCTGATTTTTAGGTCAGTCAAACCAGTGTTTCCTCTTCCTGATAGTTCAAGCCTCCTTTAGGTAATGTGCCTTCAAGTCACTTAAGGCTTGGAAAATAAAATTTAAAAAAATACTTCATTACTGTGTGCACTTGTACTCTTAGTGGAATATTATGCTTTTGACAGTTGATTTGTCTGCATGAGGCAATTTAGAAAAATACTAAGATCTCTGTGGCTTTGCCTAGGTTTTTATTGTTCTCATGTTCATGCCAAGAAAGAAAGAGAGAAATAAATTTGTTCAATTATTTAATAATTGAAGACAGTAGATGCCAGGAACTGGAATGTCTACCTCAGAAAAACCTCAGAACTCCCATACCAGAAAAAGTAATCTGATAAATTAGAAAGAGAAGACAATGATCACAGCTAAAGCAGTGAATCTCCATGTAGCTTTCCTTGTTCCCTAAAGTCTGTGACGGGGCATACGGCCAGTGTCAGTATTTGCACACGATAGAGGCTTGCCCAACCCAGAAGGCTTGGTTCATGCTCTGGCTCTGCCCTTACATTCCCAGGTCTTACATCATTAGTTTGGAACAATATTCACTAATAATATTTGGACATAAGGAAATTTTATAAGCATCAAACTTTACTTGGACCTGAGTTTATTTCAACCAAACTCAGGTCCAAGAAGACTCAATCTTCATGTTAGGGTAGAAAGCAGGGTCCTTCCAGTGTGCCAGCGTTTTAGAAGGCTCATTTTCCTACAGCTCTTAAGGGAGCTTTAAGGATTTGTTTTTGTTTTTTAATTTAATAACTTAGGCATCACCTTAGAAACCGGGAGGCAAAGAGCCCATTTCTTTCCTCTGTAGGAAAAAAGAGAGCTAAAGATTAAATTTGCTGCTGGGGTGTGTTTAAGATGGGGCTAGAGTTGGACACCTCATGAATTTTTGTTTCACTATTTAAGTGCTGGTGTTAATTTGATATTTCTTCAAAGGTGTAGGAAGTACAGTAATTCATGTTAGTAAGAAAAAATAATCCAAAGCAAGCATTTTCATAAATGCCATCTTCAATAATTTTTATTAATGTGCATTTCAACTGTTTAAGAGAAAAAAATATGGCTCATAAAGGAAAGTACAAAGAGAAGGGGGTCAATTCTCAAGTCATGAATATGACAAGTGAAATTATATGGAGAAAGGAAATCAATCCCGCCAAATGAAAAAGGGCCAAGGAGGAGGTGAAGTAAATGAATCAATACCCACAAGAACCCAGTTTCTCCACATTTGTGAGGTAATGAAAGATTATCAATAGATTTCTAACCAACTTCAGAGACAGTGATCTCACGCTGCTCAGGGTATGTGCCTTGCTTTGCTGGGAGGGAGGATTTGAAAGGTTCCAAGGGAGAATTTCTCTTCGTAATTTTATTTTTTTCTCTCATTTATGGTCATGGAACTCTGAAATGGGGTAGAGTTCAGATGGGTTTGTAAATTTTATTTGGATGTATCAAACATCAAACTGTGCATAGTAGCAGCACAATTCTGATTTGAATTAACGTATTGCACTTGAGCCTGAGGATCACCTCTGATGAGCTGTATTGCCTAGGAGACATATTCACCTTTTTGGTGCCCCTTTTCTTTTCCAAACACAGAAGCTGTGGATCAGCTTCTCTTTTAAGTTCATTCCAACTAAAATTCTAGGAGTCAGGAAATGATACTGTTAATACTCTGTTGACTGGGAGAATATTCACTTTTCCTTAAAAAAATGTAATATCTAAATATTAAACTGTTACCTATTAGAAATTGAAGGGAGTATTACAGAAAGAGGAGGATCCAGAAACTTCACCAAAACTGACTACCAAGTAAAATTTACCCCATCTTTTGAAAATCTAAACAGAAGTAAAAGATTTGTGTTTCGTAATATAACTTACTCTATCCCTCTGTATTGGTCAGGGTTCTCCAGAGAAACAGAACCAACAGGATGTGTGTGTATTATATATATATAATATATATATATATGACAAATCCCACAATCTGCAGGGTGAGTCAGTGAGCTGGAGACCCAGGAGAGCCAATGGTGTAGCTGCAGTCTGAAGGTTGGCAGGCTGGAGATCCAGGAAGACCTGATGTCTTAGTTACAGCCGGGAATCAGGAAAAGCTGGTGTCCTAGTTTGAAGGCCATTAGGCAGGAGAATTCTGTCTTACTCAGGTGAGGGTCAACCTTTTGATCTATTCAGGCCTTCAGCTGAATGGATGAGGCCCACCCCCATTATGGATGGCAATCTGCTGTACTCAGTCTACCTATTCAAGTGTTAATCTCATCCAAAAAGTCCCCACAGAAACACCCAGAATAATGTTTGACCAAATATAAATATCTGGGCACTCCATGGCCCAGTTAAATTGATACAAAATTAACCATCATACTAACTAAAATGTCATAGCTGTTGTATTCTGTGTTCTTATTTTATAGTGTATGTGGTTTAAATTTGGCAGAGAGGCTAATGTGCTATTTCTTAGATTCTTCTGGAATCCAGAATTGGCACCTTGCCATTTGAAATGCCTAATGCCATTATGCATATGTGTTCTCAGTTAAGTTAGTTAATGAAATCCCATTTGCTTGGAAGAGTTTATTCCTTGGAGGAATAAAGTATGCTCTCTGACAAATTATTTGCTTGCCCTAGAATGGAACTCATTATTATAATCTTGATAAAAAAGAATCTGTAAAAATTGAATGGTAGGGTCATGTCTGAACAACATCAAATATTTCAGCTAGGCATAAGATGGCACATTGCTCCAGGGATGGGCGGCCCTTCATTACAGATCTTTAAGTGACTATTTAAATTCAGAATGAAAGTAAGGGGGGGGGGGAGGATCAGTCTCGTGAAAATGAAGAAGATAAGAAAGAAAGGAGGTAAGAAAGGAAGAAACCAAAAAAATAGTGTTTATTTGTCTGTGTAAGACGTTTGTGACATTTCTCTTTAGAGCAGGATTTTATTGCTCTGCCCTGAGGAGTGGGAGCTGTTTCACACATGCCACTCTGATCACCTGCAGCCTGACTCCTAAGTGTTAAAGGTGATTTTTCTGAATGACCTTTTGTCTTCTTTATTCTGCCCCCTTTAAGACTCTCATCTTCCCATGTACTCTATCTTTGCATATTCCATTCAAGGGTTAGGCCAGCTTTTAAAAACTAGATTATACTGCTCAGAGGGGAGAGTAAGACTGTTTCTAAATGAAGAAATTGAATGTTCCCTTACCCCAATAAGGATAAAGGGTTATATTCTGGTTAAAAGGGTACTTTTTAAAAAACCTAATGTTATTTTTACTGGAAAATACAGGAAAGCATCGTTTCTGAATCTCAATAAATTTCACAGTCTGCATTGGGATTCTTCAACTGCCTGGTTAACAGACATTCCTTGCTAATATAAGAAAACATACCTTATGCTTAAGGGATTTATGTACAAATAAAGTAATGTTTATTTATACATAAATTGATACTTCCTCATGTAACACAAAGAGTCATATTTTCATGAGAGCTTTTTTTCCCTTGTTTGTGCTCCCACTTCTTCTGGTTCTGACACAAGACCCAGATTCACTGTCAGTACAACTGGGAGAATACTGGGAAAGAAGGAGAGGGAAAGTGAGAGATTCAGTACTTATTAGTTAGTGATACTCTGTAGGTAATGGTGACTCTGCCTGGCTGTCCCCAGCCAGCCCCTCCCGAGCTCTGGTTGCAAGGCCTTTCAGAGGTAACCTCCTCCTCAAATTCTTATACACTCAGGAGCAGACACCTTAAAATAATATTGATTATCTCTTAGTGAGGATTAGGATGATCCAGAACAAGGACTCGAGGATCTGAAGAAAGATTGGATGGGCACTGAAGTAAATTACACTGACTTCTTGATTTTGTCTATATGTATTCAAGTATTTATTGATAGTCTATTATGTTTCAGGCACAGTTCTACCTAGTGAATAAGATATTAGGTTCTGCTTTCAAAGACCTAACATTTGTTGCTGGTGGTAGTGTGGTAGTTAAAATTTTTAAAAAAAGAAGAAGAGAGAGAGATTATCAAGGAGTGATATAAACAGAGTGGTAAGTACGGGTATAGATTGGATAGTCAGGGAGGAGCTCACTAAGTGAACTTGGGCCTGATGCCTGGATGATCAAAACGGGCAGGCTGAGCTCAGAGACCAGAACTGTGCCTCACTTCATCCAGTCTGCACTTATCTGTTTTATATAGTGGAGTTTAAGTCTTAGAAACTATTAGATTAGATAAAATGGAAAGATCGTTAAGGCTCGTAAAACTCTTAAGATGCAGGCAGCCTTTGCTCTTTTATCGGTGGTAGGGGTGGAAATACTAAAAACGCTTTTATTTTTACTGAAGGCTAATCATAAGCTTATTGAACACTCACTATATCACAGGTACTGTCCACTCTTTCATTTAATGCTTGAAACAGTCCAGTGGGTTAATGCCTATTGGTGCTATTATTATTATTATTCTACCACCTAAGTTTTGACACACAGTGTTTCTAAAGTAGGAAATGCCTTTACATGACCTCCATTCTGTCAGTGTGCATCTATCTGTGTATATCTATGTATCTATCTATCTACCTACCTACCTCTTATCTACCTGTCTGCCTATCTATCTACCTAACCTATCATCAGTCTTCTGAAATAAAAGTTTTTTGAAACTATTTACCCTTCTGCAATGCATTCTGATAGTTTCTGTTTGATTCTACTCTATTTCATGTTTTTAAATAAATGCTGGTCATTAGTAACTAAATTGATTTACAGCTCATTTCCCCACCAGCTTTATTAAGGTATAATTGACAAACAAAGTTGTAAGATATTTAAAGTGTACAACATGATGATTTGATATGTGTATACATTGTGAGAGGATTCCTCTCATCTAGTTAATTAATGCACCCATGACCTCACATGTTTACTTTTTTCTCTTTTTTGGTGAGATCCTTTAAGTTCTACTCTTGTAGCAAATTTCAGTTATACACTACAGTGTTATCAGCTATAGTCATCATGTTATTCATTAGATCCTTAGACCTTGTTCATCATCTTAAAACTGAACGTTTGTACCCTTTAACCAACCTCTCTTTATTTCCCCCACCCTACGGCACCTAGCAACCACTTTTCTACTCTCTATTTCTATGAGTTTGATGGGGGTTTTTTTGTTTTTGTTTTTTTTAAGATTCCACATATAAACAATACCATGTAGTATTTTTCTTTGGCTGTCTTATTTCACTTAGCATAATGCCCTCCAGCTTCATCTTTGTTGTCACAAATAACAGGTTTTTCGTCTTAGTTAAGGCTGAATAATATTCCATTATATGTGAATTTTCTTCATCCATTCATCTGTTGATGGACATTAACTTGTTTCCATAACTTGGCTATTGTGAATAATGCTCCTATGAACTTAGAAGAATAGATATCTCTTCAGGATAATGATTTCATTTCCTTAGGATATATACCCAGAAGTGGAATTGCTGGACTATTTGGTAATTCTATTATTAATATCCTGAGGAACCTCCATACTTTTTCCATAGTGGATATACCAGTTTACATTTTCACCAACAGTGTACAAGGGTTCCCTTTTCTCCACATCCTTACAAGTGTTTGCTACCTCTTTTGTTTTTGGTAATAGACATCCTAACAGGTATGAGGTGATATCTCCTTGTTGTTTTGATTTGCTTTTCCTGATGATGTTGAGCAATTTTTCACATACTTGTTGGCCATTTGTATGTCTTCTTTGGAAAAATGTC
The DNA here is from genome assembly GCF_028021215.1 of Eschrichtius robustus. Taxonomy (NCBI): domain Eukaryota; kingdom Metazoa; phylum Chordata; class Mammalia; order Artiodactyla; family Eschrichtiidae; genus Eschrichtius; species Eschrichtius robustus. The sequence goes on along the minus strand of NC_090844.1, from coordinate 16,934,947 downwards.
TACTTAAGTCCTGTACCCCATTTTTAATTGGGTTATTTGTGGTTTTTTGCTATTGAGTTGTATGAGTTCCTTGTGTATTTTGGATATTAACCCCTTATCAGATAGGTGATTTGCAAATCTTTTCTCCCATTCCATATGTTGCCTTTTCAATTTGTTGATGGTTTCCTTTGCCGTGCAGTTTTTAGTTTGATACAGTTCCACTTGTTTATTTTTGCTGTTGTTGCCTTTGCTTTTGGTGTTACAACTCATTTTTGAAAATCACTGGTATGTATAATAACAGTTGTGAGTCTGCATTTTGCTTCAGGACAGATCTGGATTTGAATCCTGACTCAGCTGTTTACTCACTATTTGAATTTGAAAAAATCACTTTACCTTTTTAATGCTCTGTTTTGTTGTCTGTAACAAGGAGTCAATAAAAGTAATTATTTTAAATAGTTTTGGGGGAAAATTAAATGAGATAATACATATAAAGCATACAAATTTGATGCAATTTATGTAATAGAGTAAGTGCTCGATAAATGTTGCCTATTTTTTATTTTTATTATTTAAAATTTTCTTTTAAAAAAGTGTACGTGCTTTCAAGTATCATTTTCCAGTTATTTTCTTACTTTTCTGCCTGCCAAAGAGAATAAGCTGTTATACATAATAATAAACATAGCTCATAAATTTAGTCACACGACACATCTTTGTTTAATTTAGGATGAAGCTCTATTTTACAATATATGTCTTACTTTATTCCAATATAATGTAGTAAAGGACTTCCAAAGCAAAATATCTTAATCTGATATAATGAAGCCACCTCCAGGTGGGTCTATTTTGTAGGCCCTTTGTCTTTAATCACTTCTTCTAGACAACACAATCAAAAAAGATATAATACAACTAATATAAACAATAATGTCCAAATTATAATTTTGTTTTCTAATATTCTCCCAATTGTTCCTAAGTTTGTATGCTTTTAGATTTCTGAACTTTCAAAAAATGACATAATGATTGCCAGTGATCCAAACATTGACCTGTTGTTCATATCAGTGAGTTAAAACACGCTAAATGATACCGGGGGTATTAAGTTAGTCACTAAACACTTCTGATTTCATTTGATTAGTCAGAAACTTTTGTAGTATAAACTCCATAAGAAGAAAGTTGATTGTATGTGTTTTTGTATTTGATAGCTTTGTTTTTTTTAGTATGCTTTATTGCAGATTTGGAAACATATTTAAGCCTCAAAGAAGTGAATACTGATACTCTTACAAAGTATTAATAAAGTCTTAAGTTAAATGTAAAACTACATAGTATAATTCTTGTTTAAGAATGGTTTACACTTTTATGACTAGAAAGTACAGGGGATTTCATTTTGTATGTAGATTTATTCCATAAAGCACTGTATTTCCCTTTCATTTCTTTCCTTCTTCCTAATAAACACTTGTAGCTTCTATGAATTTTCCAGGTGATTCATGGGATACTATATTTCTTGTAGCACATTAATTCATTAATACTAATTAAAAAACTGAACTGTGTTTTGATAAAATGTGTTATGGTGAAATTCTACTCGCCTGCTCTTTCTTTAAGCTGACTCTCAGTTGTGGGGTATGAGTTGCATAATGATACAATTTACTGGCCTCTGGGTTATTCCAGTGTCAATGGACTGTGGCTAGCCTATTCAGCTTCAAGGCAAGAGACACAAAATGGCATGCTTGATGTTGAAAATCATAAAGTTCATGAGTAGACACTCAAAATAATAACATTCATTCCTCAATAGCATTTTTTGTTCTACAGTCGTGTTATTGAATAGTCAAGAATTGTTTATCTTGAATGTTCAATTCTGCCTGGCTCAGCTTCATCATAGTTTATATATAGAATTAATAGATGTTAAGGATAAAAATCTTTTTCAAAGGTTATTTTAGAATTAATGCCTGGTTATAAACCACTACAACGCATCTGTAAAAATAGAAAATGCAGCATATCTAGTAGTTTGTTATGCTTAGTTCATGAGTGAAACAAGCTTAATATTGTCTTACCTTAGGTTGACCATTATAATTGAAGGATCAAACATAGTTAGAAACAACAATTACTGTTGAATAATGCTTTAGAATTGGCAAAATGTTTTCTGTGGGTTGTATCAGTTCATTCTCATAATACCCTGTGAAATATTAATCTTATAAAAATAATAAATGACTCAAATACCTCAGTTATTTATCAGTGCCTTATATGTGTGTTATCTCACAACTAACCTACATGTCATTTACTACTATTATTTCTATACATTATAGGCTTAAAAGGGTTAATCACCTGTCCCAAACATTATACTTAGTAATTGGCAGATATAGAACTTGAACTCTTGTCCATCTGATTTCAAAATTATGCCCTGAACCAAAATTATAAAATCAGTTTATTTAACTGCATTGAATGAAGCCTACAATATGGTATGGCTAAATTTGAATGTTTGAAGTGTGATGTGCAAGCAAAAATAGTGTTAGTCTATGTTGCTTTAATGGTCAGATCTCACCAGGACTAATGGGGTAAAACTGAAGCAAGTTTCAACTTAATATAAGATAGAATGCTTGTTAACCATAAATCAGACTGGTTTTATAATTTTTATTGTAATAAAATACACACAGCATAAAATTTACCATCTCGACCATTTTTAGGTGTACAGTTCAGTGGTATTAAATACATTCATAATGTGCAACCATCACCACCATCCATCTCCATAGCTATTTTCACCTAGTAAAACTGAAACTCTGTACCCATTAAACAGTACTTCCCATTTCTTCCCCTCTCCCCCCAGCCCCTGGCAACCACCATTCCTTCTGTCTCTATGATTTTGACTACCCTAAGTTTCTCATATAAGTGGAATCATACAGTATTTGTCTTTTTGTGACTGGCTTATTTCACTTAGCATAGTGTCCTCAGGGTTCATCCATGTTGCAGCATATGTCAAAATTTCTTTCGTTTTTAAGGCTGAATAATATTCCGTTGTATGTATATACCACATTTTGCTTATTCATTCATCTGTCAATGTACTCTTGGGTTGCTTTCACATTTTAGCTATTGTGAATAATGCTGCTGTGAACATGAGTGTACAAAGGTCTCTTCAAGACCTTACTTTCAGTTCTTTGGGGTATATATCCAAGGTAATACGGTAATTCTATTTTTAACTTTCTGAATAACCATCATTGGGGCTATACCATTTTACATTCCCACCAACAGTGCCCAAGTGTTCCAACCTCTCCACATCCTCACTATTACTTGTTATTTTCTGCCTTTTTTGATAGTAGTAAATCTGCCTGTGTTTTGAAGTGATCTTCCAGTCACTGGAACTGTGCAAGCAATCTCTCAGGGATAAGAGAGAAGCAATTTGTGTACCTGGTGTGATTTAGACTGTGCTCTTTGGGTGGCCTTTTGAATATTAGATTCTGTGGTTGTGTATATATGAAAATGGATTCATCACTACTGGGCATGTTGAAATAAGATAACTGCAAAAGGAAAATGACTATGGAGGATATGTTCAGTTTTGCATTAAATATCCCTCAAATTCCGTAGTAGATACTTGTGATTTTAAAAAGCTATTCTAATAATTAAATATAATTATTATGCTTTTATCTCTCCTTAGCTGTAAAACGGTATAAGATATTCATGAGAACATAAGATGGAAAAGAATGGGTGCTTAAAATCTTGTGGGAGGAATGCAGGTACCTGCTGGAATCTGTGGAGTGCCTTGCCATTGCTAAATATTATAGATATGCATTGTACATTGTGCTGCCAGGCTGTGTTTTACAGACAGAGGGAGCACTTTCACACTGAACTCTGTAATATATGGAGATTACATAACAGCAGAAACTAACACAACATTGTAAAGCAATTTTACTCCAATAAAGATGTGAAAAAACAAAGAATATATAACCCTTAAATTTTCTCGCCTCATATTATCACAGTTAGAAGTCCGCTGAAGATAGTTTTACTTGAACTACTTGAACTTGTTGTTGCTTGATGTGAAATAACAAGTATCATTGTAATTCTGTGTATTTCCAACTCCAGTGTATGTGTGACTTGAGTTTAATAGCCTTCTCTTATTATTTCTTTTATGAGAGATATATTAAGGATCATATTTGGCAGTAAGATCAAGATGTTTTATATACAAGAATATAAATATCTCTCTAAATTATTTTTAGTTTCTCTATTTTTGTGAGGCTTCTGTTCTTCCTTCTCAGGACTTTTAGTTTTGTCCCTTCTAAAGTTTAATATTTGAATGGTTTCAAACTCCAGTTTACTTTTTAAAATTATCTTCTTTTATTACACAAGTAATATACTCACTTAGTAAATAAATAATTCAAGGAGCTCAGAATACAAAAAGAAAGAGCAAAGTTCCTCCATCTAGCTCCCGTCCCACTCCACAGAGCTCACCTATTTTATTTTCTCCTGGGAGTCACATTTATATTCCATATGATGTTTCTACCTTAACTTGTTACTACATCAACTAAAAGCTATATGTAATAGGAAATCACTATTACAACAGATGACAAGCTTAGCTCACTTACTCTGACCCCCACTCACTTCCTCATCTCTTCCTTCTCCTGCCATTATTTGATAGAATTTTAGTCAGTTGTCTCCATTTGACATCTTTATAATATCAATATATTTATATTTAACTTAAATATATTCAAATTTCTGTTTCTCCAGCAGCTTTAAGCAGTATACCCACTTTGTAAATTTAGAATTTAGCATCCCTCAATGTCTTTCCACTATCCTCCACCTCTTAAAATTTGTCATTTTTTACACTTAGCTAATTTCTAAAGATCACATCACATTTTATTTTCTTTCTTGAGGACCATGTCTTTTTAGTACTGTTTTATTGTGGCTTTCTCTGGAGTTTTTCATCACATCTTTTCTTTCATGTTTTGAAGAATAATAATATGCCTTCACACTATCACTAACATCATCTTGTTACTTCAGCATAGAATTGATTTTTAAAAACCCCACTGTCTTTTTGAAGTGATCTCTCCAGGTATTGTGACTGTTTACATGTGGGCATCCTGGATGGTATTATGCATCTAAATCAGGTCCACTGTTTCTGATGTACTGTGTACCCTTCTTTCTTGGAATTTTTTTCTATATTCTTGGAATAAACCATTAAGTAATCATTTTTTTTCCACGAAAATATTTGGAAGATAAATATCATAAGTTTAGAATATCTAAAAATGTCTTTTTTTCTCCCATCGAACAATAGTAATATTTTGGCTACATATAGTTTGCTAGGTTGAAAACTTATTTTCCTCATTGCTGATTGCAGATGCCAACTTGATTTTTGTCTTGTCAATATTCTTTTTTTTTTTTTTCTTTCCCTCTGGAAACTTTTGTCCTGGTACCAAGTCAAAGATCACTTTGGCTGCAGCGTAGAGAGTAGGCTGAAGGAGCCAGAGTGAGAACTGAGAGCAGTGAGGGGTACACCGAGGCAGGTTAGGTAAAAGGTTATGCTGATGTGAATTTAGGGACTAGTGAGAAATGGGGAGAAGGAGATGGATTCCAGAAGGATTTAGGATCTGCTAATGGACTGGATATGGGAAGCTGGGGAGAGGTGGTGTCAAATGGTGTCAAGTACTAAGGTTTCTAGTCTTAAGGAGCTGTATGAGTGATGGTGCCAGTGTCTGAAATTAGAGGGTGGGGTGGAAAAAGAATGGGTATGTGCAGAAGGATTATCATTTGGCTCTGTATATGTCAAGGCTCATTTAAGACACTAAGGGGTGATATCAAATTGGATTTATGACTCTGGAGCAAAAAAAGTGATGTCTGAACTGGAGATATAAATTTGTGAGTTGTTTGCTTCTAGGTAGGAATTGAAGCTGTGAATGTATACGAATCATGTAGAGGGTGCAGAGTTTGAAAAAAGAGAAGACTCAAGAGCCTGAATCTTCAGGCTCAGTAATTACACTACTAAATTCTGGTAAGAGGAAAATGGATCTGAACAATAGACAGATAAAGAGTGACTAGAGAAGCTGGAGGAAAAGCAGGCACATTTTTTGCACATAGAAGCAAAGAAAGGAACTTGCTTCAGCATGAAAGAATGGTCAATAGTATAGAATCCTTCCAAACAGACAAGTCAGATGAGACCTAGTATATTTATAATCTGTGGTGACGTTATTGAAAGCTTACTTGTTAAAGTGATAGTCCCTAAAGACAATTTGGTGTGGGTGATGAGTGAGTGAGAGACTAATAATGAAAACCCTCCAGACTAATTTGGCCGTGAAGAGAGAGTAAGGCCGGTGGTCAGAACAAATGGTAGAGTAAGGCTCTTTTTATTGCTTTCTTTTTTTAAAAAATGGAAATGACCTGAATATAATTAAGAACAGCGGGTAAATATCTAGTTAGAAGGATAGGTTGAATATAAAAGAAAGAGAAGTCGTAATCTATGCTAGTAGTTGGCAAACTTTTTCTATAAAGGGCCAGATAGTAAGTATTTTAGGGTTGCAGACTATATGGTCTCTGCCCCAACTATGAACTCTGGCATTATAGAACTAAAGCAACACAGACAACACAAAATGAATGAGTATTGCTCTTTTCCAATAAAACTTTATTTATAGATGCCGAAATTTGAATTTTATATCATTTTCAGATGTCATGAATTTTGAATGTTTTCCAGTCATTTGAAAATATAAAGCCAATTCTTAGCTCTGGGCCACACAAAAACAGGTGAGGACCAGATTTAGTTTATCTCCTGGTTCATAAAGTATAAGACTCCTGAGGAAGTGGGTGGGGATTTTCAAAGAAGAGATAGAGTAGATTTGCCTTAAATTTAGGAGAAAGATACAAATTCTGGCTTCACTGCATAGTAGCTCTGTGACCTTGGGAAAGTCAGTTAGCTGTTCTGGGCCCAGTTTTCTCATGTGGATTATAAGTAGCTACCTCATAGCATGTTAGTGAGAAATAGCATTGCGATAACGCATGTATATGCTTTGTGCAAAGCCCAGCACATTTGTCAGTATCATATAATAGGTTGATCTTTCCTTCAATACAAATACAGTTACAAATATGTATGAGCTTTGGCATGTTGGTAAACTATATAACTTTCATAGTAAAACCAAAGGCTATCCCAGCCTGATTATGAGCTGTTGAGTTAAAGTAGGGAATGGGAGTCTTGTTAAAAAGGATAGTAAATAAATTTCTAGCAATGAACATGAGGATTTTACCATAAAAATATATAAGTATGTTTATAGGAAATTACATGTTCATAGAAGAGATATAAACTGAGCATTATTCTCATTACATGGTTAATCATTTAGAGCAGGGATCAGCAAGCAAGACCCTTGGCCTTTTTTTATGCCTACAAGCTAATAATGGTTTTTACATTTTTAAAGAGTTATAAAAAGAAAAAAAATATAACAATACAGGACAGAGAAGGTATGTGATCCTCATGGCTTAAAATATTTACTGTCTGACTTTTTACAGCAAAAGAGTACCGATCCCTGTTTTGAGTTTGGAGACTTTAGCTTTGTCTAATCTCCTGAGTCTAAACTCATCTCACTTTGGGTCAATTTCTACGTGTGGTCAGTGGAAGTTCTTCTCAGTTTACTGTAAAACAAAGCAACACAGCACATATTTATTTACTAATTTATAATATTTCCAAATAAGATCATCATAGAGATGCAGAAAAACCTTAGGCAGTGTTCTTTAGTTTTAAAAGTCTTTTTTTCTAATCAATTTTAATGATTGGATAATTTTTCATAGTTAATCCTTTCTTACATAGATTATCAACATATGACTATAGAAAAAAATTATATTCCTAAAAGATCTTAGCCCTAATTATTTAATGAATGATGGCAATATAAATTTATTGGCAACAATTTATATAAACTCATTTAGTTATTGTCCTTTTTTGCAACATTTTCCCTCCTTTTGTTTTCTCATAATTCCCAGGGCCAAGGGAAATAGAATATTATATGGTGTCTTGATTTTTTTTTTTTTAATAATTTCTTCTAGAACAAATCTAATGACAGTTAATAAGCAGTATTTTGGTCTTTATATGCAAAAATAGTTTTTCATTTATGTGGAATTATGTGTATCATTGTGAAAACAAAATGAAAATGTAAACTAGTTCAACAAATGCAAAGGTGTATCTGGGAGACTGATTTTACAGCTTTAATTATTAGTTTTTATGATTCATTTATTACGTATTTTGCATCATACTATACTTGTCATTCTCTTTGGTTCTTTCATTTTCATTTTCTCCTTGAACATTCTGTTAGATAAGTATAATCTCTCCTTCGATTCTTTTATAAAGATGAAATTTTGTAGGTAGTAGTGGTGTTACTCCACAGTCATCCCTGGATATCTCTTTAAATGGAAAATGTTTTAGCTTTTATTCTTGGTGCTCAATTCAAGAACATTAAAATGTGGCGATTATATATAATCACTCAATTTACTCAGGCTCTGCAGTTCCTCAGTGGGAGTTCAAAATAAGATCATTCTCTGGTGAGAGAATTTGGTCATCTCTGTTCTCCACTTGGCTTTTTTTTTTTTGGTTTTTTTTTGGCTTTTTTCCCCTTTTATATTGCAGATATAAAAATGAATAATTGCTTTTGTCCTGATTATCTCTTTCGTTATCAAGAGACACTAGAGAAAGTAATGACCACCTTCTCTCCTGTATCCACTGTGTGTGTGTGTGTGTGTGTGTGTGTGTGTTTTTCTGTGTATATGACTCGTGTTATCTTCCACATTTTGAGAGGGAAAAAATGTTATTTTTTTCTTGTGTAATTTCCCTTCTATTTATTTTTCTGTTCTGAAACAATAATTAAACCAATATTAAATTTTTCAGATCCTAAGAACACTATCTCATCCAGATTAAGGGAAGCTAATCTGTTAATTTTGGGGTTGGAAGAACTAGTCAACTATGTCTAGGACACTACTTGTTCTGCAGTCTTCACTCTCCCCTTCTTCCTTTTAATACTGTCATCCTCTGAGTTGCTGTGGGGCTCATGGTCATTCAGCTGGAGACTACATTTTGAACTGTATGTGTAAACATTGGAGACAGACATGTAAGTGGAAGTAATATGTGCAAATTCTAGATTGAGTGTATGAAAATAAGCTGTTTACCCTCCACACATCCTTTCTCCCCTTCCGGGACAAGAATGCAGAAGTGTGACGGTGATCCAAGTTTGAATGTGCAGGTGAGGGTGACACACTCAAGAACAGTGAGTGAAGCAACAGTATAGAAGTAACCTAGATACCTAGATAGCATCATGGAGAAAGTACACTGAATGGCCTTAGGCTGCCTGCCAACTTTTGGACTTTTACGAGAGAGAAACAAACTTCTGTCTTGTTCGAGTCATTTTATCTTTGAGTTCTCTTTATTATACGAGGTAACCTGTACTCTAAGACTCACTATTCTAACCATGCTTGCTATCCCATAATCTTTCTCTTTTCTTGGAAGATATAGGCTAGGCCCCCCAAGATACTTCTGACCCATTTGAAAGATCGCAGCAACATGGCCAGGGTTGTAATAGTTGTTTGGGTAATTTCTCTCTCAGCAACAGTGACTTAAGGTCTAAGGTAGACACTGGAACAAAATTGAATCCTGAAGAAAAACATCACTTTTTTATTATACACCTATATATCATCTTATTCTAACTTTCCAAAACACATATACACAGTGAACACGTCTCTTACTCTGAATGTCAAGAAATTCCTGAATTGAGAGATGAATGATTGGATATCTAGGTTTCACTAATAATTTTGCTAACTATTGCTATTGTTTTGTATTGCTCTGTATGAGCTTCCCTACTTAGTAAATAGAATTATTCCAAATATTAATGCTAATAATCAACATATTAGTGTGGTCTAATACATTTCCTCAGTCTCAGTACTCTCTCCCTGACATCTTTTAGGATATCGATATCAGAGCAAATGGTAAAACATACAAGTAGATTAAAAAATAGATCATACTTTGTATTTTGAAGATATTTGTAAGCCATTTTTCATCAGTATTTTATTCTTTAATTCCAGTATTTAAATAAAAACCATCTGGTAAATACCCCCTTCAACACCCCTGGCAGAAAGTAGTTATCGGCCTTGACACTCTTCCCTGTAGAACTTTGAAATGGCTTCAGAAGTCCTGTCACTGCAGGTGCCTGGAAACTCCTGCCACTGGCCGAGGAGAGGAGAGCAGTGTATTCTCACTTGTTTAAATATTTAGTATTCCCTTTTCATTTTTGAGCGCTATAAATTTTGCTTGTAAATTACACAATTTTGTGATTCTCTTTCACATTATTGGAGTTAAAGAGAAATCAATTCTAGATTAACAGGCTCTCAGTTTCAGGCTGTGAGTTTTTCAGAGCAGACATTATCTATTGAATTGTTTTATCTTTAATGGCTGGCACAGTGCATTGTACAGAATTGGCACTCTTCCATTCATTCATTCACAAAATAGTGAATGCCCTCTCTGTGTCAGGGATTATTTTAGGAAACAGTGAGAGAATAGTGAACAAACAACACACATCTGTCTAGTGGTAGGGAAAAAGAAAATAAGCAAATTAACACATAAAGGTATACAATGAACAATTACAATCAGAAAAAAATAAAATAGTGTTAAGAAAATAGAAAGTGTTTTGGATGCAGGGCCAGAACTGACCTCCCTGAAGAGGTGACATTTGAATAAAGACCTAAAATAAAGTACAGGCAAAGGAAAGCATTGTAATAGAATGAGGATGGCTGCAAATTCTGTGATACTTCTCCCACTGAAAGATGGAGTCTATTTTTTCTCTCCTGTATTTGGGTTTGCCCTATGACTTGCTTTGACCACTAGCCTATAAATAAAGTGATGCTGTGTAAGTTCCACAGTTGGAATTTAGGAGATCTGGAGCTTCTACTTTTGTATTCCTGGGACATTCCCCCTTGTAACCAAGCCACCATATTTTAAGAAGCTCAGGTCCCATGGAGGAACCTTGTGGAGGAGAACTAGCTCTAGCAGAGTGCCCAGGTACCAGCCAGCATCAGCTGCTAGCAGGTGAATAAACCTTCTTAGATGTTCCCACTCAATTGAGCTTCTGGGTAATTGCATCTCTAGCTGACATCATGTGTAGAAGAAGAAATGCCCAGCTGAGAACAGTCTACACATAGAATCATGAAAGAAAATAAATGTCTTTGTCATTTTAAGCCACTAAGTCTTAGTATCATTTGTTATGCAACAATATATATCTCAATTAAACATTTTAAGAAAATATAGCAAGTGCAAAGAGCCTGAGATGGGGCTGTGTTTGGCACATTTCTGGACCAGTAAGGAGACCACCATGATTAAAATGGAGTTATTAAGAAGGAGATTGTTAGCACAGGGAACTTGAAGCCAACCGTGTATGGTCTTATATACCAGGGGTCAGCAAACAAGGCCAAATGTTGTCTTCTGCTGTTTTTAAATAAAGTTTGTATTAAACACAACCACACCCATTCATTTATGCATTATCTATGGCTGCTTTCCTGCTACATTGGCAAGTTTGAATAGTTGTGAGATCAATCATATGGCCCACAAAATCTAAGTTATGTATTACCTGTCCCTTTTCAGAAAAAAAAACTGCCAACCTCTGTAATAGACAGGGTAACCCATTGTAGTGCTTGAGCAGACAACTTACATGATATGGCTTATGTTTTACCAACATCTCTACTTTGTGGAGAATGAACTAAAGAAGGGAAGACAGAAGCAGGGAGACTACTAAAAATGATATAGTCAAAAGATGGCTAAGTAGAATTGGTAGAATTGTGAAAACTGGTCAAATGCGAGGTGTATTTTGAATGTGGAGTTGACTGGGTTTTAGACTGATTAGATGTGAGAAAGTTCAAGTATGACTCCAAATATTTTTTGGCTTCAGCAACTGACAAAATCAGTTTAAAAATATTTGTTGATTCAATTATTTTGATGTAGTGATGGAGAAAAATGAATGGTTTTGGTATAACATATAACTCAATTTTACGTATCTTCTAATGAGATGACTATTTTGGTAATGAGTGTATAAACCAGTGTTTCCATGGAAAGTCTGGGCAAAGTAACATCACTCTTTCTATCAGAGAAACACATTTTTGTTGTTGTTAGTGTTGTTGAGTATTCATTTGTTGAACCATTCACTGAAAATGGTCTAATGATAAATTAGGAGACGCAGCCATTAGGGTATCCTGTTATGTCAGCAGTTAGTCTCTGTGAGGAGTCACTCTGGGTCTGGGGGATCTTGTTTTCATGTTACTAGATGGGAAGCCATGGACCATCTAGTTCCATGTCTTTCTTGGGAGGATTTATCTGTTCTTAACCCTAGAAAGCCATTTTGGACATGGCTGCTTGACCACACTAACGAATCTCCACCTTTGCATGTAATTGCCTGCTCTCTTCAGAGGGGCTCAGGAGAGACAGGTTTTCTAAAAATAACTACAAATGGACACTCAATAAGGACATGCTCCCTAGGAACGCTGGAGATGACCCACAGTAGCATCACAGAAAAGGGAAGCCAGCAAGAGGCTTTCTGTACCTCTGTACCCCCATACAGTCCAGGTAAAGAAAAGTTTAACATAGAAGAAGAAAACTCGTTTAACAAAACCCCTCTTTCTACACCTTCCTGAGGGATGTGAGCTTGTAGCTGTCACTTCCAAATCTAGTAACTTACTAGTTTCAACACCAAAAAATGTGTGACCTGGCTCCTCTTAGGAAATGCAAGCCTTCTAAATACCTAGGAACTCTACCTTGATTAGAGACAGCACTTTTCTTAGTGGAAGCAACTTGTTCCTGTTCACAGTGAACCCACCAGAGTACCCAGCAGGCAGCTTTCCTGGCCCTCCTTTGAAGAATCTGGCCACAAAGTTTGTTCCAGCCAAATCCCACTAAAGTGACAAGATACTGTTGAAAAATGTCCACTCAGCACTCTGCTCTCTAATAGAGACTTCCTTTGTCTCAAGTCAGGGTTTGTATGAGAATTTAATTTTTTTTGTCAAGGTCTGGTTTGATCACTTTAAAGAGGAGGATAGAAATGGACAGACACAAGGACAAAGTCTTCAGGGGATGATGCAGAACAAGAACTACTTGGGGAGGACAAACGAGGAAGCACAGGCAGGCCACCTGGAGGGCCACAGGGCTGAGGAGTGCTGAACAGAGCCCGGAGGCCTATGGTTTTCATTAAATGGACTGGTATTGCCTTTGAAATTTTGCCACCAAAAATGCACGATAAGCACAATTAAGTATGGTTTTCTGAATTAAACGAAAAGATGAACTTGTTGGTGTGTAACTGTAGCACAGTTGGGAAAGTAAATAGAGCTGAAAGAACTGCTGGGCCTCCATCCCATGGCTGCGCCTCCATTCTGAACTACTGACCAGTGGGGGCAGGAAGCTCCTGCCTTGAGAGCGTGGAAGATCCTCACCCCAAAAAGCAGCCCTAAATGAGAATAATATCAGATGCAATTATTAAGCATTGACAATTTTTTAAGCTTGGGAATGGCTTCCTTTACAGCTAGCTGCACAGCAGAGACTTTTGTATTTAAGAGCACTTGGTGATTGCTGTGACAGGTTTATTATTTGTTGGCTTTCTCCAGCATTGCACAGTAAAACTTATTTTCAAAGAGTATTCAAAAGTGGAGCTGACTGTCATTGTAGCAAACCAAACCCATCCACTGATATATTTCACTCTCTTGATTGATAACTGGCTCCATGGTTTGACATTTCAGGAAAAGAGTAGAAAAAGAAAAAGTCTCAGAGGTCATTAATCCTTTTTCTCCCTCAAGACTCCCCTGGGTGGCTACTTGTGCCATTATCCACATTTCTTACTGCTGATCTCAACAGCTCCATGCTGGCCCCAGACACCAGGTGCCGCTTCCACTAATGGCAGCTGCCTCCATTGAGGCAGTGAAGAGGCCACTTCCCGAGGCAGGTCCTCGAAGACCAGGGTGGGTATGGTCCCTTAGATCACAGCTTTTCAAAAGGAACCTTCCTGGCAGCTTTCCACACTCAAATGAGGAGCAGAGGAAGGTTCGAGAAACCCTTCGCTGATGGAAGCAGCACAAGACGCAAGAGTGTGTCAAGTGTGAAACAGCATTCACCTGCACATCCTGTGAATCAGTTTCCGTGGCCATTTGATATAATTATTCTTGATGTTCCACCTATTGTGCTGTGAGTTACTACGGAGGAGAGCTATAACTGTTCATCTATTTGACAGCAGTGAATAAACCTTCTTTGCTGTCAGAGAGAGAGGCTGTTATTTTTTATTGCTGTAAAAAAGCTCAGAGTGTAGTGGATGAAATGTCAGGCATCGTTAAACCAAATCAGCCCCCAAAGAAAGAGCAGTCAGTGATTATGAAAACCTGGTATCTCTAATTAATCAGAACATGAAACTTGGGGGATTAGGGTTGCACATATGTTTGGAGTGGAGGTGTGGAAGTCTCCTCAGAGTCCTTTCCTGGTTTGCATCATTTCAAAGAGAGAACTCTGGCTCCGGATGGATTCAAAATCCCTGGGTCTCAGATCCTGCTGAGGATTCAGGATAAAGTGTTCCTGTCATTTGCCAGGAACCTGGGGGTGTTTCTTTGCTGCAGCAAGTGTTAACTTTTGCGGAACATTTAAATTAAACACAAATATCCTCTCCATCTGTCCTCTATGGAATAGTCCTTCTAGACAATTTTTCCCTCCAAATTCTTCCTTTTTTCCAGTTGGAGCTTAAGTATTCTAAACCCCTCAAGTTGCTTTAATTTCCATTGAGTGCTACTTTATCTACAGCATCAGTATTTTTTTATTGTTTGGGAGAAGCACTTCAATAGGAAATTTTAAAATGATATGGAATAGAAAAATGTATAAAAATCTTCAAGTCTGTTCCAGTCAGTGAAGACGAGTAATGATAGCTTGGAGGGGTCCTTCCAACATCCTCACTGACTGCTCAGGGAAGGTTTTGGGATTTGGGGATTCAAACAAGAGGAAATGCGTGAGGCATTATCTCAGCAGCTGTCAGGGAAAATTCCAGGTTCACACTGACAGTGCTCTGTGCTCCTCTAGCTCTCTCTAGAACTTTACAAATGAAATCTACATTTCTATTTGCCTAGTTTTACTATAAATATGTGTGTGTATTTATACGTGTGCATATTTGTTTTCTTCCCAAAATATATGTGAAAAAGATATTTGCAAAAATCCTATGGTAATCTATCTGATGAAAACATGGATTTCCAAGTATTCTTGATATGCTCCAATTTTTGAGAAATCAGTTGCATTGAGGTATGGTTTACATATAATAAAATTTACTCATTTTGAGCATTATAGTTGATGGGCTGTGACGAATATATATAATCATGTAACCACAAGCACGATCAAGATTTAGAATTTTCTCATCACCCTATAAAGTTCGCTTGAACTCTTTTGAAGTTAATTTTCTTCCCTACCCCCGGTCCCTGGCAACCACTGATCTGCTTTTTGTCCCAAAGTTTTGCTTTTTCTAGAATGTTATGTGTATGGTTCTATACAGTACAGAGTCTGTCTGGCTTCTATCACTTAACATCTTGCTTTCTAGTTTCATCCATGTTTGTTTCATATATCAGTCATTCCTTTTTATTGCTGAGTGTTATTCCATTGTATAGATATATCACAGTTTGTTAATCCCTTTACTGGTAGGTGGACATTTGGGTCGTGTCCAGTTTCTGGCTATTATGAATAATGCTGGCATTAACATTTTTATAGGACTTTATGTAGATATAGTATGCTCTGTTTTTAGCCTGTACTTTGGAGGCTGTACTTTGCTTACTAGGTTTTTGCCAGACATCACCTAACTATTACTTGGTGAGCAGAGGTTCCTGAAGTTAGTCGTCAGGACTAATGGTTTGGCTGCTTTAGGTTAGAATCTGAAACTCAGAGTATTCACTCACTGTTATGGGCTGTATTGTATCCCTCCCAAATCCATATGTTGAAGTCCTAGCCCCCAGTATCTCAGAATGTGACTGTAGTTGGAGATGGGGTCTTTAGATAGGTAATTAAGGTAAAATGAGGTCAGATGAGTAGGCCTTACTCCAACATGAATGGTATCCATATAAGAGAAGATTAGGACAGAACAATGCAGGCCAAGGGACAACCACATAAGGACACAAAGAGAAGGTGGCCATCTGCAATTCAGGGAGAGAGGCTTCAGAAGTAACCAAACCTGCTGACACCTTGATCTTGGACATCTAGCCTCCAAAACTATGAGAAAATAAATTTCTTGTTCTCTAAGCCACACAGTCTGTGGTATTTTATCATGGCAGACTCATTTATTCATTAAACAATCATTTATAGCAAACACAGTTTGTGCCAGACACTGCTTAAGGCACTGGAGGTGTAGATAACATCCCGCTCTCTCAGAGCTCAAATTCCAGTGCATAAAAACAAACAAAGCAAACAAACAAACAAGACGTAAACAAACAAGACAATATCAGGTAGCATTAAGAGCTATGATGGAAAGAAAACAGAAATGGGATAGCAAGTGATTAGAGGATTACTTTAGACTGGGTTTGCAGGAAAGTCAGAGGAAAATATTAAAGCTTATAATGGAGTGATAATAAGGAGCCAGGCTTGAGATGATTCAAGGGAAAAGGACTCTAGATAGTGAGAGCCACAAGTGCAAAATGCTGTATGAAAATTGATAAACAGCGTTTATGGAATGTCTGGTTTCTATCAAACAGGGTGCCAGGCTCTTGGCACACATTATATCTAATTCTCATTAGAACTCTAAAAAAGCTATTTCCAGTTTTACAGAAGCTGAAACTGAGGCTGGTTGGTGAAGTAACTTGCCCCACACACTCCCATACTGCAGACATACACACACTCATAAATAAGCACATTAATGTATTTCTATCTAAATATTCCTTTGCACATTAGACCAGTGGTCTCTCTTCTGGAGCATGTGTATCCGGAGGGCAAACAAAGACTTCCCAAGAGGTACTAGACTTTGGTGGTATTAAAGGAAATAATTTCCAGATTCTAACTTTATTTTTTAGTTTTTCCTAAAATTGATCTTCCTTGAGAACATCCCAGAGATGAAAGAGCTGGTCTTTTTTTTTTTTTTTCCGATTTCCTCTTTCACAATAGGAAAGTACATCTCTCCTCACATATGAATCTTTCCATACATGTGACCCAAGGATATAAAACACTGGGGCAGCCATAAAGGGAGGATTTGAAATATTGTTGTTAGTGGTGAGAGTGTGCATGGCTCTGATGACTTGGTAAAAATACTTTTTTTCAAGTCAGGTCGTTTCCTTTCCTTTGCAGGAGAACCTGCTAGATTACTAACAATGACTTTTTTTTTTTTTTTAATGATGAATGACTGTGGAATTTTAAATCTTCAATTCAGAAGGATTTTAAAAATTTGAGTGGCATTACTATAACCGAACTCCTTCAGTTTCCATCTACTTATTTATGTGAACAAGGTTTTCAGAGATTACATCTATAAAAATGAAAAGTGAGAGTAAAATTGATGCTGAATTGTTTCATTCTAGCAGTAATATCCACAGATATATGACCCAATTGAAAAAATAAATAAACCCAGCTCTACCTATCTCATTAAGAGATACATTTGCAATGAAAATTGATTTTAGGTTTATTAATTACTTAAAAAATTTACATATATATTTTTTTCAACTGTGTTCTAATAATTATTGTAATGAAAATTCAATCTTGAAGAAACTTTAGATACTTGGAAACTTATGGTCACATAAAATAAGTATAGTAAATTTCAATGTATCTTTAGAACATCGTTTGAAAAATATAATTGGGTGATCAATAAAAGTCTCCTAAGCATAAGTACATTACATAAAAATAATATTCTGTGAGAATGAAAATTAATTTAAAAAGAGAGCAAGGCAAAATTTCTGGCTGTTAAACTTATTTATAAGTATAAATTTTATATGGTACTTTAATTTCTTTTATATTTAAATGTGTAAATTAACCATTTATTTAAAATTTTCAGTGTTAAAATATGCTGGAAATTTAATCTTTTGCAACTACTTGAATTTCAGATAAATTTTTTAAAATGTCAAGCCAAGTCTTCTGTTCAGTATGTCAATACTTGGATCCTAATCTCAGCCTAATCTTGTTGCATCCATATTAGTCTCACTAATAACCTTATTTATATCTGGTACAACCATACTTGCTCTATTTAGTTCACAGGGAGTGACTCTTTGATCATCTGTTCTTCTTAGAGTCTTAACCCTTCCTACCTCAGTAAACATTCTTCTTGGTGCCCTATAGTGTGAATTGTATATGTGAATAGGGATACAGGTTTTTATGATGCATGAGGCAAAATATCTTGCAGTAGTTAATAGCTCAGTTTATAGTTGGAATTCAGACTTTACATCTTCACAGCTGCTTTTTGGACACTGTTAGTGTATAATTTCTATATGCTTCAATTTTTTCATTTTTGAAATGAAGATAATCATAGCAACTACTTTCTAGGGTTCTTGTGAGGAATAAATAAGTAAATATATGTAAAGTGCTTAGAGGAGTGCTTAATACTTGGAATAATATTACATGAATTTTTACATATGGTTGGCAGAGATACTCATTACTTTATTAGTCATCTCTGTAAATCGGCATCTTTGTATACTGTAAAACTCACCAAAATTTAGTGAATATATATTATCACTTTCTTTAGAATTACTAACTAGGACTTTAACATTCTTCCATACAAAATAAGTTTAATTCCATACAAAACAAGCCTTTTGTGTGCTGCTTCAATTCCACTTGTGTACAAAGTTCATCTACCTTACTTTTCAAACTTAGTTATTTTATAACTAACGGTATATTTTCCATAAGAAATATGTAGACTTATGAGTGTGAAAGAATAACTAGGGTTTGTATGTTTACAGTGGGATTAAAGAAATTACCTACTGATCTAACTGCATTCCTTTTCTTTTCATTAGCTGTTAGATTTTCTAATCTTTTGCTAAGAAAAAGAGATTAATTTCCTTGCTTAGTGTATAGAGAGCAAATGAAGGATTAGTCGTCAGAAACTTAGATTTGAACCTTCTGTTGGATTCGACTGGTAGCGTTACTCTTCCCTGAGCCTCCCTCAGCTTCTCTGTGGCCCAGGCACACTGAATCCACTGCTCTTGGTTAAATTCCCCTCTCCCACTTCGTTCATTCTTTCTTTTTAATCTTGTCGGTTAACCTGAGTGATTAGGAATTGATCCATACTTACATGCTGGATGTGCACGTGCACTGTGGTAGCTCACCCTAATGTTTAGGTTAAAGGCAAGGAGGTCTCATAATGCATGTGGCTTTACCTGGCAGTGATGTAATATTTGGAGAGTCAGTACTTGTTACCTTGACTACTCACTGCTGATGGAGGAAAGTCATCTAAAAATTTCTGTTTTGTTGTTGAAATATTTAAAAGGAGAGGATTACATGACAATTCTGGTATTGTCCTGGAATGATTCATATTATTGGGTAATATACCTTTTACTTAAAATGCTAACATGCACTTCATCTGAACAGCTAATTTGAACTGGGTAGGGGAAGCAAGACAATTATTAGTGCAATAAAATAAGGGAAGTAATTATGTACTCAGGATCTGATAGCTGGTCTGTGGTGGAGATGACCTTGAAAGCAAAATACCATATACTTTTATTAAACATTTTCCCTCATTCCCTGTGAATCAACATATAACAACCTAGTCTTGGTATATTAGGAGTTTATTAGAACTAGTTCATCCATTCATTCCAAAAATATTATTGAGTACCTGCGTCCAGGTACTATAACTAACAGAGGCTAATAGTTTGGGTCTTCCTTTCCACTTTTAATTCCTGAATTTTAAGGGGAGGGAATATGCTCCTGTCTCTCACTGAAAGTTGATCTAGCGCTAGCAAGTGAAACAGTCAAATAATATACAAACAGCCTGGATGGTCTTTTATGTCTTCTATCCCTAAAAGATATCCAAACCCTCTGTTACTTCCTCCTGAGCAAACCAGGCCTACCTGTTATTAAGCTATTTTTGTTGAAGAAATTGATACCAGTTATTTATTTTTATCTTGAGGGATCCTTTCTTTGGCTTTAAGTCATTCCCTTTCCTACGTGGAGGCGCCATCTTCAACATATCTCTGAAAGACTGTGGTAGTTGCATTTCCTATTCCTAACTTGTAAATGTGAGTTTCTGAAAACCCATTTTTTTTGCATATCATTATAAGCATGTACTATGTAGCAAGACCAAGTGTCTCTGACTTCCTCTAATTTTGAAAGTCCTTTTAGTTATGGGACTTTATATATTTAAAATGAATTTAAATATTAAATTGTTGACTATTTCATATTGTTTTCTTATACTTAAATTACTAGTTATTTTATTTTAATATAAGGTGAAATACTTTTAACTTTAAATATTATTAATTTAAACTTTCTATTATGTTAACATTGAAAATATTATTAGTCAATTAAAAATAGTATTAATTCATTTTCTTAAATTATGTTTCCAATTAAGCCAAGTAATACATGTGGACATTTTAATTATAAAAGATTCAAGCAATACATATAAAGTAATTTGAAGACCCTCTTCATTCTTTCTATTTTTTTCTAATTCTACTTATTTTCCTGGAGGTACCATTATTAGTTTAGCTTTTTATCCTTTCAAATATTCTCCTGATACACAGTGTATGGATCTTTACTATATGTCTATCATGCATACACACATATGCTTTTTTCATTCATCATTCTGAGTTATCTTCAGTTCTTAGAAATTGTTTTCTATCATCCTTCTAATTACTTATGCTTCCTATTTACACTCCTCCAGCCATTTCTAATTTTTAAAAAATTTTCTTCATGTTTCTGATGCTCTACTACATTCTATACTCAGCCTTTTTGGATAGTTTACTAGAAAAATCTTTTTCTTAATATATCAACTAACTAATGAGCTTTTCAGTTGAGTACATTTAACTATTTTAGCTCATCTATTCATTATTTTGACAGCTGTATTTTTTAAATTTCTGAGGTCTACAGGTTTTTTTCTTTCATATATATACAATCTTCTCTAAGATCCTTGTCATTATTACACTTAGTAATTAGATTGCCATGGGTGTTAGTTCCTTGAGTTTGGTATGCTTTGAGTTGCGTTTATTTTATTTTTGGCACACTGCTTACTAAAATGCTTTTTGGATTTTTGATGGTCAGTTCATCTCTTCCTTTGAAAAATCCCTTTAGGCCATTCAATTTACGGGAATGAGTGACTGCGAGGTGTCAATGTTTGAGGGTAATTGGGGTGTGGTAGTTCCCTGATGTGGCTAACTGGCACATTCGTTCTCTTGCTCAGAGAACCTCTCTTCCTGATTTCTCAGGGGCATGTGTTCTCCTTGACCTTTGCTCAGTAAAGGGGAAGATGGTGTAGGAACCAGTGGGGTGGAGGAGCTTCTGTTGGTTACCGTATTAATTATTCCTAAAAACTATCTCAGAGCAGTTTTTAATCTGCGCAGTCTTAGCTCTGAATTTCTTGCAAACCTCTCCCACATCAATAACATTTTTTCTTGATTGTCATTGTTTGTGATTTTTTTCTGGCTATTATTTCCCCCCAATAGTTGGCTCAGTATGTTTTCTTTCTTTAGGAATTCTTCAGATCTTCTTATACTTTTTCTTGTTTCTTGATTTTTTCCTTTTTTGAAAACTTTATTATTTCTGTCATAATCTGGGAAGTAAGATAGAAGTGATTTGCTCAATCTTATTTATTTCTTCTTTTTTTTTTTTTTAGCTTTACTGAGATATAATAGACAAATAAAAATTGTATATATTTAAGGAATACAGTTTGACTTCTTGATTCCATTGTTTCTCTCTTGAATATTCAACAACAATAAATACATGCTATACCTTTGGGTTATGCATTGTTTCTAACTGGAACTGACTCACAGCAAAATTAGGAACTAGACAAAGTTTAACTCCGTACATTTCCCCCCCTCTGGAAAATTCAAGAATTTCAAGAATCATTTATACTCAATTTTAAATGATTACTTGAAAATTAAATATTTGTTTTCCAGAGGATCCTGTACTTTTTTTTTTATAAATTTACCTGTTTTTTGTTCTAATTTTTAATGAGCAGACATTACTCTTTTTTTATTTTAATTTTATTGCATTTTTATTTATTTTATTTATTTTTATATTTATTTTTGGCTGTGTTGGGTCTTCGTTTCTGTGCGAGGGCTTTCTCTAGTTGCGGCGAGCGGGGGCCACTCTTCATCGCGGTGCGTGGGCCTCTCACTATCGCGGCCTCTCTTGTTGCGGACCACAGGCTCCAGACGCGCAGGCTCAGTAGTTGTGGCTCACGGGCCTAGTTGCTCCGCGGCATGTGGGATCTTCCCAGACCAGGGCTCGAACCCGTGTCCCCTGCATTGGCAGGTAGATTCTCAACCACTGCGCTACCAAGGAAGCCCAGGATCCTGTACTTTTAAATGAATCCAGGTCGTGTCGTAAAGCATGTGCTTGCAAGCCATGCGGGAAAGTTAGAGGCTAAGATAAAGGGCTGGGAGTTAATGCATAAAAGTGTTGTTTTATGTACCTGTGCTAAAGGTAATGAAGATGGTTCTTGTTTCCAAACAGACCCAGTTATTCTCAACAGATCCTTTTGCCATATCTGAAAGGTTTTGAGTTTTGCTTGCTCAATTTAAGGGGGCAAATATATAATTATCATATAATCTCATATCATATCATTCATTAATTATAGCCTGGTGCTGTTCTGGAAGGCCATGAAAATCCCAGATAGTCAATATTAGTTGAAAATTGTTCATTGTTCCAAAATCTGGATAAGAAACATTTGGTTTAACTGATGACACATTGTTGAAAATGAGTTAGCTAGGTTATTAAGTGATTTTGATATCATAGCTTTTTCATATTAGAGTTTCTGAAAATACATACTGTTTTTATTTATTAAAATTATAGATAGTGCTCAAGGAAATTTAGAAATCAGCTGGTCAGAGCCCCTAGTTTAACAAAGGAAAGAATGAGGTCAAAGAAATAAGCAGAATTAAAGATGCTCACTCACTGGCTCTCAGCTAAAAATGGAAAACAAATTCTTATACAGGCTCCCATTTTCTCGTTCTTTTCATCCTGCTGTGCTGCCCACAAGGAAAGTTCTCAGTGCAATATTTGTCTCCAGTCCGGAATTATTGTAAAGGACAAACATGGAAATAAGGAAATAAATAATTTTCCTTTCTGTCTCATCCCTCTTCTAACAAGCTGTATAAAGAGTGCTTCCCAGTAACTAGTGTCTGATTTCTCTGGAAAAGAAGAATGCAGAAAGTGAAACAGAAAATACACAGTGTAGTCTTTGAACTGATGGAATGGTTTCAATAAATATTAAATAGTGAATATTTAATAAGTATTAAATAGTGAATAATATATTTTTTTACAGGGTATAATTTATGTCATATACATTTCTCTTAATGGCCCCTGAATTTCTTGGTACTTTTAAAAAATAGAAGCAAAATAATGGAGCACTCTTCCATGGAACCAGACATTCTGTCATAGTACTTATAGTTCAGCTTTCTGATGTATGATTATTTTGAATCTTGAGTTTATCATTCAACATATTCCTCTCTCTCTGTGCTTAGTGATGTGTAGATTTCAAAAGCATGACTTAGGCTTTGTTGGATTTAAGGGGAAAGTGCTAATGGGAGACAGCTAGGAAAGAGCACTGTGGTACTTCACCAAAGGCCCCACATTAGTTGATAGGAGACACTGATTCCTCTCCAGAGAAAGTTATTCAGGATGGTAACTTAAAAGAGGACTTACTTTGCTTCCATGATTATATACTATAGCAAACAAATAATAATAAACACCATTGAGTAGTTATTAGGTGCCTGGCACTTTTCTAAATGCTATTACATGTACTAACTCACTTAATCCTCACAGTATACCTATGAGTAGGTGTTATAATTAATGATTATACCCATTTTACAGATAAAGAACCTGGAGTATAAAGATGTTAAGTAATTGGCAGAGTTGGGATTTGACCCCAAGCAGTTTGATTTTAGACCTTGTATTCTTTTTTGTTTGAGGGTGTTTTAAATTTTTTATCTATTTATTTTATTTTATTTTTTAATTGAAGTATAGTTGACTTACAATATTACATTAGTTTCAGGTGTACAACATAGTGATTCGATATTTGTACAGATTACATACCATACAAATTATAAAATATTCTTAACTAATATGTTCCATTGCATATTTACCATAGAACATTTGGGAGCTTCCATTTTCCTTTTGAAAAATACAGCCTAGATATTATTCTTTGGGAATGAATCACATTATGTATTCAATTGGGGTGATTTCATTAAATCTCTAGATAATTTAAACTAAAAAACTATTGTGAAAAAAATGGAAGAAGACATACCTTCAAAGGCCACAAAGCTCATTTATGTACCTATACACATTTTGAGAGTGAAACTGTTTTTTGAATGAATAATGTGAAGACTTCTTAAATTTTCACTTAAATTTGATTTAATTTTTCTTTCTTTTTCTGGCACATTATTTACCTTGGATCTCAATTTTCATGTCTTAAATTTTGCTTGGTACCTAGTCAGGTGTTCTGAGAGCAGTTGTGTCTTGGGATAGGAGTCTCCTCAGCCATGGGCATCTGCAACAGTTTTTTTTAAAGGTAATATATTATTTGAGCCATGCTATTCCCAGTGCAGTTGTTCAGGAATTATGTTTTATAACCCAGCCGTTTTCTGTTGACACTATTTAATATGCTGGACTGTTCTGGAAACTACATTACCTCTTTCAGGAGACTAGATATTGTGTAACGTTCTGAAACAGGAGATTCCTAAGTAGTCCTCTTGAACCCTGAAGAAGTGACTTTTACTTCCAGATGTGCCCTATTTCTGAGAAATAGGTTTATATCCCTAGAGAATTGATTCGGTGAATGTTAATTGATGATGATGATGATGATGATGATGATAATGGTACCAGAGCTATAAACCTGTCTGTTGTCTTTGGAAGCAGTATAAATGCTCTTTTCATTCCTGACCCCACTAAAATATGTCTTGAATATTTGACTGAATCTGAACAAATTGTATATTTTTATTAATTTTAATATATTTTATTTTTCTTATGCTTATTTTGAATGCTTATTAGTATGCAATGATGTTAGTAAACTAAGTTTTAATGTTGTAACTATGTTGTTATATTTTAGCTGGAAAAAAGAATCTGCTAGTTTTTCTAAGTAAAACCAGGAATGCATTTTTAAAAAATTAGAAAAGGCACCTAGAGAAAAAGAGAAAAAAATGGAAATTACCTCTAACACTACCATTTAGACATAGTACTATTAGAATTTTAGTATATATCCTTGCAGTATTTTTCTGTCAACGACTGTCTCTTATTTTTATATTTTACAAAACATAGGGTCACATTAGTTTTTGGTAATAGCAGTTAAAGTTTTTAATAGATTAAGAATCTCTTTGTGCATCAATATAGTTTTATGCAACATTATTTTTAATTGATGCACATTTATTATTGCCATAATTTATTAAACTATTGCTTCATCACTGGGCAGTTCAATTCTTCTATTTTTTTTGCTGTTGTCACAATAAATATCTTTACAGATGAGTATGTTTGAATATACATGGTTCCAGGAAGGAAAATTATTAGTTCAAACAGTTTGCAAAAATTCAAAGTTTTGCAAAATTGCCTTATAGAAAATTTATTCAGTTTATACTTTTGGCCACAGTATGTAAGTAATACTTGAACTGAGTTCTAAAATTTCTAGTACTCACCTAAAATAATAGAAATGTATCTAACAGGAAGAACAGGATATGGGGTTAACTGAATTTCCTGACATTTGTTATACTTATGATGACCAGGCGTGTCATCGTGGGTTTGCAGTAATGCTCTAATCACAGACTTCAGAAGGCAACAGGAAACAAACCCAAGAAAGGAATGATTATTGCTTTCTCTCCAGTGCAACACTAAAAATACTTCCATGGTGATGAACAGACTTTACATAGCATTATCTTCAATTTTCTTATATTTGGCAAGCATTATTGACAACATAATAATAATAATAACATTTATTGGTCATTTACTATATGCCTGGTACTATTCTAAATGTATTACATATTTCATCTCATACTCTGAATGATAATTTGATATGAATTAATTGAAACATCCAGCTGATGTTTTTAATTAACTAGACCAAAAGAATAAAATGTAGTTAGTCTGGTTTGCAAGGATTTGCCAAACCGTTGACTCTTACTTCCCGGAAATGTTGGATAGCACGAACATCCCTTGACAGTGAACCAGCATTTTTACTCTTGTGTCCAGTTTTCCAGTTCCTTGACTTATTTGGTACTAAATATTTTCAAATTATTATCACATAGACATGACCTTGTGCCTCTTATTTAGTAATATAAAATCTGAGCACACATTTTATATTTTAGGTACAGCACTGCAGTTTAGTGATTTAGAAAACTTCAGCACGTTGCATTCAGATTCAGAATTGTATTCTTTTTTTTTTAATTGTTGTGTAATTGACATACAGCATTATATTAGTTTCAGCTGTACAACATAATGATTCAGTATTTTTATGTATTGTGAAAAGATCACCACAATAAATCTAGTTAACATCCATAACCATATATAGTTATAGAATATTTTTTCTTGTTATGGGAACTTTTAAAAGTTACTCTCCTAGCAGCTTTCAAATATGAAATACAGTATTATTATCTATAGTTGCCATGCTGTATATTATATCCCCATGACTTTTTTGTTTTATTACTAGAAGTTTTTGTCCTTTGACCTACTTCACCCATTTCATCCACCCCCAACCCTGCCTCTGGCAACAGCCAGTCTGTTCTCTGTATCTATGAGCTTGGTAAGTTTTTGTTTGTTTGCTTGTTTGGTTTGGTTTTTTTCATTCCACATATAAGTGAGATTACTTATTTGACTTTCTCTGTTTGACTTATTTCATATAGCATCATACCTTCAAGGTCCATCTATGTTATCACAAATGACAAAATTTCATTCTTTTTTTTGCTGAATAAAATAATAAAATTCCATTCTGTGTGGTGTATGTGATGTGTGTGTATATATATGTGTGTATGTATATATATATGTGTGTGTGTGTGTGTGTGTGTGTGTGTGTGTATGTATGTATATATACATCTTCTTTACCCATTCATCCATCAATGAACACTCAGGTTGTTTCCATATCTTGGCTATTGTAAATAATGCTGCAATGAACATAAAGGTGCAGATATCTTTTTGAGTTGGTGTTTTCATTTTTTATAGTGGCTGCACCAAATTACATTCCCACCAATAATGCACAAGGGTTCCTTTTTTCCCACATCCTCGCCAACACTTGTTATTTCTTGTCTTTTTGATAATAGCCATTCTAACAGGTGTGAGGTGATATCTAATCGTGGCTTTGATTTTCATTTCCCTGATGATTAGTGATGTTGAACATCTTTTTATGTACCTGTTGGCCATCTGCATACCTTCTTTGGAAAACTGTCTATACAGATCATCTACTTAATTTTTAATCAGATTTTTTTTTGCTTTTGAGTTACATGAGTTTTTATATATTTTGTATATTACACCTTTATGAGATATATGATCTGCAAATATTTTTTCCCATTCAGTAGGTTGCTTTTTCTGTTTTGTTGATGATTTCCTTTGCTGTGCAGAAGCTCTTTAGTTTGATGTAGTCCCACTTGTCTTTAAAATTTTTTTTCTTTTGTTGCCTTGTTTTTGATGTCAAAATCAAAAAGTCATTGCCAAGATTCAGGGAGTTTACTGTCTATGTTTTTTTCTAGGAGTTTTATGGCTTCAGATCTTACTCTCAAGTCTTTAATCCATTTTGAGTTAATTTTTGTGGATGGTATAAGATTGTAGTCTAGTTTCATTCTTTTGCATGTGGCTGTCCAGTTTACCCAACTCCATTTATTGAAGAGACTGTTCTTTCCCCTTGTATATTCTTGGCTTCTTTGTTGTGAATTAATTGACCATATAGGCATGGGTTTCTTTGTGGGTTCTCTATTCTGTTCCATTGATCTATGTGTCTGTTTATATGGTGATACCATGCTGTTTTGATTACTATAGCTTTGTAATGTATTTTGAAATCAGGGAGTGTAATGCCTCTAGCTTTGTTCTCCTTTATCAAGTTGCTTTGGCTGTTCGGGGTCTTTTGTGGTTCCTGCATTCAATTCTTTAAACTAGTTTCTCAAATTTTAAAATAAGTGAAGAAAACCATAATGCTATGTAACTTTAAAGATTAATTTGAAGAAGAAAAACAATATGATCATATAAAAGCCATGTGGACTACCAGCATAGCATCCTAACTGCTCTCCTATTTTCTACTTTTATTCAACCAAATTCATTTTTGCTTAGATTGTCTTTTAAAAAGATAAAATAATTCATACTACCTACTTCTTAAAACCTTTTGGCAGCTTCTCCTAGCTCTTGGAATAAATGTAAACTGTCTGAGAAAGCAATCACCTAAGACATGGGTCCTGTTTACACTCTGATTTCATCTGGCAGCATTCTCCCCTTCTCTTACTGTCTGCTCCAGTGATAATAAACCTCTCTGTTTCTCACAATGGCAAGCTTGTTTCTCTCTTGGAGTCTTTTCACTAGACATTGTCATTGCCTGGAGTGTTCATGTCTCTGGTCTCTTCTGGATCTCTGCTTAAACCTTACCTAAACAGAGAAGCCTTTTCTGACCACCAGTCTATAAAAATCTACCCAACAAATTTAAGTCACCATTCTATTTTAATTATCTGAATAACTCTTTCCACTAGATGATATTTTTCATGTTTGTTAATAAATTTATTTGTTCTATTTCATCAATTATTTTTACTGATTCTAAACCAAAAGTCTTAAAATATTTTTACATTTTTGAGATCAGAATATCTCTTACAACAACTTGTATGTAATAATATTATTGGTGCCTTATTTTTTAAGCATAGTATAGTAAATAATGGTAAATCTTAAAATAGTTGCATTTTTGATTCAATGATTGTAATACTTATCTAATTATTCACCTATTTTATGACTACAATTAAGTAACCCATTACGTCAGACTGTAGATTTTACAAAAGCAGGATCTTGTCTGGCTGGTTGTATCAGCAGAACCTAAAGCAATGCCTGTACTGAAGATTTTTTGGTTAACTATATGAAAGAAACCAATAGCATGCCAATATTTAACAGAAAACCATTGAAGTAGTCTGTTTAAATTTAGTTATTAGATAAGAAGACCTATAAGCTCCCTTACATATAACAGCTCCATTATGTATAACAGTTTCCTTATACATATAACAAATCCTAGGAAATGTGAATTTTTTGGAAAGTAAGTTTAAATGCAGTACTAGAAAGGAGAAGCAAATTGACATTATTTGCAGAATATATGGCTACCTTTCTAGAAAAGAGAAAAAATAATATTAATATTATCTCTAATTAGAAGATTAAATAACTTCTTGGGTACATGAAAAATACACTCAAATAAAAAATTTAGAAACTGATCCACTTGAATTGTTTAAAAACATAATGTTAAAATAATTGGTTAAAAAGCGTAAATGGTTAAGAAAAACTATTTTACAACATCAATAAAAATAGAAATCCCGAGAAAGTAATTGAATAAAAAATGAAATATGACCACTAAATGAAGCAAAAGACAATTCAGCATGGCCAAGATATCATTTTTCTCTGGATGATTCAATAAGATGAATGCAAGTATAATAAAAATCTGTATTTTTTTTAGTGCAACTGATTCATGTAGAAACAGAAAAACAGAATGGAAAGTTCAGAGACAAGCCCAAGTATATAGAAAACATTTTTAAACATTAATTGTCTCCCTCTTTTTCTGCTTTTTATAGTTTTAATTGAGCATTTAATTTGATTATATTTTAGCTGCTTTCTTAACATATCAATTATACTTCTTGAAAAATATTTAGTGGTTTCCTTAGAGTTTGCAATATATATTTTTATCTAATCCAAACTTACCTTAAACAACTACCACTTCACATGTAGTGGTTGTATCTTACAATATCCTCATTCTTCATCCACCCCCATCTCTTGTGACATTGCTGTCATTTATTTCACTTCTATGTATGTTATAATCATCCAATAAACTGCTGTCATTATTGTTTTAAAGAAATTATTATCTCTTAGATTAATTAAGAATATGAAAACTAAAATATTATACTTTACCTTTATCTATTCCTTATTTGTTACTTTTCTTTCTTTATGTAGAGCCAAAATTCTGGACTATATTATTTTCCTTCTGACTGGAAAACTTCTTTTAACATTTCTTGCTGGGCAGGACTGCTGGCAGTGAATTTCCTCAGTTTTTGTTTGTCTGAGAAAGTCTTTGTTTTTCCTTCACTTTTGAAGAATAATTACACTAGATGTAGAATTCTAGGTTGTGGCATTTTTCTTTCAATATTTTAAATATTTCATTCCATTCTCTTTTTGCTTGCTTGTTTTCGTGTGGGGAGACGTCTGCTGTAATTCTTTTCCTTGTTCCTCTATAGGTACGTTTTTTGTTTTGTTTTACCCCTTCTATCTTTTTTCCAAGATTTTCTCTGTTTTTAGTTTTTGAAGTTTGAATATGATCTGCCTTGATATAGATATTTTGGAATTTATCCTGCTTGGTATTCTCTGTGCTACTTGTATGTATTTGTGGTTCTGTATCTATCATAAATTTTGGAATATTCTTGGCTAATATTTCTTTTGCTCCATTGTCTGTTTGTTTTCCTTCTAACATTCCAACTACATATATGCACTTTTTGATATTGTCCCACATTTGTTGGATATTCTATTATGGCTTTATCATCCTTTATGCTCTTTGTGCTTTAGTTTGAGAAGTTTCAGTTTACTTGTCTTGAAGTTCACAGATTCTTTCTGTGACCATGTTGAATCTACTAATAAGCCTAAGGCATTCTTCACTTCTGTTACTGTGTTTGTGATTTCTAGACTTTCATTTTATTCTTTCTTAGAGTTTCCATCTCTCTGCTAACATTACCCGATATTTGTGGATGCAGTCTATTTTTTAAATACTTTAGAACCCTTAACTTATTAATCTCAGTTATGCTAAATTCTATGTCTCATCATCCTCAAATTTGTATCATATCTGAGTCTGGTTCTGATTATTGCTTAGTCTATTCAGATTGTGTTTTTTCCTGGCATGCCTTGTAATTTTTGTTGTTGTTGTTGTCATTGAAAGCCAGACATGTTGTGTCTGGAACTAAGATAAATGGGCTTTTAGTTTAAGGGTTTATGTTAATCTGGCTAGGAGTTGGGCTGTGTTTCTAATTATTGTAGTTATAGGTACAAAAGGCTTCACACTCCTCCAGTATCCTTGGTTTTGTCTCCCTTCTTGATTTTGGGTTTCAGTATATACTTCTCCTCAGAGAAGTTCTGGGTCACGAGTCTTTCCGCTGTAATCCACCTTTACTGTACTGGAGACCTCTTGAGGATACAGAAGAAGAGGAGTGTTCTACAATCTTCCAAATAAATCTCGGTCTTTAGGTTGGCCTGAGTCCCTGGATTGTGACCTTCACAAGTGATACATTTTTATTCCCTTGATCCCTACTCCCTTCCCTGACTGCAGGTTTCCCAGTCTATGGTTTGAAGCTTTGAGCCTTGTTAACCATAGTTATAATTTTGTTTCTGTTTATTCATTTCCCCTTAGATGGGAGAAAGACTAGAGAAGGCTGGAGTGAGGAGTAATTTTCTTCTCCCAGTTGGAATAAAGTTTCAGAATTGAAATCCGGCAAACTTCTTTCACCAGGAAAATAGGCCTTTTTATGGATGAGGCTGTGGCATATTTCACAATTGTTACTTTCCCCTCTCCCCTGCCAAAGCTATGAGGAGATCATTTCAAGGTCCTCACTGTGAGAATCTGATGAGGTTCCTAGAAAGACACCCTATGAATGTGGGGATGGAGGAGCTAAGACCATGGCCCCATGAGTTTCTCCCTCTCATGCTGGCCCACACCTAGCCTCCAACAATTTATCAAAATTACCATTTAAGTGTTCCTACCAATTTCTGGCTCAAGCAGTTTCTGCTCTAGGCAAGTAGATCTTGGTTGTTATAAATCTCTGAAATAGGTCTATCTCTCCAGCTTTTGGGTGGTGGTTTGTCCTACAAATTCAGACTGATGGGTCCAAGAAAGTCACTGATTTGCAATTTGTCCAGCTTTTTCTAGTTATAGAGATGGGAATGTCAACATACTAACTTTATACACACTGGAACTGAGACTCTATATGTTAATTTTTGAATTTTAAATTAGGGAGAAAAGAGATAGTTTGTTAAAATCATTGATTTAAGATATTTATCTGAAATAAAAACTTTATATCCCTTCCTCACATATAACACCCAAATTACAAATAAACCAGAGATTTCAGTATGCAAAATGTGGTCATTAAATACAGGAAATAAATTTAACATGATAAAAACATTTTACAATTATAGTATACTTGGGGTAGGCTTTTCTAAATGCATCACCAAATCCTGACAAAGGCTAGAATCATACATGATTAGATTCACAGATTTGATTACATATACATAAAAATCTTTCCCACTCCACATCAAACTGAAGACAGACAAACAAGAAAACAATTCTACCTGAAACAGATACTGAAGAAAAAAAATTAAACTAATATATAAGCGGAAATTTTACTATCTTTATCTGATAAAGCAAACCATTGTACAAATAAATTATAAAGGGATAACTAGTTATTAGTGCAAAAACAGACTGTGGGTAAAAGGAAAAATACAAATGACCCACAAGCATTTGAACAGTTTTTTGAAAAGGAACGAAAATGTTATCATTTCTCAACTATCAAGATGACAATGGTGAAAATGTAATACTACATCATCCAGGCTAGGGTATAATGCCTCTAAATTGGTAAGAATTTGTAGGTCACAACTTGTCAGTGGGTATCAAAATCCTTGAAAGTTTTGAATCTTTTGAATGACCAATTTCCTTCCTAGGATTTTCTAAATAAATAACCTGGAAAATGCTCTAAAATATTAATCACCACACAGTTTTTAATAGTTAAACACTAAAAACAATCTTAATGTTTTACAAAGGAGGAATGGCTTGATAATTGTGTATACATAGTGAATAGAATATTAAGCAGTCATTAAAAATTATCATGTTGGGGGACTTCCCTGGCGGTCCAACGGTTAAGACTCCTCACTTCCACTGCAGAGGGTACAGGTTCGATCCCTGCTCGGAGAACTAAGATTCTGCATGCCGCGTGGCGTGGCCAAAAAATTAAAAAAAAAAAATTGTCGTGTAGGGCTTTAATTCTTGACCTGGAAAAATGCTCATGATTCTTTTTCTAAGTGTTAAAAAATATATCCAGGAGATAATAAACAAAAATGGAACCTGATTATTTCTGATAAAATTACACGTCACATTAACTTATTATTTCTACTTTTAATAATAAGTATTGAGTGCTTTCTATGGTAGAGATGCCTATAGTTATATCCCTAACTATGAGAGCTGTCCAATTCAAAGACCTTGTAGAAGGGATGGGAGGTTTTTACAAGTGGTTATGGGCCCATTGCCAGAGCTGATTAGAAGAGGGCTGGACAAATGATCTCAGTGGAGTCAAGTAAATTTTTTTTGGTCTTTTCATAAATTTATTTTAGAAATTCTGAAATTGGAATCAAGTAGAGCTTTAAGATTATTTAGATTTAAAGACTGAAGCTATTATATTAGGCAACTATAATGTGCCACATGTAATCAAATGGGTGATCCAAGGAAGGTTAGTGATTAAAATCATGGTGTAGTAGCTCAGAGAGTATAAAAGAAAGATAACACCACCCCAGAAGGAAAAAAACAGGGGCAAGAGAAAGAACAAGAGATATTTCATGCTTGACTTGCAAGTTCCCAGTGCATTTCTCAGGAGGCGCAGCTATATTTCTGCAATTAGAATCTAAGGGTCTTCTTGTTAATAAATTCTCTTTCTTCTGGCATGGTTTTGTCAGAAGAAAGAGAATTGGATTTCTACAACCTGCAAATAAATGATTACAAGACACTTGTAAAAAAAAAAAAAAAAGCCACTTAAAAAATGTGTGTTCTCTTTGACCTAGCAATTCTATATATAGGAGTTTATCCTAAGGAAAGAATTATATACATGATAGAAATCTTATCCAACAATGTAATCAGAGTGCTGTCTGTAAAAACAAAATCTGAAAATATCCTATCTATCCTTTGTGGACTTTATGAAATAGCATAAGAATATGGTTCAATTTTGGTAAAAAATTGTAGAGCATGTATGATCATGGGAACAGGAGACACAAACTATTAAGAATGTTACAATTGTGTCATTAAGGCTACCTTTTATAGTTTTGTTTTCTCTGTCTTTTTTTTTACAATTTTATTCAACAGACATGTTCTGTGTTACTGTTTGTAACAAGAACAAGAAAGTATGTTGTTTTTAAAAAGATGAAAGTGGTTTGCTCTGACTCAAGGGAGATGTCAGACTTCACCTCTGGATCCGCTCCTATTATCTGAGCGTTCTCTTACCCAAATCTGCCTTTTTCTCCTGTTCCCCTTCCCCTATCTCAGGTGGTAGAAAAATCTTTGACTCTTGACTTTATTCTCCACACCTAAAACTTTGTAGGGCCCTAACTATTGTATCTTTCAAACATGAATTGGTTTCAATTCCTATTATCTGCCTTCATTGCCATAGTCACTGCCTGAGTTTAGATTCTCATGATTTTTCCTTCTTCAGTGATCTTCCTGCCTCTATGTCCTCAATATCTGGCTTACCTCCCATCTGCTGATTAAAAGACTAATTCACAAATCTGTTCTCATTAATACCTGCTTGAAATATTTCATTGAATCCCCATTACCTAAATCAGGGGTTGGCAAACTTTTTCTGTAAAGGGTCAGATAGTAAATATTTTAGGCTTTGCAGGTCAGAGGGTGACTGTCAAAACTACTTGAAAGCAGCTAAAGACAACAGGTAAATGAACAAGTGTGTCTGTGTTCCAATAAAACTTTATTTTAAAAAGCAGGTGGTGGGCCAGATTTAGCCACTGACCCCAGCTCAAAAGAATAAAGGTCAATCTTGATTGTGTTTACTTTTTCATATCACATTCTAGTCTCCAGTCCCCAATTTCTCCACTTTAGACTCTTAGGTCCTCAGTTCATTTGCATTGATTTACACTCCTATGCAATGGAAAATAAAAATAGTATTATTTTCTCTTCTTGAAAGAACTTTTCCTTCCTGACCCCTTGACAAATGCTTATTCATCCTTCAATACTAAGATTTGATGGCAATTCCTCTGAGAAAAATTTCCCTGATCGCTCACATTCTTCTTGACTTTCTACCATATACAAACGTCTAGTTATTGTACTTAGCACATTGCGCTACAGTTACCTGTAGTTACAGATCTACCATCTCTTTCTAGACTATCAGCTACTTAAATATAGGGCCCTGATAGCAAACCCTTAAGAAATCCTTAGAGAGTTTAATAGAATTGCATGTGAGAGGGAGCCTTCGGAAAACGTTCTTAGTGAGCATTGGTGGCTGAGTGGTGCAGACTGAATACTTCAGCAGATTAGAGGGCTTGTTAATAAACAGCTTTCAGGAGAGCCTATGGGATTAGATCTACAGACAAAAGAGAGCTTTAGTACAGAGTCACAGGGACTGCACATTGATATTCAGGGAAGATGGTCATAGAAGGGAGGCCCTGCACTCTCCAGGCATTCCAACTATGAGGGCTAAGAAAACGTACTTATTTTTATGTTAAAGTGCTTTGATTTACATGGGGAGGGGGTTCTGAGGAAATTAGAAATATGAAGAAAGGAAGGATAAGCTTTTTTCCCCCCTTTACTCTTGCTTTTGATTTCCAGCTTATGTTTGATATTTTGTGACAGTGCATACTTGAGGTTATTTTGCTGATAGGTTAATAAAGCAAACTAGTCTATGCTGAATAGATGTTAGTAATCCTGAGTCATCAATAGAGAGTCCTGCCAACTGTTATTTTTAGCGAAGATTGTCTCAAATTGCTAATGCGATTTTTAATGTCTTCAAAATTGAAGAAAATGAGAGAATTTCTGCAGACACGTTCATATAAGAAATAAGG
This sequence comes from Eschrichtius robustus, assembly GCF_028021215.1. Lineage (NCBI taxonomy): Eukaryota > Metazoa > Chordata > Mammalia > Artiodactyla > Eschrichtiidae > Eschrichtius > Eschrichtius robustus. The sequence continues at coordinate 16,898,910 of NC_090844.1, read as the reverse complement.
TCATCATAGCACACGTGAAATGGTTCTTTTATAAGAGATGAAAGATGAACATACATTGCCATGAAAATGTCTACTCATTTGCTACATCTTTCCATTTTTCACACACTTCCTGAGTATTGGATTCTTTTGTTCCTCTCCTTGCAGGCTTTTGTGTTATTATCCACTTTTAGATAGTCTCAGATAGTCCCTGGTGATATGGCAATAATAAAGGTTGAAAGCCTGCTTTAACTACCTGTGTAACCATTTTCAGTCCTCACTAGTGTTTAATTCCATTTGGAGCATCTAAATTGAACAATGACAAGGTTTGTGAAATAGACACTTGAGTGGAAGACTGTAAAAGAAAGAACCAAAGATATGGTAGAACACAGTGTATGGAACCATCAGTTTCTTTAGCACCAGGGGAAAGATTAACACATTCTATTTAATTGGGGTCTGTAGATAAAATACTACCCTGGATTGATCTTTCTCGTTCCCTCTCTTACACACAGACATACTCAACATTTTTGAACAACTTCTTGAAACTGTAGTATGCACTGGAAAATGGTGTATGCCTTATTAAAAAGATAAAGTATAAACCTGATGTTTATTAGGTTTTCATTGTTTTAAGCCTAGCACAGCACCTGGGACATGGTAGGAGAATAATATATTTTTAAGTGAATAAATCTGTTTTACATTTCTGTCATTTTCAACATCAGATCCTGTTTCTGAGCCATATGAATGAACTTAAGACCTAGATTGCTGTAGATTGCTGACTTCATGATGTTCAATTTGATCTGACCATTCAGTACCATTTAGACTTTTTTGAAAAATGGAGACCAGCACTGATTCTGTCTTTTATGCTGATAATGATGCAATTCCTTTCAAAGACAGATTTTACAAGAGAATTTCAATCAGGTGTTCTGCTGATCTAAGTGGGTTGAATTACGGAAAAGACTCATCTTTGGTGACTTAATATGGGATGCAGATTAGGGCCCAGCATTCAGGTAAAGAAGAGGGGCAAAGGAAGTAGGGAAGCTGGAAAGTAGGTAACACATCTCAACATGATTTGAGATAGAAATTAAATATCTTATATCTGATTATGCAATAAGAGATTTTGGATTAGAGGAAATATAATTGTTTTTAATTGTACTGACTACTGAGTATTAGTTCATAATAGTTACCTGTTTTTTTGCTTGTTTGTTGTTTTGTTTTCTTTAATTTCCCAATCATTCATCTCCTAAACTGACACACTATTCTTATGCTAATTTGCTTCAATATTTTTGAATTAACTGATGTTTATTTTACTTTACATCATCTGTAAGTGCTTATATTAAAATATCACGATTATTGTTTAAAAAAAAAGACTATATATAATGAAGCATAAGGAATTTTCTGCCACTTCCACTCCATTTCTGAAAGTTTGAGTTTGATAAATATCATTCCACCTTGCTCCTTGTTCACATAAACTTATATAGAATCCATATGCACATAGAGGGCTATTTTTTAATATTCTGGTACCATAATTGTTCATGGTTGTTCCCCCCTCCAAGGATATTCTTTTAAAATATTTATGTAAGTTTAAGAGTTAAGCATTTAAAAATCCATAAAATTAAAAAGAAGTAATTCAGTGAATACCCATCATACAATATTAACACACGTTAATATTTTGCACATTTTCTTTTGTATTACAAAAGTCAAATTCCTTATCCCTCATCCATTCCTCTTCCTCATCAGAAGCAACCGTTTTCATGTATTCTGGGTGTAGTCACCCACTATAATTTTTATATCTTTATGTTCAGAAATGAAATTTACATAAAGGGTAATATACTGTACATATTCTTTGATTTGTTTTTCATTTTAAGTCTGTCTTGTTAGGGATAGTACTACTTCAGTATTCTCTCTTTTGAATATTCTGTAATGTATTATCCATTCTCATTTTAATAGACTGTAAGATTGTGGTCAGGTTGTTTCACTGCTCCTCTGAAAATCACTGTATGTGTCAGCTGGTACATGTGGAAGAGCTTCTAAAGAGCCTTCTTACACAATGTATATCCACTGTCAAGCAGTATCAGCATCACTTGGAAGCTTGTCAGAAATTCAGAATCTCGGGTCTCATCCAAGACTGCCTGAATCAGAATCTGCATTTAACAAGGCTTCCAGTGATTTCTGTGCATATTAAAACTTGAAAAGCACTGCCTTAGAAGAGTTACCAGAAAGTGAAATCACTAGGTCACTGGAACTAAATGCTTTCAACTTCACTGCATATCATCAAACATTTTTCCTAAGTGGTTGCTACCATACATAGTCCTATCATCAATGTCTGAGAGTTGGTGATTCCCTACATTCTAGTCAACATTTGGCGCCATCAGAATTTTCTAATTTTGCCAATTTGGTTGATATGAAATAGTATTTCACTGCAATTTTAATTTTCACTTTCCTGATTACTAATACAATCACTTAGCAACTAACAATTATTCCTTATTTCTTCTGTATCTTCAAATTTTCCCCTCTCTACATCAAATATAAACACATTTTAATTATTCCTACCTACACCAAGAAAGAGAAAAACAAACAAACAAACAAACAGAACACCTTTTCACTTTATTCTCCCAGCTATGGACCTATTTCTCTCATCCTCTTTATAGCAAACCTCTTTGGAAAAGTTATCCATATCTACGGTTTCAGATTCCTCTGTGGTATTTGCTTCCATTTACTTCAAAAAAACTTCTCTTTCAAGACTACACATTATTTACATATTGCTAAGTCCAATGATTGATTTCCAGTCCTTAATTTACTTGACATTTCAGCAACATTTTCCACAGATGATTGCTTTCCCCTTCCTGAAATACTTCTTCACTTAGCTTCCGTGGCACTAATCACTCTTGGTTCTTCTCCTGCCTCGCTGGCTGCTATTCCTTGAGCTGTTTGCTGACTTCTCCTTGGTTTTCTGCCATTTGGAATGTCATAGATTTTACTCCTTAGATCTTTTCTCTCTCCACATCTACTTTTTAAGTGACCAGATTAAATTTCATGATTTCGAAAGCACCTCTGTGCTCATTGTTTCTTAAGTTATACCTGCAGTGTGGTTCTCTCTTTTGAACTCTAAATTTCGATATCCAATTGCATACTTAAACTCTGCACTGGTATTACCTATAAGCATCTTAAATTTAACATATCCCAAATCAAATTTCTGATTTCCTCCACCACAGCTCACAAGCCTCTTCTGCTGTCTTTTCCATTTCAGTGAATGACCAATCCTTCCTTCCAGTTGTTTACACTCAAAACTTACTTGATTCCCATTTTTCTCTGATACTCTACATGTAACCCATCAGTAAATGCTTTTAGTTATAACTTCATGGTACATGCAGATTCCAGCTGCTTCTCACCATCACCGTGACCATGCTGATCCATGGCATCTTAGTCCTGGGCTACTATTACTATGGCTCCTAACTGTCTCCCTGCTTCTGTACTTGCCGTATATCCCAGTAAACTATACTCGGCACATCAGAGTGCTCCTTTTAAACATAAACGACACTGCCTGAAACACTCTAACGGCTTCCATCTCACAGCCTGTGACCAGTGATGGGCTGATATGGGTCTAGCGTCATTGCCACATTCTGGGATGACTGTTAAGAGCGATTTCAATCCCATAGTTCAGGGGGGATCAACTGAGGCTGTGTTGTCACAACGCTGTGGATCAGCTCCTCCCTCTGCCTAATGCTACCTTCCTAGCTGCCTCATAGCAATATTGCCCCAGCACACACCCCAAGAAACTGTCTATATGCAATTTTGTGTGCCAGTCTATTTCTAAGAAACACAGTCTAAGACAAGTACTGAAGTAATTTCTTTAAAATATCACATAAATACCCTTACTGCATTTAGCCCAATACTATGCCTTGCAGTTAATTCTGTCATTTCATGTTTCTACATCCAAGAACTGTACCACATTATTATAGTGTGTACGAAGAGCAGTCTAACAAGTGCGCCTGAGAGTATAAACCATACACTTGTCAGTCACCATTGATTTGGCACATGCATGGTGAAGTGCATTTTAATAGATGCTGTAGGTTACAGAATACATAAGAACGAGATTCATATCTTCATTAGCTCATACATTTGAGAGAAATGAGACAAATAGTAAATCATTGAAGGATAAGCATTACAAGGAAACTGTCCAGCGTATGTTACTCCATGCAGCACTAGTGGCACCTAAAGTGGTGTGTGTGTGTACTAAGATACAGGTACTCAAAGAGAAATCCATCATTGGTGCCTGTCTGCAAACTGTTATCCTTTTTAATGTGATAAGTATTAAAATTAACAATGAGCATTAGAAACATATAAAACAATTTCATAGGATAATTTTATATCTGTGGTGCCCAGTATTTTTTAAAATGGGGCTCTATTTTATAATTTTTTTGAAATTTCACTTTCCTAATAATTTTTATTATATTTTACACAATTATTAGTCTGTAATAGGTTATAAATAAAACTGGTACTTCTCAGTTTGAAAAGCATTGTACTGAGATGAAAAGTGAACATATATTTGACTCTCCTTGGAGAGGCAGAGATATTTGGCTTTGAATAAGATTTAAAAATTGGTAAGGAAATTGACTAATGAAGAGAAATAGATAGGAATGTGCGTGGCCAGGACACATATGCCCCATACAGGGGATTTTTCTAACCATGGGGTGCTAGTTCCAGTGGGAGCATTTGGAAGGCAGTTGGGAAGTTAGGTCAAGTGCATAAAATCACAGAGCAGAGGGGTGGAGGGATGTGCTTACACCTTGATTTCAGCTAGTCACACGTTTGCCAAGGGAATTATTCCCAGTAATGCTCCAGTGGTTGGTAGGGCAGATGGAGTGCACTCATAGCTTCAGGATTAAGTTTGGGCCAATGGACAATCTTCAGGAAGTCCTGCAGTCAGGTGAATGTTCCTGTTTCTCTGGAAAGAGTCAGCTATAGTCTGTGTTGACTGTGTGGGCTCCAAGGGAAAGGTCTAGGCTTCCAGAGAGAAATCTTTGTGTGCTAAAGCTAACAAATAAGGGCCTTTGGGCTTTAGAGGCTGCTGCAAATATTCAGTCCAATTAGGTCTCAGATTTACCATCCTGTCATTTTAAAAACTCACATTCTATAAATCCACATTAGCAGCTCACCACAAATATCTCTTAGTGGGTGGGCAAAGCTTGTAACACATGATAAGATCTAAAATCTAGAATATGCACTGTGGCCACAGAACTATGGAAGGACTCTTCATGACGCTCATACATCAAAAATACTTAAAGAACATATTCCAAAATCTTAGTTGATAATATTATAGTCTCAGGAATATGAGTGATTTTTACCCTCTTCCTACTTTTCTATTTTTTCTAAAGTTTAAATAATAAGCATATGTTTCTTTAAATAGAAATAAATATGTATACATATATGTAATACATTTAATAGTAAGCTTCTATTTCTGTAAACACACATATTGTGAGTCCGAATAAGAGATCAAGAAAATGGGGATGTTTTTTGGTAGGCGTAAGAAAGGTAAAGGAGGACATTTGGGGTTTTCCTATCTTGATCAGAACACACTTGAGAAAATGATATTACGGGATAGATATAAAAAAGAAAAAAATTCAGGAGATATTAAGAAGGAGTCAAGAATGAATTCATAATTGGTCAGTTGAAAAGATAAAAATAATAACAGCTAACATAAATTGAATAATTGCTAACATTAATGCTAACATTAATTGAGATTTACCATATTCTGAATAGTATTTCAAACATTTAACATGAATTAGTTCATTTATTGATGAGTAATGATAATAGAATGAGAAAATTAAAATAATAAGGACCATGTTTTGGGAGACCAGCTGGGAGGGTCTCCCAGAAAGTCACCATTATTTCAAATGTATTATGTTTAAAACTCACTGTCCTCCCTCTCAAACATGCTTTCTTTTATATTCACTCACTTTCTGTAGTGATTATTTTCTCCCTTCATTATGCTTGTCTTGGAGTTATTTTTGACCTCTCTCTTTTGTTCCCCTTTTAGCATCTAATTATTTTAATCAGTCTATTAGTTTCACCTTTGCAAGATTCACCTTTGCAGATTACAATTGAAATTTAAAAAGCAATACAGGTGCTATTTCCAGAAAGTGTTTTGTATTTGAGAAGGGAAGGAGAAAAAATTCACAGTGTTGAATTTCTGCCATGGGACAGCTATTGCACTAGGCATTTTGTGTATTTTCGTCCTCTTAATAATCCTACATAAGGGATATTGTAGATTTTACTTAACTTCATTTAAAAAATGAATAACCCTGTGCCTATGTAGATTATTATTTAAGTTGGCCAACATCACGCACCTCTTAAGTGACAGATCTAGGATTCACTCTAGGGTATATGTAATTCCTACTGAATAACATAGCCTTGTCAATAGTCTAGACCAGCGGTCCCCAACCTTTTCTGGCACCAGGGACCAGTTTTGTAGAAGACAGTTTTTCCATGGACGGCGGGTGGGGGTTTGGGGGAGGTGGGGATGGTTTCGGGATGATTCAAGCGCATTACATTTATTGTGTGCTTTGTTTCTATTATTATTACATTGTAATATATAATGAAATCATTATACAACTCACCGAAATGCAGAATCAGTGGGAGCCCTGAGCTTGTTTTCCTGAAACTAGATGCTCCCATCTGGGGGTGATGGGAGACAGTGACACCCGAAGTGTGCTGCTTATGTCCAGTTTACTCCGTAATCTCGTTCTGGTGCTGTCACTGCAGAAAACCCTGCTTCACAAAGATAGGATGTTGGAAATGGAAACAGGCTTTTCAGTGCTTCTGTGGCCATCTCAAGATATTCCGCCTTGATTTTAATCCAGAACGTATGGAGATTTCAGGTGGTCTGAAGCATACTTTTAAGGCCACCATCATTTGCAGTCTCAAGCTGCTGGTCCTCTTCTAGCACGGGCAAGATGATTCACCTGGCTTATTCACAAATGGGTCGTGGACCCATTCCTTCCCAGTTTGTGGGGGTCTTTCGTGGACAGGCCTAGGCCTAGTCCCAGGCCTAGGCCTAGTCCCAGGCCTAGTCTTTTTCAAAAATCTCTGCTAATGTTTGAAACATGTCGAAAATCCCAATGTTCACTCATTGCCCCCATAATTCCAGTTTGGCTTTGAATGCAGCCACTTTATCTGCCGACTTGAAGACAATTGTCGTTCTCCCCTGAAGTGACAGATTGAGTTCGTTGAGCAGGTTGAATATGTCACACAAGTAAGCAAGTTTTGCGACCCATTCTGCGTCACTGAAATGTGCTGCCAGTGGTGACTGTTTTTCTAAAAGAAATCTCTGGAGCAGCTCTCATAACTCAAGAACTCTGGCCAGTGATCTCCTTTTAGAAAGCCGTCTCCCTTCTGTGTATAAGAGAAGACGTGTGCTCTGCGTCCATCTCCTCACAGAGCTGCACGAACACACGTGAGTTAAGGGCATGTACTTTAATGTGGTTGATCATTTTAATCACATCCTGCAAAACGTTGTGAAGTTCAGGTGACATTTTTTGGCTAGCCAGCATTTCTCTATGGATGACACAGTGCGTAGACTCACTTTCAAAAGCAACCTCTTTGACCCGAGTAGTGAAACCGGAAAGCCATCCAGTCATGGCAGCCACTCTGTCCGTGCATATATCGACACAAAATGACCAATTCAGTTTTCCTGCTGTGTAATCATTCAAAGACTTGAAGAGTTCTGCAGGTGTGGTGTTGGTTGGCAACAAAATGCACATAACATATCCTCACGCACATCCTCCTGAAAAATATATCGCACAAAAACAAGCATTGTTGCCTTGTTGTCAACATCGATAGACTCATTAACCTGGATTGCATACCACGGTGACTCATTAATCCTCTCTAATAATTGTGCCTCAATATCCTCTGCTATTTCATCAATTCGTCTAGTTATGGTGCTAGCTGAAAGAGGAACATGTGCCACCTTTTGAACTGCAGCCTCTCCTAAAAGTTCACAACAAATGTCCTTAGCAGCAGGCAGGGTCAACTCTTCACCAACAGTAAAGGGCTTCTTAGCTTTAGCAATGCAGTTAGCCACTAAAATTGATGCTCTCAGTGCAGACACATTTGATGAAGTGGTGGCTTTCAATAATTGCTTCTGTTCTTCATGTTCATGTATTTTCTTTGGAGTTTGAAAAACTCCAAAGGCTTGTCTTTTTATGCAGGGTGCTTGGTCTCCATGTGGTGAAGCAGTTCTGAATGTTTCATGGCTTCGTTGGATAGCTGGTCACCGCATATTATACGAAGCGGGCTTGGAGAATGTGAATCACCTGTTGCAGTAAATCTGTAATTTAAGTATGACTCTTGGTATTTTCTTTTAAATGCAGCTTTCTTTTCTTTGGCAGTCTTAGAGTCTTTTGTGGTTTTTTTTTTTTGGTTTTTTTTTTTTAAACATCTTTATTGGAGTATAATTGCTTTACAATGGTGTGTTAGTTTCTCCTTTAAAACAAAGTGAATCAGTTATACATATACATATATCCCCATATCTCTTCCCTCTTGCATCTCCCTCCCTCCCACCCTCCCTATCCCACCCCTCCCTCTAGGTGGTCACATAGCACCGAGCTGATCTCCCTGTGCTATGCGGCTGCTTCCCACTAGCTATCTATTTGACATTTGGTAGTGTATATATGTCCATGCCACTCTCTCACTTTGTCCCAGCTTACCCTTCCCCCTCCCCGTATCCTCAAGTCCATTCTCCAGTAGGTCTGCGTCTTTATTCCCGTCTTGCCCCTAGGTTCTTCATGACCATTTTTTTGCTTTGTATTTTAGATTCCATATATATGTGTTAGCATATGGTATTTGTTTTTCTCTTTCTGACTTACTTTACTCTGTATGATAGACTCTAGGTCCATCCACCTCACTACAAATAACTCAAATTTCGTTTCTTTTTATGGCTGAGTAATATTCCATTGTATATATGTGCCACATCTTCTTTATCCATTCATCTGTCGTTGGACACTTAGGTTGCTTCCATGTCCTGGCTATTGTAAATAGAGCTGCAATGAACATTGTGGTACCTGACTCTTTTTGAATGATGGTTTTCTCAGGGTATATGCCCAGTAGTGGGATTGCTGGGTCATATGGTAGTTCTATTTGTAGTTTTTTAAGGAACCTCCATACTGTTCTCCATAGTGGCTGTATCAATTTAGATTCCCACCAACAGTGCAAGAGTGTTCCCTTTTCTCAACACCCTCTCCAGCATTTATTGTTTCTAGATTTTTTGTTGATGGCCATTCTGACCGGTGTGAGATGATATCTCATTGTAGTTTTGATTTGCATTTCTCTAATGATTAATTACGTTGAGCATTCGTTCATGTGTCTGTTGGCAATCTGTATATCTTCTTTGGAGAAATGTCTGTTTGGGTCTTCTGCCCATTTTTGGATTGGGTTGTTTGTTTTTTTGACATTGAGCTGCATGAGCTGCTTGTAAATTTTGGAGATTAATCCTTTGTCAGTTGCTTCATTTGCAAATATTTTCTCCCATTCTGAGGGTTGTCTTTTCGTCTTGTTTATGGTTTCCTTTGCTGTGCAAAAGCTTTTAAGTTTCTTTAGGTGCCATTTGTTTATTTTTGTTTTTTGCTGTTTCATCATTGGGTCTTTCCCCCTTTGCAAAGAAGCACTCCAGTGACATTTGTTTTTTACTCATTTTGGCTAAGGTTAGCTTGTGGGGTTACTAAAACTGTGACTGAGACAAGTGCGCAGTGTGGGAAAGAGGTGCGGACGGAAGTGGTAAATAAAATAATGGGTGGGCCACGTGCGGACTAAAATAAGTGTTAGATTCTGACGTAAATCCTGCCACCAGATGCAGCTTAATTGTCACTTGCCACTCACTGATAGGGTTTTGATATAAGTCAGCAAGCAATTGATTTATTATGGTCTCTGTACAGTCAAACCTTTCTGCTAATTATAATCTGTATTTGCAGTCACCTCCTCAGCTCCACCTCAGATCATCAGGCATTAGATTCTCATAAGGAGCACGCAACCTAGATCCCTCACATGCGCAGTTCACAGTAAGGTTGGAGCTCCTATGAGAATCTAATGCCACCGCTGATCTGACAGGAGGCGGAGCTCAGGTGGTAATGTGAGCGATGGGGAGCGGCTGTAAATACAGATGAAGCTTCGCTCGCTCGCCTGCAGCTCACCTCCTGCTGTGCGTCCCGGTTCCTAACAGGCCACAGACTGGTACCGGTCCATAGCCCGGGGGTTGGGGACCCCTGGTCTAGACTGTCAGATGATTGATTATATAGTGATGCAATTAGATTCATTGATATGCCTTAAATCAGGGGTCCCCAACCCCTGGGCCATGGACCGGTACGGGTCGACAGCCTGTCAGGAACTGGGCCACAGAGCAAGAGGTGCGTGGCAGGCGAGCGAGGGAAGCTTCACCTGCTGCACCCCATAGCTCCCCATTGCTTGCATTACCGCTGGGACCATTCCCTTCCCCACCACCGTCTGTGGAGAAATTGTCTTCCACGAAACTGGTCCCTGGTGCCAAAAAGTTTGGGGACCGCTGTCTTAAATTGCTAATTCAATAGTGCCACAAATCCATTTTCAAAACAAAATTGTAAGTGGTTTTGAAATGTATTGATCTGTGTTGCCAGATAAAATACAGGACGCCCAGTTAAATTTGGATTTCACTTAAGCAATGGATAATTTTTTAGTAATTATCGTTGTCTCGCTGTCATCATCATCATCATCATCATCATCATCATCATCATCATCATATCTCATACCCATGGAGTGCTGTTCTAAGCATTTTAATTAATTTTTACCATAGTCCTGTGAGACAGTTACCATTAGTATGTCCCGTGCAATATTTGGGACATACTTGTACTAAAAAACTTACTGTTTTTCTGAAATTCAGTTAAAGTATGTCCTACATATTGCATACTTTTGCTGAAAATTTACTAGTTTTTTATCTGAAATACAAATTTAATTGGGTGTCCTGTATTTTTTAAATTAATTATTTATTTATTTATATTTATTTTATGGCTGCGTTGGGTCTTCGTTTCTGTGAGAGGGCTTTCCCCAGCTGCGGCAAGCGGGGGCCACTCTTCATCGCGGTGCGCGGGCCTCTCACCATCGTGGCCCCTCCCGTTGCAGAGCACAGGCTCCAGACGCGCAGGCTCAGTAATTGTGGCTCACGGGCCCAGTTGCTCCGTGGCATGTGGGATCTTCCCAGACCAGGGCTTGAACCCGTGTCCCCTGCATTGGCAGGCAGACTCTCAACCACTGCGCCACCAGGGAAGCCCTGTCCTGTATTTTTATTTGCTAAATTGAGTAGCCTTGTTCTAGGCTCTCATATCTAATCTTGTAGATGTGGCTCCAAGCAGGAGGCGGAATTTAGTAATTATCATTGTCTCACTGTTATCACCATCATTATAGAATAGCACCATGGAGTGCTATTCAAAGTGTTTTATTTAATCCTTACCATATGAAGTAGTTACCGTTAATAGCCCTGTTTGATGAGTAAAGTGAGGCAAAATCATAGTCATTTTAAGAAAAAAATTAAAACCAATGATTTAGAAATTCAGTGGATCTTAAATCATATTTGGATATTCAGGAGCCAGAAACATGATGCCCACACCTGGGATAGAGCCATTAAAAGTACATGTTTGAAATATAATTCATATATTTCTAAATGTGTTCATAATGTATACAGCAGTATGCATTATGCTATGAATTTAGCATGCATGAAGCTATGAGAAATTTTGATAGCTGAAAACTTAGCAAAGGGTTTAGGTGGAAACCATTAGTAGGTATTTATATCCAGCAGCATTTTGTTTGTTTCCTTTCTTCTTTAAAATGAAGAAGTCAGCACTTCTCATTATATATAAGCTACCTCTGAAGGCTATTTTTGGAATGGTTAAGACATTTAAACTTAGGGGGTTGTAATTACCATTTTGGGTGAAGTCTCTTGCACTTTTAAAGAATCCTCTCCTTTGACTTTATAAACCCATAAACTCTAATCTTGAAAGTTTTGATGATGTTTTAGGATTCAGAAGTATTCCAAATTTTTATCTTATATTCATGTATATCTATCTGTGGTTCCAGACTCTTAAAATTTCTTGTTAACTGTATCTTACAACATTAACTATTTTACTTTCCATTTTATTTTTCAAGTTTTGGTTTCTACTTCTTTCCTGAAGTATAATACATTAGTTTATTAATTGTGGTGTTTTTATCTTAAGTTGCTTCAGTTTCTCTAGCAATAAAATTGTGTTTGTTAGACACTTCAAAGGCTAAAATTCTATTATGCTATTGTATTTTATTTATGTAACTAAGAGTTTCTTGCAAAAAGTGTTGCTCCTCTTTACTAAAAGTTATTTTGTTATCGCATTCCCTTAATTTTGTCCCATGGACATTTTTTTTCCTGTAGACATGCATCATTGATTTTTTTATGCAAATAAATGGGATAATAGGCTTAATAGACAGAAATTTACAAGCAACATTTTAAGAGATGTATTTATTTGCATACTAAACATGGCTGAATAAATAGTTGGCTTTTTTCATGACAGTTGACTTTCAAGGCCTCTTTAAGAAGGGCACTCTTCAAGTCCCTTCTTAGTTCCATGACTCTGTGATAGATTACAGTGCAAGCTGTTAAGTGTTTTAGTGTATCTAGTAATACAAACATTGACTAAAGAGCTTTATACTCTGACACCTACTTGACAAGATGTTCTGCTTTAAGTTGTATGCATAAGGTCCCAATACTCATTTCATTCCAAGCCAACTCATTCTCCTAGTTTATCTAGGTTTAGGAAACCAAGAGTGTCATTTTCCTTTCTGCTTTATTATCTCAGTATTCAGTAACTCTCCAATGCAGTAAATAGAGTTCTTATTAGTGCAAATTGGAGGAGTCCTTCTCTTTCCAGTGATGCCATCTGCTGAATCTGAACTTAGAATGTTTTTCTTTTGTAATAGAGGAAGGTGGTTTCTCCTCATATTCTGGGATGGGAGGAAACTGTTACTTTGTGACTATCACAGTCAAATGTCTAACAGAAAAATCACAGAGATGAATAACTTTTCAAATGGAAAATTGCCCTGATTATTTGAGGAGAAGGGTGAAACTGACATTTGGGAAAAATTTATGAGAAATAGATGAGTTTGTAGTTAGAAATGAATTTAGTGCCTACTCTAATTAACTAGGTAGAATACTAGTTATGGCAATCTCAAATTATAACAATGCTCACAATTTCAAATGAATCGATATCTTTAGAATGCTGAATAGAGATGGTAAGGAAAATAATGATTTGTTAAGAGCAACATGGTATTATATAATGGCATATATTTTTCACAGTAGTTAAAATCTTGGACTCTGGGGTTAAACAGAATTGAGTTAAAATCTTGACTTCATTTCTTACCAGCAAACTGCTTCAATTTTCTAAACCTCAGTTTTATTTAAAGTGTGAATAGTAATACGTGACTTGTAGAGCTAATGCAAGAAAGGGTGCCTTCAGTGGAAATGTTGTACAAAATTTCTGGGAGATAGAAAGCAGTGGGAATCAAATTGATAAGAGAAAATGAAAAAGTTCTGCAAAAAAAGAGAGAAAAGAAGTACATGAGAACACTATGTTTACATGAGTAAAAGAGCATATTCATAAAATTATTAAACCTGAAGGGGAAACTGGGCAATCAGGCCACTGGGTTAAAGAAGGGCAGTCAGATCACCAGGACTAGTGAGGACATCCCATCCCTCCACTCTAGCCCTTTGCGCTACTAACCGGCAGGGACAGCTGGGCTGGACCACAGATTTAAAACCCAGAGCTGCACTGGAGAACAAGAAAACTGCTTGGCTAGCGAGAGCTCCTGTAGCAAGTTTGGGGAACAGTGAGAGAAGCAGAGCACAGTGAGTGAATGACAAAAGGGGTGAGGAATTTAACAAGAGAACAACAACAAAAACAAAGTGTCTCTGTTCTGGAGAACAGCGTACTCCCGTCCTCCACATTCTGAATAATGGAAACTGGTCAGAAGCCTGCCTACCCCTTCACATTCACCTTTTCTAAAGACACTGCATAAACATGATAAATCAAGGAGTAGAAGCAGAAGCAGACTATTTAGTTGTTTAGATTAGAGCAACATGTCATATGTGTACCTTTCCACCTTTTGAATTGCTTTTTTATATTCGGAACATTCTCACTTTTTTATGCCTCTTGGTCACCCAGTAGAACCAAAGGACCCTATTCCCCAGCCTTCCTGGCAGCCAGGATGCTAAAATATTTCTTACTTTCCATCTGGTACTTACACTAACATGAGACATGGATTCAGAAGAAGGAAAAGACCAGGAAGCACTCTGCTTGGCAGAGGACAAGGAAGAGATAAAGAGTTTTTGGAGACAATGGAGGCAGATGTCCCAGCAACAGCAGTGCCAGTGACCCAAGGACTAAGGATTAATCTGCAGCTAAGCCAGTGGGACAGTTTGGAAATTGTTCCTCCTCGGATAACTTTCAACTGATTCTTGGGCCCTCCTGGGGATTATGTGTACTAATTCGAAATTTTTTAATAAATTATTTTTCTAAATAAAGCCAAGAATGTGTTCTGTTGCTTTCATCAATGAACCCTACATGGTATAGTAATAGACTTCAAAGGAACTGGGAAGTGGAGCTTGGTTATCTTGCCATAGAAGTGGGACTCCGGTAGTCTGTAACACACAGTGACAAATTGGAATCCCTGAAGTCGTGTATGAAGGGCATGAAGAATGCCAGGAATGTGGCGTGCACTGGCTGTGTCTACCTGGAAATAAATTAGCAATGTTAAAACTTTAAAATCTCGGTGTAAGGTATAGTTAAAAAATCACAGTGTTTCAGTGACCCTTCCATAATATTGTTTGCACAGAAGAATGTATATAACAACAACAACAACAAAATCAAAGCCAGATTATTAGTTGGGAAAGTTTGAGGAGCTGTTGACTAGAGTGGGAACATTAGGGAAGATTCCAATGAATCAGAATCACCACAATTCCTGAGTCCAACCTTGCCTCCCTTTTCAGCAGAAGGAGTCTCTCTTCCTCTGTTTGATGAAAGTGTTCTTGACTTTAGGGAAGATCCTATGGTAACCTGGCAGGAGGAAGCAAATCTACAAGAAGAAGCAATTTCTCCTAATGTGCTATCCAACCTCACCTCATTGCCTCCAAATTCTAGCACGTCCCAAGGAGTCAATTACTGAGTCAAACCTGGGAAATGGCTGGGACAACAGCAGAAAGGCAAATATTTTGCTAAGCTTTACTATCAAAAAATCTGTCTAATATACGTGAGAATGCTTCTTAGGCTGCTCATTCTCCCTAGGTGAGGGAAAGAGAAACATAGCTTCTGACTGGGCTGGACTTAGCAGCATGGGAACCTCAGCAGAGAATTTGTACTCCATTTAGCCACTCAGGCAGCTGGGAGTGCTTCAGCTTTCTTAGTTTGTGCTGCATCCTAGACCCAATAGGGGCTGTAGAAATGAGCCTGAGGTGCCATTTATGCCTTGGTATAATATACAGGATGGATTTTGACAGTGGAGACATATAGGAATATTGGCGTGAACTAATCATGTGTGACCCACTCATCAATTCCTTCTCTGTGTCCCTAAGAGCATCCTTTCCTAAAGCAGTGAATAGAACATTGGTGTTGGGATGAGTGTCAGACAGTGATAGGAATTCTCTGTAGGTCAGGGATGATAGTGAGAATGAAGACCTAGAAATGGATCAGTCCAGGAGAATTTGAACAATTTTTAAACACAGATTTTGAAGTTCATCCCTTCTGTAACTCCTTTCTTTCCCCTCTAATATTCCAGTTATTTTGTCAACTTGAAACTCCATCCTCTGAAGCTTGAAGTCAATAAAAATGCAGCTTTCTGCCACCCTGAGCTGTCTGGTTTGGAGAGTGCCATAGGCAAAAAGCTACAAACATGCAAATCTCACCCAGTGCAATTGTCTGCTAAGGGTGGCCTTATTTCCAATTTTAGTCTCATTTTTGGTTGCCTACCAGTGCCCTCAAATAACTATTTTTAAAAAAAACATACAGATTTTATGATTGTTATCTACAGGAAACTTAGTGTGAGTGTTCCAGCTACTACTGTGTATAAAAAATTAATCCAAAATTTAGCAGCTTAAAGCAACAATTTTATTCTGCTCATAGATTCTTTTTTTTAAATTTTTATTGGAGTATAGTTGATTTACAATGTTGTATTAGTTTCTGCTGTACAACAAAGTGAATCAGTTATACATATACATATATCCATTCTTTTTTAGATTCTTTTCCTATATAGGTCATTATAGAGTACTGAGTAGAGTTCCCTGTGCTACACAGTAGGTCCTTGTTAGTTATCTATTTTATATTTAATAGTGTATATATGTCAATCTCAATCTCCCAATTTATCCCTCCCCCCTTCCCCCCCCCCCCCGAGGTAACCATAGTTTGTTTTTTACATCTGTGACTCTATTTCTGTTTTGTAAATAAGTTCAATCCCACTCCTGGGCGTATATCCAGAGAAAACCATAATTAAAAAAGATACATGCACCCCAGTGTTCATTGCAGCACTATTTACAATAGCCAGGACATGGAAGCAACCTAAATGTCCATCAACAGAGGAATGGATAAAGAAGATGTTGTACGTATATACAATGGAATATTACTCAGCCATAAAAATGAACGAAATAATGCCATTTGCAGTAACGTGGATGCCATTTGCAGTAACGTGGATGGACCTAGAGGTGGTCATACTGAGTGAAGTATGTCAGAGAAAGACAAATATCATATGATATCCCGTATATGTGGAATCCAAAAAAAGGGTACAAATGAACTTATCTACAAAACAGAAATAGAGTTACAGATGTAGAAAACAAACTTATGGTTACCAGGGGGTAAAGGGGAGGGAGGGATAAGTTGGGAGATTAGGATTGACATATACACGCTACTATATATAAAATAGATAACTATTAAGGACCTACTGTATAGCACAGGTAACTCTATTCAGTTCTCTGTAATGGCCTATATGGGAAAAGAACCTAAAAAGGGTGGATATATATATGTGTATAACTGATTCACTTTGCTGTACAGCGGAAACTAACACAACACTGGAAATCAACTATACTCCAATAAAAATTTTTAAAAATATATTGCAAAATGATTACCAAAATCAAGTTAACACATCCTTTACCTCCTTTACCTCACATAATTACCAATTTTTGTTGTTGTTATTGTCGTGAGAACATTTAAGATTTATTCCCTAGCAACTTTCAAGTATACAATACAGTATTATTAATGATAGTTACTTGCTATACAGTAGATCTCCAAAACCTATTCATCTTATAACTGGAAATTTGTGCCATTTGCCAACATCCCCTCATTTCCCTCACCCCCAGCTTCTGGCCACCACTCTTCTACTTTGTTTCTGTTTAAGTGGTGCTTTCTTAGATTTCACATATAAGTGAGATCATACAGTTTTTATCTTTCTCTGTTTGACTTATCTGAGTTAGTATAATGCCCTCAGGATTCATTCATGTTGTTACAAATGGCAGGATTTCCTTCTTTTTTATGGCTAAGTAGTATTTCATGCATATGTACTTTTTCTTTAACCCATTTTCGTTATCCATTCATCTTTCTTAGGTTGTTTCCATGTCTTCATTATTATGATTAATGCTGCAACAAACATGGGTGTGCAGATATCTCTTTGAGATCCTGTTTTCATTTTCTTCAGATATATACTCAGAAGTGGGATTGCTGGATCACACTGTAGTTCTATTTTTAATTTTTTCAGGAACCTCCATACTGTTTTCCATAGTGGCTGCACCCGTTTACATCTCTACCAATAGTACACAAGGATTCTCTTGTTTATTGCACCCTTGCTGAACTCGTATATTAGTTCTAATAGTGTTTTAATGGATTTCTTAGGATTTTCTAAATATGAGATCATGTCATCTAAGAGTAGATATATTTTATTTTTTCCTCTCCAGTCTAGACACCCTTTCCTTCTTTTTCTTGCCTAATTTCACTGGCAAGAACCTCCAGGATAGTATATAGACTAGAACAGAAATGGTCAGAGTGGACATCCTTGCTTTATTCCTGATCTTTGGGGGAAAACATTAGTGTTTCACCATTAAGTATGATGTTAGCTGTGTGGATTACAGTTTTAATATCTATTTCTACTAATTCTATTATTTGTTCCAGTTGAGTCAACTTTGAATGATTTATTTTTTCCTCATTATGTGTAGTATATTTTTGTTTCTTTAACGCCTCATGATTTTTGTTTGGATGCCAGACATTGTGAATTTTACTTTTATGGGTGCTGGGTAATTTTAGCTTTGTTCTGAGATGGTTCATTTACACAGAAAGAATAGGATCCTATGGGGTCTTGCTTTTCAGCTTTGTTAGTATTTAGTCTAGGGCTATTTTTTTCTTCATTACCAAGACAAAACCCTTCTGAGTATCTTACTCAATGCCCAGTAAATTGAAAAGTTTTCCAGCCTGGTTGGTGGGAATAGGCACTCTTTCCACTCCTCTATCTGCTTCAGCTGTTATTTCTGGTGGTTCTTTTCTTGGCCTTGAATAGTTTTCACATATACATTCATTAATCAGTAAGCAGCTATGTATATAAGGCACACTTTATGAAGGTCTCTAGAGTTCTGTCTGTGCAGCTCTCTCCTTTCCAATATCCTGTCCTGCAAACTCTAGCTGCCTTGGCCTTTCCAGTCTTCCAGTTATGTCTCCTCAACTGTGTGACACTGCTGATCTTCACTAATAACTCCCTTCTCTGCATTTCAGCCTAGAAATCCTCTCCAGACAGCAAGCTAGGACAAGTACAGGGCTCCTCTTATTTGTTTCTCATCTCTCAGGGACCACTGCCTTCATTGCTTAATGTCCAATGTCTTAAAAAATGTTGTTTTTAATATTTTGTCCATCCTTTTAATTGATTCAGGAAGGAGAATAAATCTGGAACCTTTTACTCCATCTTGGCCAGAAGCAGGTGCCTTTTAGGCACGTTAAAGTTTGACAATCATAATTATGTGGATTTTGGGGCCTCAGAGCTCTGGTTTGAGTTCTGAGTCTGCTGCTCAATCAGTGATACTCTTAGGCAAGTTATTGAACCAATTTGTGCCTCAGTTTCCTCATCTGTAAAATGTAAAGACAATACCTACTTTGTGAGTTTGTTGACTTTTAAGTGAGAGGAAGTCAGGGAAAAGGGGCTTTTATTTTACTCTATACTGTTTTCTACTGTTTAAATTTTTAATGTCAAAAGTTAATGCATATATTAATATACAGTTTTAGAATAAAAACCTTTATAATCTAGTTCTGTACTTAGTTGCTAGCAGTACATAAGTCAACAGGCAACATCCCCCATCTTCCCTAATTCTGCACAATATGCAATATAAAACAACCTTTATTGAATTATGTAGCATAAAAGTTCTCAGATGGGCACTGCATGAATGTGGACCCTAAGAGCTACTTTAAATTTATTTAATTTCTTCAAAACAAAAAAAGTCATGAATAATTAAATGAAAATTGAAGTTTATTTTGAATTATACAAAGGTGTAAAGCGTATAATAAATCCTGTAAATTACACAAATTTAAAAATTATTTTTCTTTGAAATTTTAAGGCAAATTTTACTCTACCATAAACTTGTAATAACATTATATTGGGGACAAAAAAAGAGCAATCTGAACATGTACTAATTTACCAGTTCTTATTTAATTTGGTAAAACTTTTGAATTAAAAATAGTGAATTAATTCAATCCAAGAGTACTCCTGTGTTACACCAGATTTAGTCAGTAGCATTGTATACTTTTTTTGCTTTCTGCTTTCTCAGCTGTAAGATTGGAAAGTTAACAGTGACAAATACTAGGAGGATGTGATAATGACTTGTAAACTATCTTACAAATATCTGACAAATGTTATAAAAATAAGAATGTCATTTTTATATTTTGAGAAACACAAATTGTCCCACTCCTATTATCAGGAGTCAGCCAAATAGATGTGTTAGCAAACGAATGCTTGTTCAATCTTGAGAGCAAGTCTGCCTTTTGAAGAAAGATTCTTTAGAAATGTTATGACACATCATGAGCTCATGTTATATATACTAGGAAAATCTTTCTGACTTCCATACCCACTGTTATGGTATTAATTTTTTAAAAAGAAATACCGTTTTTATTTTTTTTTCTAAGTGAGAGATTGCCTATTTCCCACAAAAGAAATATGCTTCTATTCTTTGAATCTATGTGATATAAGATTCAGAAATACTTTAGTGTTATTTGGTCAAATGCAAAAAGTCAGGAACGTTTTATTTTTCACCACTTATTCTGAATATATGTCTGATGAGATCCTTCTGTTTCTTATAACCTGGGAAATAACACTACAGGGCTTGCTGTGAAAGGATGACAAGTGAGTTACCACAAAACCCATTTGTGCAAAACGATGGCTGTGGTTCCCCGTAGGAGTTGCTTAGCTGAAAAGACGAAAATATGGTCCAACAGAGAAAGTTGCTGGATCCTGGAGATCAAAATGCAATCTTCTGTGTGACTTGCATGCCTGCATTAGAGTATCTGGTAATTTATCTTCTATTCTGGACCTCTGGATATTTGTAGTAGGAGTTTGGGAGAGGGCCTGAGCAAGAAAATGGTATTGGGCTGTGTGTGTGTGATCTTTGTAATAGTTTACATTAAACTTGATCCATTTGTCTTCTAAAAATACATCATTTGTAGTTTATTTGTATTAATAATAGCAATAGATGTCTGTGTAAGTGAATGGAGTGGTATATATGACTTGGTGATGTGGATTTCTTGATAATTTATAACTGAACAATATAATGACTCTCTGAGCACCCAAAGCAGCACTGCCTTACACACAGTCTAAGCAGTCAGTTGTCCTTATAACAATCTCAGTGATTTCTCTGGCTCTTTTTTCTCAGGTTAAATCAGAAAACTTGGTTCCATAAAAGAAAAAATAAATAAATGTACCATAGATATACAATTTTAAACAAAACCAAAGAGCAGATCTATGTATTTGTGACTAGTAAAACTTTTTCCAACCCTCTAGCATAGGCAGACAGATCAACATGATGCAGGAACACAACCTAAGTTGCCTTCTAAATTTGTCCAATTAACCTATGTTATGCTCTAACCCTGCTGCTAAAACTTCCTCTAACTCCTTTTTAAAAATATTACTACATGAAGAATACTCTACATGCTCCAGATTTAGCATTATAAACTTAATGGTAAGTTTGTAGCCAAAATGAAAAAGGGCAAGAAAAATTATCTGTACATTAGATCCTGAGGGATCCACGTTTAATCCCAGGCTCATAATAAAAAGTGTAGTAGAAAAACTGAGCTATACCATAAATGTCTTGTAGAATTCATCATCCAAATAAGAGTTTTTTCTGCTTTTGCTTCATTCCTATGTTGAATGTCTTGGTTCAGAGCGAGATTGTGTCTACTGTAATAGATTTATAGCACATGAATATGAATTGATGCTCTAATGATGTCTGTTATCTTTGATTTTAGATTGATGCATTAGCTCCACTTTTTTTAAGCAATTTTTTCTTTCCCTCCTATAAGACATATGATCAGTGCTAAACCATCATAGACAACTAGAGACACTGATGATCTCCCGTAATGAACATAGGGGTCCCAGATGACTGATGAAACACTCATTCTTTCTGAGAAGTAATAGCCACAGGCTAGAGACAAATCTTTAGTTTTTCAGCCTAAATCTCTGCTACTGAGATAAAGTAGAAGGCATAATGAGTCTGTTTCTAATAACCAAAGAGGTAATGAGTCTGTTTCTAATATAAGCATAGTTCTAGAATAAAGCAAAGCCAAATAAAATGCCAACTGAAATTATAATTATGATGAAACCCCTTCCAAAGAGAAGATGGATCGGATCATTTAGAAGCAAGCTTTGGACACACTAAAATTTTTAAACTGTTCAAATTCTACTAGAGATTTGAACTCTTCAAACACTTATGATTGACTTGCAACCTGGCAGCTTTGAACTCCAAGGTGTGCTACCTTTCAGGTGCAAGTTGCAAATTAAAATTGTGGTCTGCGAAATAAGAGGTGGGTTTATAGTAAACAGGTGGCTTCTGTTCAGAAGAGAATTGCTGGGGACTCTTTTATGACCATTCTGATGCTGTGACATATTAAGTGGAGCTTGTCACTTTTCCATCTGCAGTAGACAACTGCTAGAGGTGGGACCTGTTTAGGAGGCGGTACATGCCATGCAGCTGCTCCGCCATGTCTCATAAATAAAGAACCCAATTATGCCTTCATTCTGCTTTATTAAACCCAGTTTATGAGGATTGGGTCATTGTTCTTTTAGGCAGTTGTCCAGAGAGTATGGCTTTTGAAGAATTTGGTTTTAGATGTGATTCTTTAAAGATTAACTTGGTGTTAACAGAAAAATTGTGAACTGCATTCTGGGTTTATATTTGTTTGATTATACTTTATCCAAATGGCTAGGCTTGATGAAAAGCCCTTCCTTGGGAAGTGTAATGCCTATTTGTCTCACAGGAACTCTGCTGACGTGATTTAATCTCCCCTTGGACACACTTATCTCTAAAATAAGCAATTTGGTAGAATGCTCTGTTCTCTGCGTACATCATTCAACTCATTTACTTATTGCCCTATTACTTTTGTGATTCACAGACAAAACGAACATTAAAAGAAAGGTACTATTTACTAGCTTTTGTCTGTTTGTCCCAGTAGGGAGTTTGATGCTTCATCAAATGAGATAGTACTGAAAAGCCAAAAGAACATATCCCATTTGGAGATATCAAACTATTTTGTTTAACTTTTAATAGTTTGCAAATCCTGACTTAGTGTTTTGCTTAGAATCAAACGTCTTGCTATAATAAGCTTGGTGGTTGAGGAATTTTTTTTCCTGCCTTGGGTCTGGATTACGTTCAAATCATTGTATAGATTAAATGACATTTAGTACATGTGATTTGTCTGCGAAATCCTTAATGTTAGGAAATTTTGACTTTTCTTGGCAGAACATTCTCACATGTCATGATGTCACTGGCTGATAAAACACATAAAACCACCGAGTCTAATCATGTCTGTGGGTTTCCAATATGTTTGGTAGCAAAAGAATTCCAGTCCCTGTGTACTTTCAAAGTTCACAGTGTACAGCAGGCAAAGAGAGGTATGTCCATCACCCGGAAAACACTGAGGAACTCATGAAGCATGTGATGTCTAACTTGCTCAGAAATTAAATAGTGTAAGTGATTTTGAGTAACTTTTAAGGTCACGCATGAGTCTTTTCTCCTCATTCCCACCATATATAAGTGTCAAGATGCAGTATGTGTTCAGGAAAGATACACATTTTGGTACAGTAGACAAATGTCCTTGATCCTTTCCAGAAGTTATGAGTCTGTAAAATATTATCAAACTAATTAAGCGAATATATTCAGTTCAATAAGGCAGAACAAAATGTTTAACATTGTGATAGCTTGCTGAATTCTGAATAAAATAATCTATGTGTTTGAGAGACTAGCATTGAAAATTGAAAGATCTTTGGGAGTTGAGGTGAACACGGACAGATAGAACATTAAACCTCTGCCACTTCATCATTTACTCTTTAACAACTGAGAGATCTAAGCATGTATTTAATAGACTGCTTTTATAAAAGATGATCTTTGCCTCATTATTCTTTGAAGCAAATTGCTGAACTATTGGCATTACTTCCTATGTCCCAGAATTAGTTTCTTCCTATGTTTGATATAGTTTCATCATGATTCAGTTTAAGTAGCATGCACATCTCTAAAAGGTTTTTAAGACTGTAAATAGTTACATCAGCACAACTGCATTTATATTTCATAATAGTATTGTAGTTTTTGAGCAATAGCTAAAAATGTTATATTTTTTCCCCATTTTTTAATGTGTTTATGTCATGTTGGTTTTTCTCCTTTGATTACTTTCCTCCATGTTTTTGATGTTTTGAAATGAGAACTAAAGAATTTGGAAAAACAAGTGGTATTTTAATCTCTTTTCAAGTTTAAGTTTATGATAGTGAAATGGCAAAGAATAGATTGGGGTTAAGCAGCTGTCTATGTAGAAGATGTCGCATAACAAAATTTGGCTATCTGGACATGAATTTTGATTTTTTATAAAATGAAAAGCTTATGGCTAGATTTAGAGATACAATCTATTATGAAGAATTCACTTTGTAAAATCTTACACCTGCTTTACAGAAGGGAGAACAATTGGTAGGGCAGTGCCTAGTGATTTTCAGGAGGACATTATAAAGAATTTATTCTCAGAACATTTGAGAAAGCATTAAATTTTAACAAAAGGAAATGAACATGATATATTAGGTAACAGTAATACATGTTGAGATGAAAGTCATGATTATGATAATGTCAACAGAAGGAGATAATCGTTTTTCAAAAGAATCTGATCTAAAAGAAGCAGGGATAGCAGATACAAATACATGTAGAACTGTGATGGACAGGTTCTGATTGAGGACCTGTGATGAGAGAAACTGAATGGCAGTGTTCCGAAATAATACTGGAGATTGCCTAACTAGATGGAGGAGAAACTTAATACTTTTCTAATATAGTTCACAAAACAGAGAAAATATCGTGCTGATGGCTGACCTCAAACATTCAGAATACTCCTTCTAAAACTGAACTCATGAGGGATGTCTGTCCTGACTTTGTGCCGATTTCATTCCTTGGTTAGTGGAAACATGAAGGGAGCTTCTCTTCCATACTTAGTTCCAAAGTTCTAATAAGAAGAACTTTTTGTTAAAATATAAATGATAAATATGTTGGAAGTCCTTGGAATTTGCCTAAATGAGGAAGGATATGTTTAGATACATAACTTAGACCAGAAAGTTGCCTTCAAAAGAAAAGATGCCCACAGTCAGTCAGCTAAAGGGGAAAGAGAAGCTATTCAAAAGCATAATATTGACAGTACAATTTAAGATAATTCCAGTGAGGCAAAAAAAGAGAAAGGTATATAAAGAAACCAAAGTGACTGCATCGAGATCTTCCTTTTAAATTAGACTTTAATTATTATATATAGGTGTATGTAAAACAAAAAAATAAAGACATAAAATAATGGTTAAAATTTTGCAAAAGTGTCTGGAAATCAAAAGCTCTAAGAAGAACTGAGCTTTGTGAAATATGTTAAGAATTATAAAAGGGCTTCTTCAATTCTTAACCAACAAAAATCCCTTGCCTAATGCAATTTATAATCTTGTTTGCGGGAGAGAGACGATATGTAATTGTTTTGGTCAGCTCAGGCTTCTTAGAACAAGATACCATAAAGTGGGTGACTTACCAATAACAGACATGTCTCACGGTCAGAGATCAGAAGTCAGACATTAGGGTGCCAGCATGGTCCAGTTCTAGCAGGAACCCACTTCCTGGTTGGCAGGTGGTCCTCTTTTCTTTATACTCTCATGTGATGGAGAGCAGAGACAGGAAATAAGCTTTCTCCTGTCTCTTCTTATAAGAGTACCAATCTCATCCATGAAAGCTCTACACTCATGACTTAATTACCTAAATACCTTGATATTGGGGATTAGGGTTTCAAATGAATTTGAGGGAGACACAAACATTCAGTCCATAAAAGCAAGAGGTGCTGTGGAAGAGCCAGAGTGAGATCAGAAGTAGAGATGGGCAGGTGCGATATTAAGTAGGGTGGTCAAGGTAGGTCTCATGAGTAGGTGGTGTTTAAGCAAAGACCGACAGTTAATGGAGATATTTGTCATGCATGTAAACAAGGGGAAGAGCATTCTAGGCAGAGGAAACTCCAGCCCAAAGACCTGAAAATGGGAGCTCTGGGAGCTCACTCTGGGGTTTTGAAGTGTAGTGTGTGTAGTGGAGGAGCAATGGAGAGAGTGCTTGGTGGGGCCCTGGGATGAGGTGGAGTGGTGACGGTGGGGAGGGGAGAAGGAGAGACAACCCTAGGGCTTTGACTGTTACACTCAGTGAAGTGGGGAGCTCTGACCACAGGAGTGATGTAATTTTACTTAGGTTTCCGAAGAATCACTCTGGATGCTGTATTGAAAGTAGAGGTTAGGGCAGTTAGGGTGAAAGCAGGGAAACTGGTTAAAAGGACTCAGAAAGCCAAATGAGGGTGATGGTTCCTCAGACCAAGAGATGTGGCAGTGGAGATGGTCACAAATGTTAGACTGGTAGTTTGTATTTTGAAGAGAGAATTTAATAGACTATGTGCCAAATAACAGAGCCTTGACTTTAGAAGCTCATGTTCTTAACTACCAGTGTCTCTTGAGAAGCTCACCACCTCAACAGACAAATTTTGTTTGTTTGTTTTTTGTTTGTTTGTTTTTTGGTTTTGGCCATGCTGTGTGTCTTGTGGGGTGTTAGTTCCCCAACCAGGGATTGAACCCGGGCACTCAGCAGTGAAAGCACTGAGTCCTAACCACTGGACCACCAGGGAATTCCCTGTTTTTAAATGAATCTTGGCTTTAGACTTTTGGCTGTGTGAATCCAATAAATTGCTACTGCAGGGCCTGTGCCTTTGTGAAGTACGTTCTCTAATCTGTACCTCACATGCCCTGTTTCAAATTTTGTCTCCTCGGAGTCCAAGACTCACACTCAGAGGCTAAATATCACTTTCTTACATGATTCTTTTTCTCTTGGCTGGGGACATTAAGAGTGAGGATGGACCTTGAATTATCTAAGATAGAAAACACTAAGATTGCTAGAGAGGGATTTTAAGTTTCTGAAGTTAGAGAAAAACAGGCGCCAGGAGGAAGTTAAAGGAGGAACCGCAAGAAGGGACTTTATGTGATAAGTGCCCGTTAAGTTTAGAACACAGCTGACTGTAGCTGTAGAGATTCCAGCTACATACATTTACCTTGTTCTGTATTAAAAATTTATAAATTAGTCTACTTTTTGTATTTGCTTACAGTGGAATAGGCCAATAGTTTAATCTTTTCTCCCTTTTCAGTAAAAAACGGCCCTATGATTTATGGTTTTTATAATCACACAACTGTTTTACTTTCTTAGTTGTTTACCTGGCTTCAAATACTATTTTCAGTGTGAGAGGACATAGTAATCTGAGCTGCCAGTGTTGTCAGCAGTAATGAACTTAAACTGTCAAGCACTAATGTTTTCCAAAAGTATCTCATTAGACTACCACAGTACTTCTGCCGTGATTTCCTTCATACTAAATATACATTATTTTATGTAACTATCAAAATGACCTCAAGAATTCAGCCATAAACAAATGGAAATAGAGCCACTTTGGAAACTCTTTGTAGACACACTGGTTCTAGATTTAGTATGAACATATATAATCACAAATAAACTTAAAAGCATATGTGTATTAAGAGAATCAGTCAGGAGATTCAACATTTAATTCATAGGAATTTCAGGAAAAAAATGACAGAGAAAATGAAGGGAAGGAAAGAATAAAAGATAAAAAGAAGAGAAATAAAAAGAAGAAAACAAAATTTCCCAGAGTTCGAAGAGGTAACTGAGACTTAGGGAGAAGAACAAGTGAACAAGATTGAACCCATGTACCAATTTTAAATAGAAGATTCTAAATGTTTCCAGAGAGGAGAAGAAAGCAAAACAAAGTAAAACAAAAATGACAAACCGTCCACTTACAAAGAAATGAGAATTCAGCTGCCATCAGGCTTCTCATCGGCAAAAATACATGCTATTTGACAGCAGAGCAAATCCAAAGTTTGAGTGAAAATTCATTACAGCCTAGAATTTTGAAGCTAGAAAACTGTTAATCCTGTTTAACAGGATAAAGATATTTTCAGATATTCAAGAACAAATCGTAAAGTATGCTTGTTGTGAATCCATTCTTAAGAACGACTACCAGGCAATTGGCCATAAAAGCCAAAGAAGACAGAGATGAGAGATAAAAGAAAAGGCCAACCAAAATTTTTGTACTATTAAGTGTATTTAAGCTCCTACCACTTGATTTGTCAGATGCAAGAGATAATCCTTTCCCAGCTAACCATCCATAAGATGATCATGAACTTATTCTAGTTCTATTTCTTCTCCCCATTCTATATTTTGATAATTTATTATTTCTATATTAATGGAGTCTATAATACTTATCCCCTATTTAAAAATTTTTATTGTGGTAAAATATATTTATTTTTATTTTATTTTTTGGTCATGCTGCATGGGATGAGTGATCTTAGTTCCCTGACCAGGGATTGAACCCATGCCCCCTGCAGTGGAAGCATGGGGTCCTAACCACTGGACTGCCAGGGAATTGCCATAAAATACATGTTTTTAAATGTGTCATTTTAACCATTTTTAAGCATACAATTCAGTGACATTAGTACATGGACATGTGTAACCATCACAGCTATTTCCAAAATTTTTTCATCATCCCAAACAGAAGCTCTATAATCATTAAACAATAACTCCTCATTTCTTTCACTCCCCAGTCCGTGGTAAACTCTAATCTACTTTCTGTTTCTATGAATTTGCTTATTCTAGATATTTCATATTAAGTGAATCATACCATATTTTTCCTTTGTGCCTGGTTTATTTCACTTAGCATAATGCTTTCAAGGTTCATCC
Source organism: Eschrichtius robustus (assembly GCF_028021215.1). Taxonomy (NCBI): domain Eukaryota; kingdom Metazoa; phylum Chordata; class Mammalia; order Artiodactyla; family Eschrichtiidae; genus Eschrichtius; species Eschrichtius robustus. The sequence continues at coordinate 16,870,394 of NC_090844.1, read as the reverse complement.
CTGTTGTATCATGGGTCAGAACTTTATTGCTTCTTATGGCTTAATAATATTCCATTATATGTATATATCACATTTTAAAAACCCATTTATCCATTGATGGACCCTTCCATTTTTTTCCCACCTTTTGGCTGTTGTGAATAATGCTGCAATGAACAATGACATACACGTGTTTGAGTCTCTTTTTAATTATTTTGGGGTATATACCTAGGAGTAGAATTGCTGGGTCATATGGTAATTCTAAGTTTAACTTTTTGAGGAATCATCAAACTGTTTTCTACAGTGGCTATACATTCCCACCAAAAATGTATGAGAGTTCCAATTTTTCTACATCCTCACCAATACTTGTTATTTTGTGTTTTCTCTTGTTGTTGCTGTTTGTTTGCTTTATTATAGAGTCATCCAATCAGGTGTGAAGTTGTGAAAGGGTATCTTATTGTATTCTCGATTTGCATTTCCCTAATGGTTGATAATATTGAGTATCTTTTAATGTTCTCATTGGCCATTTATGTAACTTCTTTAGAGAATATCTAAGTCCTTTGCTCATTTTTCAGTTGGGTTGTTTGTCTTTTTATTGTTTTATAGGAATCCACTTTTTTTCACTTTTATGTACCTTTTAAAACTGTGAGTTATAGAATTAAATATATTCAATGCTTATCACAGATATTTATACTTGAAACATCTCTAATCATTTAATTGTTCATGAAGCTCATTGAGAAGTAAATACAATGTTCCCTGAGTTCTTACATGTTCTTCTTCTCAGTGGCAAAAGCTCAATGATAATTTGGCTAAATACAAAAATCCTAGGTTCATATTTTCTTTCCTTGAGAATATAAAAAAATGTTACTCCGTTCGTTTTATAGCATGTAATGTTGTCAAAAATCCAATACCAATTTGATTTTCTCACTTTTATAAATCATATGGATTTGGTTTTTGCAGGCGGGCCTGAATGATCAGAACATTCTTAACTTTAAAATCCAATTGTTATATTAATATCCTGGGTCACAATTTCCAGCTACTTGGTGTCTCTATATGTAAATTCGACTTTTAATTTCAGGGCAGTTTTTCATATATTTTTTCTGTTCCTTTTCTTTGGCTTTCCATTTAGCACTCCAGATATACTTAACTTTATTTTTTCCATTTTTATCCTTTCCTCCTGTTTTTCTTACTGAATTTTCCATAATGTTATTCACTCTTGAGCTTTTTAAAATTTAGTCTTTATAAATTTGGTTCTGTCTTAATTATTTCCTACGATCTGTCAGTTCTCATTTTGTATCGTCCTTTGTCTAATCATTTTCTTTCTGAGCTTATTTATTTCTGATCATCTTGTTATTTCCAAGCTTCTGTTATTTCTTAATTTATTTTTAGATCATTTTGCTAACTGTAACTTACAGTCAGCCCTCTGTATTGGCTCATCCTCTGTATCCACTGTTCTGCATCCACAGATTCAACCAAGTGCAGAACTGATAGTACTGTAGTATTTACTACTGACAAAAAAATCCTCGTATAAGTGGACCCACGCAGTTCAAACCCATGTTGTTCAAGGGTCAGATATATTATTAAAATTAACTTCACAGATTGCTTTTTGTTTAATGTAGCTGTTAGACAATTTAAATTTACACATGACCTGCATTATATTTTTATTGCACAGTGCTGGCTTGGCGAGGCAAGAAAAGGCTATCTAGAGTTGCACCTAAACAAAAGATTCCCTACTGTTCCTGTTCCCTCAGCATGGTTCATTGTGAGATCCTAAAGGGTATATGCCAAGTAAATTACCCCAGGATGCCCCCTCTCTGTATTTACATTGAAAAACGGTGGCACTTTTAGGGGTTGATATAAGATTGCAAGATCCATAATCTTAGCCATATATAGTTGCATCATGTTATCATAAAAGCACAAAAGGTTTGTGACAGTGTTATGAGTTTTCTACTTAATGGACAGAAGTTCAAACGAATACTCAGCGCATAATATGTGCAGTTAAATATCAATTTGTAAACATTTATTCAGTGTCAGTAACTCTTTGACTTTATTAAAAGCTCATTATTAAGGACAGAGTCCCTTTTTGTAATCATCCAAGTCTCAGTGTTGTCTCACAATTTGAATAACAGAGCTTTCCCAATCTAATAAATGGGGGTAGTATAGAAAATGGACATTAACGACATTGCAAACCCATGAGTCTATTTATACTTAATTTGTGAAGTAACAACAACCTCAGGGGCGTGAGGAAACATAACAAACAACAAAAAAAGTAATTTTCTTTCTTTTTAAGTCAGCAAAATGGAATGTCCAGAGGTGGGGGAGTCTTTGTTGAATGAAAAGACAAGTGCAATGTGATAATGAAAGTATATCGTTTAACTTGTCATTTATTCGGAGCCTAGATTCACATGCCAAGCCTCAGGATCCAGCTTGTCTTAAGAACTTTTTAGCATTCACTTTAGATGCTTCCATAGAAAATAAAGAATGATAGGGCCATTAATAAGACATTTTTCAATTCTGAAAAGAATCTGATTTAGAGGAGGTTAAATATTACTTACAAATGGTCTAAAACTTCTTCTACACTGAAAGTTAAGCGTATCACTTGAAGATGCTGTATTTTTTTTTTTTACAATGAACTAATAAATCTTGCCCCCGAGGTGAGAAATATCGTTAATTGACATGAGGTGCTGTTCGGGTGAGGCCTCTGGGACTCCCACCACCAAGTCTGAGGCAGGGGGCTGGACAAGCCCACAGTGGGGGTGATGTGAGGCTGATCTGTCAATAGGGCCTGGGGCAGTGAAGACTTAGTGTCTGACCCAGTGGGCTCTTGGGTCCTGCTTGCATGTGGTCAGACTAGAGCTCTCAAGGGTAAAGATTCCAGTATATTGCGTCTAGCTGGTGATTGGAGATTGATCTTGTGGGGCAGTCATCTAGCCATCATTCAGGAAGGTGGCCCACTGACCTCTTAAAGTCTTGCAGAAAGCACAGTTCCAGGCCACCAAGATAAGTGTTAAGAATGGCTCCCCACTGCCTCATAAGAATAAGGGAAAGAGTAGTGACAAGGATAGTGACCTAGCCCTTCTCCTGTGCCTCTGCATGCCTTGCTGCTGTTGTGTGCTCTCCTGACACCCAAGGGTATTGAGTTGCACATCCATAGTGGCTGGTGGCCCCAGCACTGATGAGAAAATAAAGGGGGTGGGGAGGAGCATTTGAGACTCATCTGCTCTCCCTAGGCAAGGTCCCTAGCCAGTGTTCCTGGGCTTTGCTTAGCTCTGCTGCTTATCACCATGCCTCAGGACGGATTACCATCAAAGGGCTTGAATGCCCCCACCTGGGCTATAGACAGAATGACCTAATTGGATGTGGTACCCTGATCCCAGGAAAATTGACTGGCATGCCCCAGAGGAAGTGGGAGGGCCTGGAGTCCCCCTTTCCCCATAACCACCGAGAAGGTCTGGCACTATGAATGACCAGATAAAGGCAAAAACAGAAAACCATGAATATGTGGCTAGATACCTAAAACAGAAACAAGAAAAGAAAGAAGCCCTCCTGGCAGGAAAAATGGGACCTTAGCAGAGGGCAGTTTCAATCTGAGACCTCTGGGCTGTGTACCCATTCCGCTGTGCTACTCAGCTACTGACGATGCTGTTGCAACAAAGATACGAATTCTGAGGATTATAGGGAAGAACCCCCATTGACCCATCACACCCGTGTGACACAGTGAAGGGTTTAATTCAAACCAACTTAAGTCCAGGGTCCTTAAACCAAACAATCATTACCATGAGGGAGGCACTTAACCCCAAGGATACTGATTTTGGGATGTTTAGAGGAAGAAGTTGAATAAATATGACAGAGTAAAGAGAACATTTACCTACCCCCTTTCCACAAGTTTATTAAGTGACCAAAAAAGGGGGGGATGAAAGAGAAGAAAGAGATAGGAAGAGAGAAAGAGGAAGAAACAGCTACAGCTCCTATCTCCCCTACAATCAATAATATACTTACACACATGTAGTTCTTGTATGTCATGTTAATTGACAGCTTAGAGGTAAAAGAGTTCCTTGATTTTAAATTGAGATTGTGGAACATTGTATAATCACAGAAAAATCATTGTATATATATATATTATATCTTATTAGCATTAAGTTACAATAACAAATATTTATTAGTAATAGTAGTAAAACTGCAATAGTACAGTTGTATGTGGGTATCTATGGGGAATGGTTCCAGGATCCCCTGAAGATACTAAAATCGAAGGATGTTTAAGTCCCTTGTATAAAATGGCATAGTATTTGCATATAACCTACGCACATCCTCCCATATACTTTAAATCATCCCTAGATTATTTATAATACCTAATACAATGTAAATGCCATGTAAATAGTTGTAAATAAAATGTAAATGCTACGTGAATAGTTGCTGGCATGCAGAAAATCCAAATTTTGCTTTTTGGAACTGTCTGGATTTTTTTAAACAATATTTTCCATCCATGGTTGGTTGAATCCACAAATGAGGAACCCACTGATACAGAGGGCCAGCTGTGTGTGGCAGAAGTGTCACATGTAATACTTCATTTTACATTTAACATAAAACAGTATTGTATAGACAATGCTATTATTACTCCCCTCTCCAGTTTAGATGTGACAAATCCCAACAAAGTTAAGTAAATTGCCCCAAAGTTCTATACTTAGTAAGAAAGAAAGGCAAGTGCAAACCTACATCATCTGATTTCAGAGCCCATTTACTTAAATACTCTAAGTACAGCCTTCCTTTGTGAGCATAACTAGTAGAGAGCCTGTCACATGTGATGTAAGGCAGTGTGTCCATGAATCACCTGGGGATCTTGTTAAAATGCAAACCCATAGACCACACTTTGATCAGCAAGGATGGGGGTCAGAGCATTGTGATGAGTGTTTAGAAAATAGTGTTGAGATTCTACTGATGATTTGGGCACTGGCTCACCCTCATAATAACCAGGCTCTAGGACTTCTATTCCTTGCTGGAAAGAAACATGCATTATATGTGGCATCTGTATAGAGTATCTGTTGTGTTCTGGATATTGTCCTAGACACTAGAGATAAAAGTCAAATAATCCATTGTCTCTATCTTCCAGGAGCTTCCTACGCAAAGGACTCTGAATGAAGCTTATAGTTTCCCTTCTGATCAGGGTCGGTGAGTACTATCTCAATGTTGGTGAACTGAAAATTGTCCACTGAATTCGAGGGGGAAGAACACAGCTAATCATGCTCCCACATAGCTATGACAGTAGCATATCTAGGTGATGCAAGTCCTCCCTCTATTCTCCCGCATGACATATACCCTCCATGATTATAAACATTTCCTTCTTCCACGCAAATGTCCCTAAATTTTGCAAAGATACAACCATAAACAGCATTCTTGACATATTAATTGTATATTCTTGATGAATGAAAGTGTTATTATTTTTCACACATTTAAATTTTTTCCCAACTTATGGAATATATTGATTGAATAAATAAGAATGAAGTTTAACTATGCATATCTGTTACAAACTTCAGATATACTCTGTGAGCTGTTTTAAAACTTATTATGCTGTTACATATTTGTATTCTGGACTCATGCTGGCTACCACTTCTTCCCTCTAGCTTACATTAATTAGTCTACCAACAGAGATGAATAAGGCAGCTAGCGAATCAAGACTACTAGCATCAGGTGTAGTAGAATTGTAAATCAGTAACTATCAGAGTGAATACAAATTTATAAATTCAAACTGGATTGTAAAACAGCTCAAAAAGACCAATGGCAAACCAAAATCTAAATTAAGGTGGTTAAACAAAGTAGTTCAAGTGATTCCTATCTGGTTTTTGTACAAATGAGAACGAAATATTTACATGTCACAGGTAGCTTCATAATGCTGACAGCAAAATCAATTGTTCTAGCAGGTACTGGAAAAATCTATGGCATCATAGGTTGCAAAGCTGATACCAAATCATAAATACAATAATCAAATCTGAAAGTGATCACAGCTTAGAGAAATGTATAGCACATGTGAACTGAAGTTCATTATTAATCTTATAGAAGTATTTATTGATTTATTATTTATTTTTTATTCATTCATTCATTCATTTTTGTTCATAGGAAGGTTCAAATCAACATATATAATCACCCTGTAAGGATTTCAAGTAGGGAAACAAAGGTATAGATATTTAGATATATTTAATGAATGACCACACAACTCTACCTACTCTAATGTCTAGCAGTACATTCTTCACAGACATAGACTGGACTTCCTATCTTATGGGCTCTCTGTCAGTATTTTCAAAATTAGATAATAAGTAATGACTAAATTAGAGTATCTGTTACTGGCATCTCATTAAACCACGGTTATACTTTCTAATAGATCTCATAAAAAAATCATTGTTCTAGAGAAGCCTGACACATTTACCTACCTCTCCAGGTTCTTATACAAATTTTGTGTATGTATGCTTACTTTGTGGCCTCTTGGGCCACAAAGGTCACACAGTATACACACATACACAAAATTGCTGTGACATCTGAAGCTGGCACAAGTTCAAGATAAATAACATCTAACAATGTTAGAAAGCTTGACTTTCATGTGCCCATCAGGTAATGGAAGGTAGATGTCATTGCAGAGAAAATTTTCATTACAGGAAAAATGCATACTGTTTGACAGACAATTCATTTTATGCTTTTCACACAAAGATTATATCTCAAGAAATATGTTTCAAAGTCATGAAAAATGGGGAATACATTTTGTATTTCTAACTGAAAATAATAATAGTAATTAGCTCACCTTTGAGGAAATGTGATAAAAATATTAATGACTATTAAAACTCTTTAAAAGTACAGAATTTATAATGACTTAAAATAAATATTGTTTATATGAATTAGTACAGAAATATAGATTAATTTGATGAGTGCAGTTTAAAATTAGAGTGCTTTGGTAAATCATTCAGACATCTGTATGTCAAAAGGATTACTTTATGTATCTTTATGATAGTTAAATCTTAATTCTTTACAAAGCAAATGATGTAGATCTTACTGAATAAACATCTTCAATCACTATTACCAATGATGGTATATATGCTTCAGAAGAGAAATCTTGTCAGTACAAAGTAAAGTATTTGATTTATACAGCCTAATCACAGGTTATGAGGATTAACTACCCCCTCACCCTTCAAGATTTTAGAAATAATAGATGGAAAATAACTCAAAGTCCCTTTAAAGGTAACACTCACAGCTCTACATAACAAGACAGAGATCAAATTTTACAATGGAAGAGAAGTTTCTTAAGTGCAATTTCATGAAGGGGACATATTCCAATATTCCAAAAAAGTCTTTATGACCTGATTAAGAATCTCCTTCATTTACTCTGGTGAATACTTTTCAGTAAAATGAGAAAGATTTGATTTTTTAAAAAAAATATTAAATAATTTACATGATTAATTGATTTTCACAGTGGTACTTATGGATTTGTGGTTATATACATAATGTTTATACATATTTTCTTGACTCATTCCAACACCAATAGAATATTTTACCATCCAGGGTCATTAAAAACTGGGTTAATTTCTAAAAATTAGGATTGCAGGTGTGTTCAGGTGTGTGTGTGTGTGTGTGTGTGTGTGTGTGTGCGCGCGCGTGCACGCGCGCGCGCGCACGTGTAGCTGCTCCTCCCGGTCTATCAGCGTCATTCTTCCAGATCAGCTTTCTCTGTGTCTGGTAACATAGAAAATGACAGTTCTTGCAACAAGTGTTTCATAATTTTTCCAGAGAGGGACTAAATCTCTGTCGCAGTTAGTGTTTGAGACATTTTGAGAGAACTTGGTTGTCATGACTTGGTTAACAGCCTTCCGGACTGCTGGTCAGTGTTTTGGGATAAGGGCTTATCTTGGCTCAGGTCCTCCACCCCTTCCTAAATCAGTTGATGTTCCTAGCAAGGCAGAGCTATGTTTTAACAGAGTGCCAATAAAGGAATGGTGTGCTGGAAGATTGAAATTAAAATAATAATACAAATATATTTTATATAACTTATACATATTATGAGATGAACCTTTATGTAGCATATTTGTTATAAATTTTTCCATAGTTGTCTTCTTCTTTTTATATGGTGATGTAATTATTTTACATTTTATATAGTCTCTATGGTTTTTCTTTGACACTATAATTTTAAAAGACAGCTTTTCCAAGTACAGGAAAAAAAAACATCTAATTTTTTCTCTTCTTTCATTTTTTTATATTTAACATTGGGATTAATTTCAAACAAGGTGTGAGATCATGATCTAACTTTATCATTTTATATTCTCTAATCAATATCCTAACACCGTGAATGTACAGTTGTTCTGGTTTTACTGTTACCTTGTTATTCCAGTAAATTGTTATACCTAGGTCTGTTTCTGTGTTTTCTAGTCTCTTCCATTTATATGTTTATTCTTGTGTCATTTCAAATTTGTTTAATTTGTAAAAGTTATAGTGATTTTTTAGATATCTTATAGTTTTATTTTGTAACATTTATTCTTATTATGTGTTCATTTACCAGATAAATTTAGAATTATTTTGTCATGTTCCAAAAATTCTTGTTGAAATTTTGTTTGAATTTAAGCGTACATATTTGCAAGTTGACTTACAGCAAATTAGAGTTAACATGATTGAATTTCCTATCAGTAATGTGATATGCAAATCCTTTCATTCAAATTTCCTTTTATGATGTTTAGTCAAAATAAATGTTTGGCTCCACTTTTATATCTTATGCCTTTTATTTTCTTGTCTATTTTATTTTCTATATTTCATTTATATTTTCATTGTTTTTTACATTTTATTTGATTATATTTTTGTCTCTTTTCTGTCTAGTGATTTGAAAAATATATAGCCCATTGCAATTTAAAAAGTTTTAAAAATACTTAAAAAATAATGTACTTTTTTTAGAGCGGTTTTAGGTTCACAGCTAAATTGAGTGGGAAGTACAGAGAGTTCTCATATATCCCGTCTCCACACACATATAACCTCCTGCACCACAATGGGACATTTGTTACAATGGATGGACCTACGTTAACACATTATTATCACCTGAAGTCACAAGGGTTCATTCTTGGTGTTGTACATTCTATGGGTTCTACCCTTGATCTGGGAGCCTGATTGCACTTTCCCATCATCCTCCCCAGCAACTCATGCTCCTTACATGGTACCTGCCTCCCAATACACAGCTCAAGGGGTGGGCGCTTTCAGGCCTTCCTCCAGCTGCCGCTTTTGTGGGGCAGTAACCCTACCAATGTTGCCTATTTTTCAAAGTCCTTCAAGGAATTATAATGAATTCTTGGGTAGATGTTTTCCATTTCATGTAAGGGCAATCAACTTTTAAAAAATTATAATTCTTCTCACTTGTGAAACCAAATATTTCAGTATAGATCCATTTCATAGTCACAAAATCTGCTACAGTGATATTTCTAATTTGGAAGTGTATGTATAATACTAAAACTTTTGCTTCCAGCAACTTAACATATGGTTTTGGTCCCTAAAATCAAGATTGAAGAGCTAATACTTTATTTCTTGGGGTGGAAATCTGTTTATATTAGCCATTGAATTATATGTCACCTAAGGCATACAAGCTTTCATTTGTCACAGTTTTAAAGCACTCATGTCATGCATCATTTTTGTGTTTTTTTAAGCTTTTATTTAATTATACATTAAAATAATAGTTGATTTAACAAGTAGTTGTCCATCTATCTAAGATTTAAAAATATATTGTAAAAGTCAGAATAAAATATATTTCATAGTACATTTTAAGGAAACATCATTTTGAGTCAGATTTCATGGTGTCTGTACAATGTATCCTTTGCCCCATTTCTAGAACAGATTTATATATAGATGGCAGTGTCAGGAGACAAGAGTTACGATTGTACTCTAAAATTTATTTTACTACAAACATAAACCCTAGAAAACTTTTATAATATATTTTCCCCAATTGGTTTTCAGTATGAACTGTGCATTTTGAAAATACCATGACTATTTTAAAGTCTATAAAGGAGTGAAAATAAAGATTTACATCTCCCAAATGTAGCTTGTCATATAGATCCTCCACGTTTGTAAATGGACCCTGGTATTTAAGAAAATGAATTTTGTCTAAATTATCTTTGTTGTTATAACATTTTGCATTATATTTTGTCTTTCATTTAGACATTCTGCTTAGTGAGCACCCATTATATGTCAGGCTTTATTCTAGGTGCTGGGACATAGCAAGACCAAAAAAAGTCCCTGTCCTCATGGAGTTCACTTTCTAGTGGGAAAGGCAGATAATAAACATGAAACAAAGTAAACTAGGGTATATTAGATTGTTGGGTATGTGGGGAAAAATAAAGCAGGCAAAGAGAAATAGAGGGGTGCCTGGCTTGGCTTGGATGGTGGAGAATTATGCTATTTTATATTGAGTTGTCAAGATTTTATATACAGTTGTCACCCTGATAGGATGATATTGAGCATAAAATAAATAAGGAAATAAACCAAGTAAATTATCTGGGAAAAGGATATTCCCAAAAGGCCCTGGGGAAGGACCCTGCTTGCCATTTTTAGGACCAGTAAAAGGGGGTCAGTGTGGCTGGAGCAGAGTGAGTAGGAGGGGGTGAGAGCACCTAAGATTAGGACTGAGGAGGGGGTGCGTGTGATCAGTAAGGCCTTGGAGTCCATGGTAAGGACACTGGCTTACTCTGAGTGATAGGGAAAGCCAATGGAAAGCTTCTGACCATAGGAGTAATGTCTTTTCTATCATTTAAAATAATCATTCTGACTGTTGTGCAGGGCACAAAGCTAAAGCAGGGAAAACAGAATGGATGTTGCAATAATCCAAGATGAAAGTGTTAGCATACACCAGAGTAGTAACAATGAAAGTGAGGAAATGGTCAGATTCTGGATTTATTGAAGTATGGCTGATATAGTTAGCTGATAGTTTGGGTGTGGCTATGAGAGTGAAAAATAGCCCATTTTTGTTTAGACAACTGAAAGAATGAAGTTGCTGTTAACTGATGTGGGGAAGACTGTAAGCAGAGCAAATCTGAAGATGTAAAATCAAAAGTTGGGTTTCAGATATGAAAGAATGGAGATGTCTCTTAGATTCCAAATGGAGTTGTTCAGACAAATTTAGAATCCAGGAGTGAAGTCTGGGGCATAGATTCAATTTTTGAAATCATCAGTGTGCGGTTGTTATTTAATGTCATGAATCGGGTTGAGTTCATCTAGACCCTAGAGTGAGTACAGATAGAGAAGATTACTAAGAACTAACTTCTAGGAAACTCCAACATTTAGAAGTGGATTAACCAGGTAAGGATACTGAGTATACACAACCAGTTAGGTAGAGAGAGAATCAAGACAGGGCACTTTCTCAGAAGCCTCATGAGTGAGTGTTTTGAGGAGGTGGAAGTGATCAACTCTAACAAATACTGCTAATGGGTCAAGGAAGATGATGACTGAGAACTGGTCATTAGATTTTGCAAACCAGAGGTCAACAATGACTGCAAAATGAAGTTATTTGGTGCAGTGATCGGAGGAAAATATGATTAGGTCTTGATGAAGGGAGAATAGAGAGGAATTGGAGATAGTGGGTATAGACAGAAATTTTGCTATAGAAGGGGACAAAAAAAACCAAGAATTGAGAGTGCACAAGTAGAGATAGTTTTAGTTCAGAAATTTGGATTTGAATGATTAAGGGCAAACATTATTTTTAAGTGAGATTTTAAAGTTTCAAAGTAAAGGAATATAAGGTAATATAAAATGTCAGCTCAAGGCAAAATTATAGCCAAATAGTCTTTAGGTCACACTAACTGTGTATTTTCAAAGAAGAATTGAAGAGAGATTATTTCAGATAAAGACGAGTATATAGAAGGTAGGAGAAGTATATTCAAGTTCAAGTTATATCATTTCTTTTAGGGGGGCCACCCTGTAGAAGTGGTTTACCGTGTCCAGGACACCATTTGCTTCAAATGTAAATAAGAGCAGTGTCAGCTGAGTCAGCTCTAAGTCTATGTCTGTTAACTTCTTAAATGATCAGTGTTATAGAAGAATAAAAGAGGATAGACCAGGATTCAAGTGACTTCTACTTTTACCAAGAAGGATAGAGAATTGAGGGCAAGGGAATTAGGTGGTGAAAGATTCAAACTGATGCTCCCTGACAATGTGTGTGTGGAAGGAGAGTAGGCTCTAGCTTTTTTTGTGGTTTAAATTTGTGTCTATCAATGACAAAGTCAAAGGGGGAAACGTCTAATATGATTTTTCTCTCCTCACTGCAAACAAAAACAACAAAATCACTCGGTGACGTCGACAGCTCTCTCTCTCGCTTCAGGCAATTGATCACAAATTGCCTATGCCTTCAAAACATAACCAGTACTTGTTCCGTTTTCATCCATTCCACCAACACAAATATGATCTAAGTCACCATTCCCCTTTAAATGAATAATTGCAGTCGTTTCCTGTTTCTACATGTCCATCAGAATTACTGTCTCAGAGTAAGTCCCCAAATCTACCCAAGTCCTACCTAGACCTTCGTTTGCCACCACCTGTCTGGTCTGATTCCCCACCGCTCCCTCCTCATTTCCTCTGACCTCCTCCATTCTTAAATAACAAGCATTATTGTGCCTAGGGCTCCTATAGTTGCTATTCTATCTGCCCAAAATGCTCTTCCCATAGATGTCCATTGACTTCCTCACTTCCTGTATGTCTCTCAAATGTTACCTTATCAGAGGCTTTGCCTGACTGCCCTATGTTACATAGCACTGCTTATCTCCTTTGCTCTTCTTATTTTCTATGGTAATTATCACCACACTACCCATTATATGTTTACTTTTTGTTTAGATTTTGTGTGCTAGTTAGTATTTACCCAAATGCGCTGAAAGCTTATGTTCACACAAAATCCCGCACATGAATACTTATAGCAGATTTATTTATAATTGCCAAAAATGGGAAGCAACTAAGATGCCCTTCAATAGGTGAATGGGTAAGCAAACTGTAGCACGTCCATATAATGGAATACTGTTCAGTGGTAAGACGAAATGAGCTATCAAGGCACAAAAAAGATGTGGAAGAACCTTAGCTGCGTATTGTTAAGTGAGAGAAGCCAGTGTTATGAGGCCACACACTATATGAAATTCTGGAAAAGGCAAAGCTAGAAACAGTGAATGGATCGGTGGTTGCTATGAGTTCAGAAAAAGGAAAACAGGAATGAATAGGTGGAACACAGGATTTTTAGGGCAGTGAAACTATTCTATATGATACTGTAATAGTGGATACGTAACAATTTGCATTTGTCAAAATCTATAAAACTGTACAACACAAAGAATGAATCCATGTAAATTATAGACCTTAGTTAACAATAATGTATCAATATTTATTCATCAATTATAACAAGTATTCCACACTAATGAAAGATGTTAATAATAGAGTGGGGGTGGGAGCAATGAGGAGTACTGGAACCTTATAATTTTTGCACAGTTTTTTTGGTAAACCTAAAACTGTTTTAAATATAAACTATATTAATAAAAATGCATTCATATTTTCATCAGTATAATCATATTTATCACTAGCATACGTAAAGTTACAATCTAGAAGGAAAAGGAACAATACTATAACAAACAAAAATGAGAGGTAGTGGAGGGCAATGGAATTTGAGTGGATATCTGTGTGTTCAAATTTTCTCATTTCGTTGTGGGAACTCAGTAGATACAGTGTCAAGTTGATAGATCAAGTTATATAAAGATTTTGGAGATTAATCCTTTGTCAGTTGCTTCATTTGCAAATATTTTCTCCCATTCTGAGGGTTGTCTTTTCGTCTTGTTTATGGTTTCCTTTGCTGTGCAAAAGCTTTTAAGTTGCATTAGGTCCCATTTGTTTATTTTTGTTTTTATTTCCATTTCTCTAGGAGGTGGGTCAAAAAGGGTCTTTCTATGATTTATGTCATAGAGTGTTCTGCCTATGTTTTCCTCTAAGAGTTTTATAGTGTCTGGCCTTGCATTTAGGTCTTTAATCCATTTTGAGTTTATTTTTGTGTATGGTGTTAGAGATATAGATTGCCAACAAACACATGAAAGGATGCTCAACATCACTAATCATTAGAGAAATGCAAATCAAAACTACAATGAGGTATCACCTCACACCAGTCAGAATGGCCATTATCAAAAAATCTACAAACAATAAATGCTGGAGAGGGTGTGGAGAAAAGGGAACCCTCTTGCACTGTTGGTGGGAATGTAAATGGATACAGCCACTATGGAGAACAGTATGGAGGTTCCTTAAAAAACTAAAAATAGAACTACCATACGACCCAGCAATCCCACTACTGGGCATATACCCTGAGAAAACCGTAATTCAAAAAGAGTCAGGTACCACAATGTTCATTGCAGCACTATTTACAATAGCCAGGACATGGAAGCAACCTAAGTGTCCATCAACAGATGAATAGATAAAGAAGATGTGGCACCTATATACAATGGAATGTTACTCAGCCATAGAAAGAAACGAAATTGAGTTATTTGTAGTGAGGTGGATGGACCTAGAGTCTGTCATACAGAGTGAAGTAAGTCAGAAAGAGAAAAATACCGTATGCTAACACATATATATGGAATCTAAAAAAAAAAAAGGTTCTGAAGAACCTAGGAGCAGGACAGGAATAAAGACACAGACGTAGAGAATGGTCTTGAGGACACGGGGAGAGGGAAGGGTAAGCCGGGACCAAGTGAGAGAGTGGCATTGACATATATACGCTATCAAATGTAAAGTAGATAGCTGGTGGGAAGCAGCCGCATAGCACAGGGAGATCAGCTCGGTGCTTTGTGACCACCTGGAGGGGTGGGATAGGGAGGGTGGGAGGGAGACATAAGAGGGAGGGGGTAAGGGGATATACGTATATGAATAGCTGATTCACTTTGTTATACAGCAGAAACTAACACAACATTGTAAAGCAATTATACTCCAATAAAGATGTTAAAAAAAAAAAGGATATATAAAGATCTAATTTCATTGTATAGTCATTAGGATAAAAATCTAAATAATACAAGCTGCACTTATCAAAAAGAAAACACAGGCAATGAAATTACAAACAACATAGTGAAATACTTTTAATCAAAGAAAACATTATTGATAATAATGTAAAGTAAGATGGTGGGACTATGAATAAATATGTCATATCAATATCAATACCTCTATCTAATCAGTGTTAAAGCCACTATCATGTTTAATATTACATAAGCATTTCTGTTAAATCAGTAACAAGAAAAAGAACTATTTTGATGAATATTACTTATAAATTCTCTAAATTCTAGAAAAATAAATGACATTTACAGCTTAAAAACGCAAAGGATTAAAAAATCCTTTCTTCTTTTCTGTTACATCCAAGTGGTATTCTCCTCTTGTTGGCCCAATTCTACCTCCTCTTAAATCTATCTTCTTAAATTATATTTTCTCACTTGTTTCTTCATCTTTTCTATGGATTTTCTGTAGCAGCATTTAAACATGCTCAAGACCTTCGCATTCCCCCACACAAAAACAAACAAAAATCAAAACCTTTACTGATGGCAGATCTCCTGTCATGTACTGTACTGTCTCTGTTAGGCTGCTAGGAAGAATTATTTTTTCACTCTTCACATCTCTGCTGTTTTTTGTTTTGTTTTATTTTTTAATTCGCTCCTCAGCTCAGGACAATCTGACTTCCATTCATTATTCCCGTGAAAATCTGCTCCTCACACTGGCAACATCTTATATAATACCTTAATCCAATAGATACTTTGCATCCCTGTTTTGGTCACTCAGCAACAGTGGGCTGGCTTTACTCCTTGAAGCTCTCTCTTTTGTAGTTCCCTAGGAAGCTCTCCCAGTTTTCTTTTCCCAAACGCTTTCTGTTCAGTTTCTCTTCAGGCTCCTGTTCTTCTGCATAGCTAAGAACAGTGGAACTGGAAATGGAAGAAAATGAATGGGGACCAATCAGGAGATAGGAGGAGGCTTGAATACTTAGGGAGAGGGAGGTGGCAAGGCTTACTTTCTGGTTTCTGGCTTATCCAACTGAGTGGTTGGTAGTAGCATTTACAGACAGATCACTTGAGGATGAGTAGGATTGAGAATGAGATTAGGACTTTCTTTGGGGCATGTTGAACTTTAAGGCAGTCAGTCGTTCTCATGATCTCACTCATAACTCCTCCACCTTCAAAAGCTACATTCAGCAAATTCACTGTTTCCTTCGAATTTCACTTCATTCACATTGTAAATTCTTTAGTTCATGTCACCATTGTCTTTTCTGTGTTATACAACAACCTCATAATTAATTTTCTACTTTTATCTTGTCCTCCAATTCTTGTTTCCCATTGTAGCCAGAACCATCTTTGATAAACATAAATTTGTTGTTACTCCTTTGTAATCTTTCAAAGACTTCTTACTCTCACGAGTGTTAAAATTCCTTTCATGATTTGGGTTCTTCTTGCTCTCCAGCCTCATTTCTAATCAAGTTGCATCTCTATCCTTTCTGCTCAGTTCTGTGGCACATTGTGTTTCTGTCAGTTCCTCAAATGTGCCAAATTCTGGGCCTTTTCACCTTCCTTCTTTCTGCTTAGAAATACTTTTTTCATATATTTTACCTGACTACCATCTTATTACTTTTCATGTTTTTGCTTAACAATTTCTTCCTAAAGAGAGAATTTTCAGATCCCATGAGGCTCAATTAAATGCTTTTCCTATGTGATTCCTTTATTTAACTTATTGTATAACTTATTTTAATATTGTGATTAAATATTTAATTGCATATACAACATATTTTTCCTTGACTAGACTACATGTTTTTTAAAAGAAATGACTATTTCTTGGTCATATCTGTATTCCCTTTGAGTAGCATCGTGATCGGGTCATAGTATTGTAACTGGATGAAAAAATATTTATTGAGTAAATAAATAAAAGTCCCCATAATAAAACATAGATCATGAAAGTATGATTTGCCATTATACCAATGTACCATTTTATTAATAGTATAAATGATTGTAATAGATCTTATTGTTATCACCGATAGAATTGTATAATATTTACTCCAAGAAATTTGTATTACATCAAAACTATTTGAATATTATTCAGTGAAGTTTTGAAAGCCATCCAATGCAGTGCTCTCCTTTACATTCATATCATTTGGCCTTACTGATATGGAGAATCTAATATGAATCAAATACATATTTATAAAACTATTTTAGCTATATAATTTTATTCTTAAAATATTTAACTTATCTAAGTATGTAATTTCATGATTTGTTAAGAAAAAGTTTACTCGGTTTTTATAAGATAAAGTCAAGCATTGAAGGCACCTTCATTTCAATATTAATTTAAAAAATAGGCTCGGTTTTATTTTTAAATAGTTGATATATAGCCAGCAGCATTTGGGGAGTTTTGGTGACATTTATCTGAGTGCCTCTAAGTGACCTGGGGGTCATTTGGACAGACTTTGGATAGAGAGAACATTCCAGGTAACTAATTTCCTCACCTTATATAAGAAAGTAAGAGTTGAAGAATGAAAATGTACTCTACCACCACATGGGAAAGTACATGACTTTTCCCGGAGGCAAAAGCCTGCATAAGGTTCTTTTCAGCAAAGGGCAAGGATGACTTCAGTGGAGTCATTTTCTAAAAGGCCAGGAAATAGCTACTCATTTTCCCCTACTGCCTTGATATAGTTACTCTGTATTTGAAAAGGTGAAACAGAAGTTGACATGTTTATGTGAGGGCCGTGCCAAAGTGCTTCTGGCCTGGTTGTGCTCCTGCTTTACTGCCTTACTGAGCCATTTTCTCTAGTGCTTGTTCAACACCTCTGTTACTCTGTCTCAGAGACATCTAAATGAACTAGGGCTCTTTTTTTTTTTTTAATTTTTATATTTTATTTTATTTTTTTCCAGCTTATTAAGGTATAATTAACAAATAAAAACTGTATATATTTAAGGTGGACAATGTTCTGATATACACATATATGGTGAAATAAGTGTCACAATCAAGCTACTTAACATATCCATCACTTCACATTGTGATGATTGTGTGTGTGTATGTGTGTGTCGTAAGAACACTTGAGATGAGAACTGGGCCTCTTTACCATTCTAACTCTCCGAGCGCTTTTGGTTGTTCCTTAGCCCTCCTGATAGGAAGGATTACGTGCATTTGGTCAGTGCTTCAAACTTGGTTTATGAAAGAAAACATTGGTGTATTGGTTCTCATCACCAGAGGATCCATTGTGCCTCTCACTAAGAAGAGAAGAATCTGAGAGCTCCTTTTTAAAGGCCCATCATACTTAGTCTTCTATACTTCAAGAACTTGTTTTATAATGTGATTTTTTTCTGCTTTGGAGAAGTCTTGAAAACAAGAACTGGATGTTTGGGAAAAGCATAGGCTGAAGAATGAGGTAGTAAGCATAGGTAAATCTGGTAGCTCCTTTAGTAAAGAAATCTATAATGTAAGCTCAGGATGGGCAGGATTTTCTTTTTTAACTGCTATAGCTGCAGCACCTAGAACATGGTTCAGCATACGGTAGCTACTCGATAAATATTTTTGGAATGAATGAATAAAACCAAACCCAGATCCTCTTCGGCTGACTGACAATGGGGAAAACATTTCTACTCAGAGATATGAAGGGGGGCCAACCCGACTCTCCTCCTCTGACACTCCTTCTTTCATTTGATGAAGAAACAAATGTGTGGGTATACTGGTGGAGGGTGACAGTGTGACAGTGCACAGCTGTCTGCATAGAGGCTGCACCGTCCAGACCTTGTGGGCCCAACTGGTTTGGGGTTTTAACCTTGCTTCTGGCAATGAGTATGACTTTGCTTGGATAATTGAGAGATATCTGTAATTATTTTAAAAACCCATTATTCAGTTTGTATTTTGTTTTTCTCTTATTCCCTCTAGGCAAGAGAAATCATAGTCCTCCCCCCAAAATTACATGTAAGGATTACTGTTTAGGATCTGGCCTTTCTGTATGGAATAGCATGTAGTATTTGACGCTGTTTGTACCCATAGCAGTTCTACTCCTTCTGGAAGAAAATTATTGCTAGGTTTCAGACATGCATCGTTCTGATCTAATGTGAAATCATTTGAGACACTGTGACAGGTCTGGCACCAAGAGATGGTAATGTAGAAACAATTTCTGAATTGTCACTTAAAACAGTAACAGATGCTGAGCAAGGAATAAAGTCAAAGTCTTGCTTTCGAGACTATTCTAATTGCTCTCTTATCTTTTGAACATATAGGAGTGTGCATCTTATGTTTAGGGAGCTATGAGTTTCAGAAATAGAAGTTATTAACTTAAGGAACTTCACAAAAGATTACAAATGTGAAAGTGGATGTTTCCTGAATTCCATATATAATTGCTAATAAAATTCATGATGGTAATACTGAGTTGAACACAACTTACTTCCAAATGGTAATAAGCTTATGCTGGGTGATGCTGTAGTCCAGCCAAAGAAACACAGAATTCATAATTGTAGATCAGGGACTTACATTAATACTTTTATGTGTGTACACACATATAAATTATACAAAGTACAGATAATAAAGAATAGTGCTTTAGAATGTATCCATTTAATTTCTACATTTATAAAATTTTTATTTCTATGACCTGAAAATTGAAAGTTTCTAACTTAACATGATCCCAAATGTGAGAAACAGAGCAGATGCATATAACTCATGCTAGAATGATTAAACTGGCTGCACCTTGAGTATGCACCAGTTTAATTTACAGTCTGTTTTTCAACCACCCTAGTAGTGCAAGCAAATAGTGAATTTTTTTTAACCACTGAACTGAAAATTTAAATAATGTAAATATTTATAGCTCTCTTCTAATCCCAAACCTGGCAAAGATTGTGCAAATCTGTTTGCGCATTGTTAAAAAAAATGGGAGAGAGAAAGAGAGAATTTAAAATAACAGCATATTCAGAATAGGAAGCTGGATTCTTGTCTTTGAAAACTTTCAAATAATGCTTAGCTGAATGTTACAAGTGATTTGTGTGCTTTATAATTTTTAAATGTTAATTTATATATACAATATGTATTAATTATGTGCCAATTTTAGTATGAAAGTCATTATTTTAGAAATTGATTTTCCTTGTTAAGAACTTAGTATTTAGTAAGAAATTTAGGCTTCTAGTAAATTGAGATTGTAATAACTGTGATGTAGTAATAAAGGTTGTATTTTATTTGTATAGTATAATTTTTAATATCTGAAGAGCCATCACATATAAACCTCATTTATTCAGCACTATAACATTTTAACGTAGGAAGAGCAAGTATTCATATTTTTAACAAAATAAAGTTTGACATATATCCAATCTTACTATTAACAAAGAAGTGCTATCTGATCAGATTAAGGAAAAAAAATAGTATCTATGGAGCAGGTACTATGTGCTCTACCTCTCACAATAGTGCTCTGATAATGGGATAATTATCCCCATTAAGATTTTACCTGGTTGAGTGATAGAACTAAAAGTTAAATAAAGATGTTTATATCTGACTGTTGCTGATTTTCATTGTACCAAACATTTTTACTTCTTCCTGTTAAAGTTGTCATGTATGTATGAACTTGAGTTATAACTTAGATACACTTGCCATGCAGAGGACTGGACAATTGAGCTGTTTTTAGAGTCCTAAGAATTGGGCTGGAGTATGTGAGCTGTTGTCCTGAACACCCTGAAAAAGTTTATCTTAAGATAGGAGAAAAAATTTGGAGGTGGTCTTTTTGACTCTTTTGGAAATTTTGATTCTCATATTTCAAACCACTAACATTTCAACATTCTTAATTTCCAAATAAGTTTTTTTTTTTTTTTAATTCCTGACTTATCTCATTTCTAATTCTCACTCCTTCATCAATCTTAGAATTCTGAATCTTACCACAGCCTTCACTAAGGGATGGAAGTGGTGCATGGGTTCTGGCATGATTCAGCATGGTTTTAGTCTCTGTGTGATGCATATAGTTGCAGTGGGTGCACATTTCATAGCTCACAAACTTCTGTGTAGGAAAAAAGTGCAAGTTTGTTTTTCTATAACAATTTGATTTATAATATGAACTGCTATTCCATTCTGGTGGCTAAAATGTTAATCTCATGTACTTCTGGGTAAACCCAGTCAATTCTACTTTCTCCCTGGGATTCCATTTAAGTTTTGGAGAGCTTTATTAGAAATGTCAATGTTCGAAGAAGTGAAGGCTGCTTGATTGAGCTGTCAGCTCTTCATACTGGCATAGGATAAGGTACACGTTCTTCTTGTCTGATCCTTGGTTTCTTTCATTAGCCAGTCTGGCATATTCCACCAGATACTGAGTTCAATAACTCTCACAATACAACCCACATGAGGGATGCAAGAACTTTGTCTAACCCTATCGATTTATAACTTTTCCTCTATCCTCAGTACAGAGGATCTTTATTTCCTTTGGGGCAGAAAAGTGACTTTCACTTTGTCATACGTTCTTCCTAATCTATTATTTATAAATGAACTTTGATCCTTGGGTCTTTCCTTGTTCTAGTATTCGGTTTTCAAAGAGGCTGCAAAAACCTTGTCTCCCTTATAAAATGTCTATTTTTTAAATCTTTTTTTAATTTCATTTTATTTTTTATTATTTTTTGAATTTTACTTTATTTCTTTATACAGCAGTTTCTTATTAGTTATCTATTTTATACATATTAGTGTATATATGTCAATCCCAATCTCCCAATTCATTCCCCCCCCCCCCACTTTCCCCCCTTGGTGTCCATACGTTTGTTCTCTACATCTGTGGCTCTGTTTCTGCCTTGTGCACCTGTTCATCTGTACCATTTTTCTAGATTCCACATACATGTGTTAATATATGATATTTGTTTTTCTCTTTCTCACTTCACTCTGTATGACAGTCTCTAGGTCCATCCACATCTCTAAAATGACCCAATTTCGTTCGTTCGTTCGTTCCTTCCTTCCTTCCTTCCTTCCTTCATTCATTCATTCATTCATTCATTTATTTATTTATTTATTTATTTATGGCTGTGTTGGGTCTTAGTTTCTGTGCGAGGGCTTTCTCTAGTTGCGGCAAGCAGGGACCACTCTTCATCGCGGTGCACGGGCCTCTCACTATCGTGGCCTCTCTTGTTGCGGAGCACAGGCTTCAGACGCGCAGGCTCAGTAGTTGTGGCCCACGGGCCCAGTTGCTCCATGGCATGTGGGATCCTCCCAGACCGGGGCTTGAACCCGTGTCCCCTGCATTAGCAGGCAGATTCTCAACCACTGCGCCACCAGGGAAGCCCTTCGTTCCTTTTTATGGCTGAGTATTAAAAGTTTTTACAATGAGTTTTGAAAGCTTATTTGGAGAAAAAGCCAAGAACAGCCTTGCTATAATCCCCCTTCTCTGAGGTAAATAATAACTGTTACCTACAGGTAACAGGTGTAAAGGATTAAAAAAATGAATTATTTAGAGGAAAATAGATTGGTTAAAACATTGCATTGCTCTGTTTATTAAATAAAGGACATTCTAAAAGAGTAATGGTTTGTTTTAAGTTATAACATTTACCCTCGTGGGATGAATCAAAGTGACTGTGTTAGAGCATGTTTTTAAAAGGATTATAATTGGAGAAATCAACACTCCTCTCACAACAATTGATATAATACCTAGACAATAAATCAGCAGGAGTATAGAAGACCTCCTTCAACCAACAGGACATAATCAACATTTAGAAAACATTACCCCACAATGACACAATGGACTTCCTTTCAAGTGCCCAAATGCGGTAAACCAAAATAGACCATGTTCTTGGCCATAAAACAAACATCAACATGTTTTTAAAAAATTGAAATCATGCATAGTATGTTCTCTGACCACAAGTGAATAAAACTAGAAATCAATAAAAGAAAGACAACAGGAAACTTTTCAAACACTTGAAATCTAAACAACAAATTTGTGTATAATTCATAAATCAAAGAGAATATCACTAGGGAAGAAAAAATTATTGAACTAATTAAAAAATAAAAGTAAAACATTCTAAAATTTTGGGGCACAGCTAAAGCAGTGCTGAGGGGAAAACAGAGCATTAAGTGAACACATTAGAAAAGGGAAAAGTCTCAAATCAATAATCTAAGCCTCCAACACAAAAACTAAAAAACACAGAGCAAAATACACCCAAAACAAGCAGAAAGAAGGAAATAATAAATAACTGAAATCTATGAAATTGTAAACAACAACAAAATTATACAGAATCAATAAAATCAAAGGTTGATTCTTTTTTTTTTAATTAATCAATTATTTATTTTTGGCTGCGCTGGGTCTTCATTGCTGCACGTGGGCTTTCTCTAGTTGTGGTGAGTTGGGGCTACTCTTCGTTGCGATGCACGGTGGCTTCTCTTGTTGTGGAGCGTGGGCTCTAGGTGTGCAGGCTCAGTAGTTGTGGCTCATGGGCTTAGTTGCTCCATGGCATGTGGGATCTTCCCAGACCAGGGCTCAAACCCGTGTCCCCTGCATTGGCAGGTGGATTCTTAATGACTGCACCACCAGGGAAGTCCCCAAAAGTTGATTCTTTGAAGAGATAATAAAATTGTCAAACTTCTGGCAGAACTTACAAAGGAAAAAAGAAGGAACAAACTATAATATCAAAATGAAATAGGAGATATCACTAGATCTCTTGCAGACTTTTAAAGGACAATAAGAGAATACTATTAACAAATACAAATAAATTTGACCACTGAGATCAAATAGAACAATTTCTCAAAAATACAAATGCCCACAACTCACTTAATATGAAATAGATAATTTAAACGGCTCTATAATTTTTAAGGAAATTAAATTCGGAATTGAAAACTTCCCAAAAAAGAAATCTCCATGTCAAATAATGCACCAGATAAGTCTACCGACATTTAAAGAAGAATTAACACCAATTTTACAAAATCTGTACTAGAAAATAGAAAAATAAGGAACACCTCTAAACTCGTTCTATGAGGAGAGTATTACCATGTTATCAAAATTAGAAAAAAATTAATACCAGAAACTCTAGGCCAATATCCCTCATCAGTACAGATGCAAAAATTATTCATAACATACTGGCAAATACAATTCAGCAGTATATAAAAAGAATTATACACCGTGACCAAGAGAGTTTTTTTCAGGGATGCATATCCACATCAGTATTAAAAAGCAATTAGTGGGACTTCCCTGGTGGTGCAGAGGTTAAGAATCCACCTGCCAATGAAGGGGACATGGGTTCGAGCCCTCGTCTGGGAAGATCCCACATGCCGCGGAGCAACTAAGCCTGTGCACCACAACTACTGAGCCTGTGCTTTAGAGCCCACGAGCGACAACTACTGAGCCTGCTTGCCTAGAGCACGTGCTCCACAACAAGAGAAGCCACCACAGTTAGAAACCGTACACCACAACGAAGGGTAGACCTACTCACCACAACTGAAGAAAGCCTGTGCAGCAACAAAGACCCAAAGCAGCCAAAAATTTAAAAAAAAAAAAAAAAAAGCAATTAGTGAAATCTACCCTATCAACAGGCTAAAAAAAAAAAAAATCACATGACCAAGTGAAATCTACCCTATCAACAGGCTAAAAAAAAAAAAAATCACATGACCACATCCACTGATGCAGAAAAAGCACTTGACAAAATTCAGCGCTTTCTTGATTAAAAAGAGCAAAAAACTCTCAAAAAACTAGGAATAAAGAGGAATGTCTTCAACTTGATGAGGAACACATATAAAAAACCTACAACTACCATCATTCTTTTTCTTAATATAAATGTATTTATTTATTTATTTTTGGCTGCGTTGGGTCTTCGTTGCTGCATGTGGGCTTTCTCTCCTTGTGGCGAGCTGCTCTTCGTTGCGGTGTGTGGGTTTCTTACTGCGGTGGCTTCTCTTGTTGCAGAGCACGGGCTCTAGGCACGTGGGCTTCAGTAGTTGTGGCAGGTGGGCTCTAGAGCGCAGGCTGAGTAGTTGTGGTGCACAGGCTTAGTTGCTCCACGACATGTGGGTTCTTCCCAGACCAGGGCTCAAATCTGTGTCCCCTGCATTGGTAAGTGGATGCTTAACCACTGCACCACCAGGGAAGCCCACTATCATCATTCTTGATGGTGAAAAACTGAGTGAATATCCCCTAATATTGGAGACAAAGAAAACTAATAAGAGGGTTCAGCAAGGTTTCAGGTTAAAAGATCAACATACAAAAATCAATTATATTTTTACATAGCACTACCAATGAACACATGGAAACCAAAATTAAATTACCATACCATTGATTACTGCTCAAAAAATACTTAGGGTTAATCTAACAAAATGTGTATGCTGGAAACTGAAATCTTTGAGGAAACTAACTGAAGAAAGTGTTAAGCAATAAATAAATTAAGGAATATTCCATGTTAATGGATTGAAAGTCTCAACAAGGAAAGATGTGACATTCCTGTCAAATCCTTGAAAGATGTTTTTGTAGATATAAACAATATTATTCTAAAATTTATACAGAAAAACAAAAGAACTAGAGTAGCAGTTCTGCAAAAACAAAGGGTAAAGCAATAAGAATCAGTCTATCCAGTTTAAAGACTTATTATATAGATATAGTAATCAAGGTTGGATGATTTCTGGTGGGAGGATAGACACATAGATCAACAGAATAGAGAGCCCTTCAATAGACTCATAAAAATAAGCCTTACCAATTTTTGACAAAGGCACAAAAGCAATTCAATTGAGGAAATACAGTCTTTTCAAGATACATGCACCCCGATGTTCATAGCAGCACTACTTACAATAGCCAAGACATGGAAACAGCCTAAATGGCCACCTACAGATGAATGGATAAAGAAGATGTGGTATCCGTATACAATGGAATATTACTCGGTTATGAAAAGAATGAAATAATGCCACTTGCAGCAACATGGAGGGACCTAGAGATTATCATGCTAAGTGAAGTAAGTCAGACAAAGGCAAATATCATATGATATCACTTATATGTGGAGTCTAAAAAAATGATATGAATGAACTTATTTACAAAACAGAAATAGACTCACAAACATAGAAAACAAATATGTAGTTACCAACGAGGAAAATGGGGGGGGAGGGATACATTGGGAATTTGGAATTAACAGATATGCACTACTATATATAAAATAAACAACAAGGACCTACTGTATAGCACAGGGAACTATATTAAATATCTTTTAGTAACCTATCTTGAAGGTTGAAATCTTGAAATATCTTTTCACTAGGTAAAGGTACTACTTTGGTTATAGCCTTGGTTTTTTTTGAAAGTCAAAAGAAAGACTAATATGTATTCACCAGAAGAAAAGTTTTAACTAATAAGGTTATTTAAAGGATTATTTTAAATGTTTTTCATAATAAATATTAGATTTTGGATCAATTAAAGCAAAATTTAAAAAATATTAGTATTTAGGAAAGTAATGGAGTTTTAAATTCTTGAATGTTTTCATTAATATTTTTTCTAATCATAAGTTCTTGACCAGTTATGTTTTGCCATGAATGCTAAAATTGATGTCTTTATTTTTATATGGTTTCAAAACAGAAAATGTGAGAGTGAATAATTTTGTTGAGTTATCCTTTTTGTATTTACATGTGTATATATGTTTTTTTGCTTGTTTAGAAAAAGCTATATATATATATATATATATATCTTTATTTTTTATACAATTTTAAAGGTTACACTCCATTTACAGTTATTACAACATATTGACTGTATTCCCCAACATATCTTTGTAGCCGATCGCCCCACCCATATATTGCGCCTCACCCACCTCTCCCCACTGGTAACCACTAGTTTGTTCTCTATATCTGTGAACGTGCTTCTTTTTTTGTTATATTCACTAGTTTGTTGTAGTTTTTAGATTCCACATACAAGTGATATCATACAGTATTTGTCTTTCTCTGACTTATTTCACTTAGCATAATACCCTCCAAGTCCATCCATGTTGCTGCAAATGGCAAAATTTCATTCTTTTTTATGGCTGAGTAGTATTTCATTGTATATATATACCAAATCTTCTTTATCCAGTCTTCTGCTTTTAGGTTGCTTCCATATCTTGGTAATTGTAAATAATGCTGCTATGAACATTGGGTGCATGTATCTTTTTGACTTAGTGGGGTTTTTTTTTTTCAGATATATGCCCAGGAGTAGAATTGCTGGGTCATATGGAGTTCTATTATTAGTTTTTTTGAGAAACCTCCATACTGTTTTTCACAGTGGCTGCATCAATTTATATTCCCACCAATAGTGCTGAAGGGTTCCCTTTTCTCCACATCCTCACCAACATTTGCTATTTGTGTTCTTTCTGATGATAGCCATTCTGACAGGTGTAAGGTGACATCTTATTGTGGTTTTGATTTGCATTTCCCTGATGATTAGTGATGTTGACCATCTTCTCCTGTGCTTGTTGGCCATCTGCATTTTGTCTTTGGAAAAAAGACAAAATGTTCTTGGATTGGAAGAATTAATATTGTTAAAGTGACCATAATGCCAAAGGCAATCTAGATATTCAGTGCAATCCCTATCAAAATGCCAGTGACATTTTTGACAGAAGTAGGACAAATAATTTTAAAGTTTGTATGGAAATATGAAAGACCCCGAGTATTCAAAACAATCTTGAGAAAGAAGAAACAATCTTGAGAAAGAGAACAGAGCTGGAGGAATCACGCTCCCTGACTTCAGACTATACTACAAAGCTATAGTAATCTATGGTAATCAAAACAGTATAGTACTGGCATTAAAAAAAAGACCCTTAGATCAATGGAACAGGATAGAGAGCCCAGAAATAAACGCATGTACTTATGGTTAGTTAATCTATGATGAAGGAGGCAAAGAATATACAATAGAGAAAAGACAGTCTCCTCAATAAGTGGTGCTGGGAAAACTGGACAGCTACATGTAAAAGAATGAACTTAGGAATTCTCTAACACAATATACAAAAATAAACTCAAAATGGGTTAAAGACCTAAATTTAAGACCGGTTACTATAAAACTCCTAGAAGAAAACATAGGCAGAATACTCTGATACAAATCTCAGCAAAATTTTTTGGATTCGTCTCCTAAAGTAAAGGAAATAAAAGCAAAAATAAACTAGTGGGACCTAATTAAACTCAAAAACTTTTGCACGACAAAGGAAACCATCAACAAAATGAAAAGACAACCTACTGAATGGAAGAAAATGTTTACAAAATGATATGACCGATAAGGGATTAATATCCAACATATACAAACAGCTCGTACAACAACATCAAAAAATCAAGCAACTTAATTAAAAGATGGGCAGAAGAACTGAATAGACATTTATCCAAAGAGGAAATGCAGGTGGCCTACACATGTATATATATTTTATGTATGTATATATATTTTTTAAAGTTTACATGGGTCAATAATAGCAATTCAGTATAAATACAAGAGAGAATTAAAGCCAGTAGTTAAAAGTACTTTGCATAAACAAAACCAGAAAAAGAACATACACATATGATAATAGTAACCCATGAACAAAGAAAAATGGGATATTTTTGGTGATAAACTTTATATGGATATAATATGGTGTGTCATTTAGTAACATAAGTTTTCATGCTGATGAGAGGGCATTATCTATTTGCCTGTGGCATTGAAAATACAGAGAGATTGAGCTGGGAATTAGAAATGATATATTCGAATATGACAAGGTTTATCTACAACCAAAATGCGAATACATTATTAGATTAAGAGACATCACTGTTTCAAACAATTTTAAATTTTCATTTAACAACTCAAATTTGAGCCAAGTTATTTTTGAATATCATTTAGATAAAGAATAAATCTTAAAACAAAGAAGAATAAATCTTAATTCAAGAGCAAATGGAATATTGAACATTCATTGAGGAAGTACCATTACGGATGAAATGTCTGTTCCAC
This sequence comes from Eschrichtius robustus, assembly GCF_028021215.1. Taxonomy (NCBI): domain Eukaryota; kingdom Metazoa; phylum Chordata; class Mammalia; order Artiodactyla; family Eschrichtiidae; genus Eschrichtius; species Eschrichtius robustus. The sequence continues at coordinate 16,841,554 of NC_090844.1, read as the reverse complement.
TGTAATGCATTATAAAAATATTTTCCCTCAGTGTATGTTTTCCTTAAGTCTTCAAGTTAAACAATGTGTAAGTATGTGACTTAAGGTGATAAAATATAGTGGAAAAATTTTGAGTTGTAATTAAATTATTGTTGCTCTGTGTTGCAGTATGTGATTCTTTACTGGATTTGCACATGTGCTTATTCTTAGGCAGATTTGAGTGCTTTAATTAACTGGAGCTGGGTTTCTATGTAAAGGTACAGGGTTCCTAAGTGAAAACAAGAGGTTCTTGCCATTACATAACGTTATATAAATGATTCGTTTCACAGAATGACTGAAAATCAGGAAGGATCCTGCTGTCTTATAACAGCATGTGACGATACACCCCTGGGCCAATCTGGTGATTGTCTCTTAGGTATCTCCTTTATTTAAAGCAGTTTTATTCTAACTATATTACATTTAGGTAATAATATGGTACAGAGCCAGGACTGGGGAAAGCTGTTGGCCCAAAACAGCATAAATAATTAAAATTTCAAGTAGAGTCTTCTGAATTTTATATTGATGCCATATTACTCCAGGAGAACACTGGCTCTGAGAATGTTTGTTTTTTGTAAATTGAATTTTTTTATTTTTAGATCCTATTTTTGCCTATTAACAGAATTATTTCAGTTGCTAAGAAACTTTGTTTTCCTTACTAAAAAAAAAAAAGAAATTTAGTCAAGATCTTGTTATAGAGTTTCAGTTTTCTTTTTTCTTTTGCTATCTAATTGATTTCTCTATTAGATTAAAAATATTTGATATTGGGAAAATATTTTCTTTTTTATATAACCAAGACTTCAAACTGGGAGAAGATGATGATCTGCCTTCTCAGTTTGTCATTATATTTTCTAAACTCATTTAATGCAAGGACTGTGTCATTTCTGAAGTTTCTTTGGTGATTTGCACAGTACGTTACACATAGTAGAGTCTATTTAATAATTTTTAATAATTTTTCTTGAATTAATAGAAGCAGAATATTAGAGATACATGGCCCAGTTTAAATTGTAGAATGATTCTTTTCTCTTAGAATCTCTAGTATTTAGGGTTTTAAAATGGTTATAACAAATCAACTACAAAATGTCAATGGTTTACTAATAGACGCTTTTTATTGCACGCAGAACAATGTGGGTGTTCATATCATTGAGTAGTTATCCTACTTGCGGTGATTCTGGAACCTGGGTTCCCTCCTTTTTGTAGTTTTCTATTTCCTAGGACCTCCACAATCCCTGAATTTACCTAGCAGAAGATTAGAAAGTATGGGGAAGGTACAACCACTTCTTAAATGCCTAGGTATAGAAAGGATGCTCCTAATTACTAGTTACATTGACTGGAACTAACCTCGTGGCCGTGCCCAGATGCAAGGGGAGAGACAGAGAAGTGGAAGGGAGAATTTTAAACAGAAGGAATTAAAATCAAAAGAAGAAGGCACAAGAGTGCCTGTTATATTCTAAGAACGGAGAGTTGTCTGCTGTGTCTTCAGTATTACGTGATAGAAAATGTGTGATAGGGATTGGAGCTGAAAGATGAGGTAAAACTAAAATGTGAAGGATCTTGAAAAGGAGGTGGAAAGATAATTTTTTTTTTGGTGGTGGGGAGGATCTGAATTTTAGAAGACAGTATTTATTTGTAGCCCTGTGGAGGACTGGACTCATGAGTGAGTAGATCAGAAGATAACCTTGCGCACAAGGCCCACAACTTCCTCAGATATTTTTAAGTGGTGGAAGGAGGAGGAAGGCACTTCAGTTTCTCCTTGTGTCTGAGAGCTGGGCTGGGTGCAGCACAGAAACACCCAGCTGGGAGAATAGAGATATCTAAAAAGATAAGACTGTGACAAGCTAAACCTGAATGTTTTATTATTATCACTGTCTTCTTCAGATCTTTGGAAAATACACACATAACATAATATTTAGAAATAACCTTTTTGCCTCACTCACAGATTTTTTCCTCCATTTTTACTTATTACAAATAATTAACCTACACCTATATACTTAGGTCATATATATAGGTAACTCATACCTATTACCTATTATAAATAATTAACGTATAAAGCAACAGCATGCCTGTTTTAACACCGCCCCCCAACCCAGGATATCTTTTGTTTCTAGACTGAAACACAAATTTTAGTTACATTATAATCTAAATAGGTTGGGTTTATCTAGGAGCTAAAACATCACTGGAGTGTAACTTATTTAGAAGTTAAAGGGGATTTATGGCAAGTAAATACAGTTATTACTGTTAGTATGAAGCATATATTACTATTAACTTGATTTCTCCATTAAAAAATTAATGATGGATGTGAAGGTAACATTTTTATTTAGTCCTGGTTCTCTTTATGAAAAAAGGTATAAAAATAGTGAGAATGAAGCTGAAGAACTACAGATAAAATAATTTGACACCGAAGTACTATAGCTTTAAATATGATCTTAATATGAGTCCCTTATTCACAAGAATATTATTAATGATAATTTATTTTCTAGCATGATATAACAGAATTGCCTTTATTTTGTTGTTTGGATAATTGGATAATGAATATTAGTGACAGTAATAAGTAATTTGAGTTAATTTTCATTTATTTTGTTAGAAGTAAAAAACAGTGGTAAGAAAAAATATAAACTTGCTTTTTGGCAGTTCGACAGCATTGAAAATGCCAGTTCTAAATAGTTATTTGCAGTGGAGTAGCACAAGTATCCCTGTGGGGAAAAATGAATATTGAAAAATTTTTTCTTTTGATTTTGGATTTTCATGGATGAGAAAAGTGCCTTCAAGGAATGGACAAAAAAGCTACATAAATTGAATGGTAAGGACAAAGTAAAATACCAAATTAATCAGGAAATCTAGATGAAATCCCATAGTTCCATAAAAGGAAAAAATCATTATCTTTTTACTTCTTGGTTAATTGCAATGGATGGTATACTCAATGTCAAATCTTAGGAGACTGACAGTTAATTTAGAAGAGAATCATTTTATTTATAAAAATAAAAGAGGCATTTATACACTTAAGTTGGAACAATATGACTATTATGCAGCATATGCAACCATGTTATGTGCAGTGTTAGGGTAGAAACAACTTAATGCTCTTCAATTCCAAATGACATATATGGTTTGCGTTATAAATTTTCTCTTTGGAAAGCATAGAGAACTCTTCAGCTCCCTCCGTGGCTGGCAAATGAACCAACGCTGCAATGCCTGTTACTGGTATTTTAAAAGTTGGTCTGCAAATTGAGAACACTAAAGAGCTATTTCTAAATAATAGAGCATTTCCAAAACAATAAAATTGAGAGCAAGTTATTATTCCTTCTGTAATGCTTGTTAATTTTATATAGTTAGAAAACTTTTAGAACTGAGTATTACTTCTCACATATCAGATTGGCAACAATTGAAAACTTTGAAAACATACTCTGTTGAGCAGGGTGTAGAAAATCAGGCACTCTGATGTATTGTAAGGGGGGTTCAAATTGATAAAACCCCTGTGCAGGGGAATATCTAAGAAACTTGTCACTCTGTCTGCTCCTTGCCTTAGCATTCTCATTTCTATGAATATAGCATTCTCATTTCTATGAATATAGGAAGATTCACCTCCACAAATAGGAAAAAAACATGCACAGCATTTTTTTGTGTGGCATTATCTGTAAAAACAAAAGATGGAGAAATAAAATTAACATCAATCAATCTAGGATAAATAGCCAAATGTAATATTATCAACTGTACACAGACACACACACACACACAGACACACACACACACACACTCGAGGAATGAAGAAGGTTTCTGCTGTAGCAGTTTGATCACCAGGATATATTTGTAAGTGATCAAAGCAGAGAATACAGGATATTGTATGTATTGTGTAAAAATAAGGAGAAATAAGAATACATACAGCTTTTAAAAATATGTTTAAGTGGAGTTGAGTACAATAGGAGATTTTCTCCTTGTTTCTACCACTGCATAGTGTGTGTGTTTTAAACTTCTGTATCCCTATACTATCTATATATTTTTTTCATTACTGTAATTAATTCTCAAATTGGTTCTCCTCTCACCCTGTTAACTTGCCATTTTCCTCTGGAACTTTGTTTCATTAAAATGAATTTGTATGTGTGAAAAAAAAAAGAATACATACAAACACCAGACATATACCTGATATGATAAACAAGGAACTAATGACAATGGTAGGTAGAAACAGAATAGGTGAGTTTGGAATACAATCAAGACTTTTCCGAGTATGCTTCTAAACAATGGTTTTGACTTTGAATCATGAATGATTTTACATATACAAAAATTGAATTGGATTAAAGACAACAAAAAATGACTAAAATTGAAAACATTTACAACAAAAACAGAATATTTTTAGAGACTAAATTAACATGATGATATTGAACATCAAAAGCAAGAAGCCAGCTAGAGAATCGATAGAGGGGCTTGTGGGGTTATTAATCATCATCCATAATTTAGAACTTATCCCTACTATCATGTAGTAAAACCCTTAATAGACATTCTGTCTTCACATAAAATTTCACTCAATAGTTTTCCCTGGAACTGAGCTGTCAGGTTACAGCATAGTCTTTTCTAGTCAGTCCTTAAAAGCAGTTTGGTTAGTTTAGTTTTTATTATGAGATGACTGTGAAAATAGGACAGTGTGCCCACTGATGTGTTCATAAGTTGTGATGAGCCCAAGTGACTTAATTTATGTTCTGATTTCTTTATTCATGATGCATAGAACTTGCCAAAGAGGTCATTGAAGAGAAGATAAGTAGAAACTGATTACAGCACAAACCAGGTGTGCAAATAAACATCATAATCTCCTTTTAACTTCCCAGTGCTGTGGTTAGGCATCATTTTATCCACCTTCTGTAGGCAATTCAGCAGTCATCAGCCGTGCTTGAGCAGGTCCATCCCAGCCCTGAATCGGGCAGGTCATCACCGTATCCCTGACCCATGGATGCTTTCATCACACCTCTTCTAGGCCCTGAGACCTACACTTCTGTAATATCAAATTCAAAAATATCTGGCCTGGCATGCCAGGCTCTTGATATGCTTATTCCATTTACCTCTCCAACTCACTGAAATGACTCTATTTGCAGGTCTGTTATATTCTCCCCCCTACATGTCAAACTCAGGTTTTCTCCTACTGTAGATTTCTACACCTTATTATATGCTGTATTCTGTTCTTTTTTTTCCATGATGATATGAATAAGCCACTTAACTTTTTTGAACATAACTTTTCTGTTTTGCAAATTGAGGAGTTAGACGGTCTTTAAAATCACTTTAAATTCTAATCCGAAGTACAATTTGTGATTTTTTTTAAAAAAAATCTGAAATTCTTCCATCATGTTTTGATGAAATTAAGGAAAAATAGTAGAAAATGACCTATTTATTTCTTTTATACAAGTGAATAAAAAATAACATCAATTACTGAGATTTTATACTTTTATGTTTTAGTTACTTGTGTTGTATTATTTAATAACAAAAAGAAAATACTGTTTAGTCTAGACATAAATACTTTGTTTTTTTCTTCTGCTGACCATAACTTTCAGATATGGGTTTATAAAACAATATTTGCTATGAAGCACCAATTGAAAAATTTTGGCAATTATGAATATTTTATGTAGGTTTTTGTGGGCTATGTTTTTATTTCTCCTAGTGAAGTAACTAGAATTGGAATTACAGGATCTTGGGGTATGCTAATTTTATAATAAAACTGTTTTTTTCAAAGTTATGCTACTATTTTACATTCTCATTAACAATATATGAGACTTCCAATTGTTACAAATCCTTGCACATGTTAGGTGTCATTAATTTTTTTTCTGTGTCTTACATATCTCCTTGTAGTTTTAATTCATCTTTTCCTTATGGCTAATGGTATTGAGCGCTTTTCCATGTAAATATTGGCCATTTGTAATCCTCTTCTGAATCACTGCTAAGATATTTCATATGAGGTTGATTATCCTTTTATAAAATTTAAAAAAAACTTTATTTCTAGAGCAATTTTAGGTTTACAACAAAATTAAGAGGAAGGTACAGAGATTTTCCATATACTCCTTGCCCCCAGAAATATATAGCCTCCCCCATTATCAACATCACCCACCAAAATGGTACATTTTTTTTTTTTTTTTTTTACTAAGAATAAATCTACTTTGATACAACATAATTAGCCAAAGTCCTTAGTTTACCTTAGGGTTCACTCTTGGTGTTGTACATTCAGTGGTTTTGGACAAATGTCCACCATTATAATATCATACAGAGTATTTTTACAGCCCTAAATATCCCCTGTGCTCTGCCTATTCATCTCTTCTGCCCTCTATCCCTGGCAATTACTGTTCTTTTTATTGTCTCTGTGTGTTTGCCTTTTCCAAAATGTCATCCAATTGGAATCAGACAGTCATTAGCCTAGGCTTCTTTCACTTAATAGTGTGTATCAGTATTTAAGGTTCCTCCATGTCTTTTCATGGCTTGATAGCTCATTTCTTTCTAGTGTTGAATAATATTCTTTTGTCTGGTTGTATCACAGTTTATTTATCCATTCACCTATTGAAGGACGTCTTGGTTGCATCCAAGTTTTGACAATTATATATAAAGCTGCTATAAATATTCACGAGCAGATTTCTTTGTGGGCATAAATTTTGAACTTCTTTGGGTAAACCCAAAGGAGAGAAATTCTTGGATCACATGGTAAGAGTATACTTAGTTTTGTAAGAAACCACCACACTGTCTCCCAAAGTGGTTGCACCACTGTGCATTCACCAGCAATGAGTGAGAGTTCCTTATGCTCACATCCTTGCCAGAATCTGGTGTTGTCAGTGTTCTGAATTTTGGTCATTCCAACAGTTAGTGGTATAGTAGTATCTCACTGTTTTAATTTCCATTTCCATGCTGACATATAATTTGGAACATCTTTTCATATTCTTATTTGGTATCTGTATATGTTCTTTGATGAGGTGTCTGTTAAGGTATTTGTTTCAATTTTAAATCAAGTTGTTTATTTTCTTATTGTTGAGATTTAAAAGTTCTTTGTATATTTTAAATAGTAGTCCTTTATCAGATGTGTCTTTTGCAAATACTTTCTCCCAGTCTATGGCTTGTCTTTTCATTCTCTTGACATTGTCTTTGGCAGAGCAGAAATGTTTAATTTTACTGAAGTCCAGCTTATCAATGATATTTTTCTGGGATTCTGCTTTTGTTATTGTAACTAAAAAGGCGTCACCATACCCAAGATCATCTAGGTTTTCTCCTGTGCTATCTTCTTGGAATTTTATAGTTTTGTGTTTTACATTTAGGTGTCTGATCCATTTTGAATTAATTTTTGTGAAAGATGTAAGGTCTGTTCTGGTTTTTTTCTTCCCCTAATCTTTGTTCTCTTAGTTTTTTTGGTTTTCATGGATTCTATTGATATATTCTCTAGCTCAGAGATTCTCTCCTCAGCCATGTCCAGTCTACTAATAAGCCTATCAAAGGAGTTCTTCATTTCTGTGACAGTGTTTTCTTATCTCTATCTTTTTGAGTCTTTCTTGGATTTCCCTCTCTCTATTTACATTGCCATCTGTTCTTACATTCTGTCTGCTTATCCCTTGGATTCCTTAGCCTATTGATCACAGTTGTTTTAAATTCCTGTTCTGACCTTTCCAACACTCCTGCCAAGTCTGATTATGATCCTTGCTCTGACCTCTTCAAATTGTGTCTTTTGCCTTTTGATATGCTCGGTAATTTTTTTTAAAAAGCTGGACATGATGTACCTGATAAAAGGAACTGCTTAAATAGGTCTTTCGTGATGTGGTTGTGAAGTGGTGGAGGAGGAAAAGTGTTTTATAGCCCTATGATTAGGTTTCAGTCTTTTCCTGAGCCTATGCCTCTGGACTGTGAATTTCACAAATGTTTCTTGGTTTTTCTCTTTCCCCCTCATGTGGGACAGAGTGGCTAGACTGTGCTGGAGTTGGGTATTTCCCTTTCCCGGCTTAGTTAGGCTCTGATAATAATCCAGCAAGTTAAGGTCTGGTTAACTAGTTTCCCCTGAGGGCAATACTTGTAAACAACAGAAAGGTCTTCCATATTTCAAAATGATTCCTTCCCCCCTCCCCCTTGCCAGAAGTTTGTGGGGATTTTTTCTGTCAGATATTTACTGTGGGAACCTCAAGTTCCTTGAGGTAAATCTCACAATATTGTAGGCCCTCCCTTTGCCTGGGTCCCCTTGTAATTTTTAATGCTCGGACTTGTCTGCACTCAGCCTCCGGCAATTCATCCATTACAGTTCAGATTTTCCTACTCTGGCACTGGTGCCTCTGGCAGTTTCTACTCATGAGTCTCTGATCAGTTAAGTTGCAACTCCCTGATTTGCCTGTGTGATTCGCCAACCTTAAGGGCAGTGATTTGCCCTGTGTTCTCTCCTGTCTTATGGATCCAAAAAGAATCGTTGATTTTTCAGTCTGTTCAGCTTTTGATTTGTTAGGATGGAATGGCAACTTCCATAAGGATCTGGCATGTATTTTTTCCAATTATAGTTTTCTCCAGATAAATACCCAGGAGTGGGATTGCAGGATCATATGGTAACTTTATTTTTGGTTTTTTTAAGGAACCTCCATACTGCTCTCCATAGTGGCTACACCAATTTACATTCCCACCAGCAGTGCAGGAGGGTTCTCTTTTCTCCACACCCTCTCCAGCATGTATTATTTGTAGACTTTTTGATGATGGCCATTCTGACTGGAGTGAGGTGATACCTTATTGTAGTTTTGATTTGCATTTCTCTAATAATTAGTGATGTTGAACATTTTTTCATGTGCCTTTTGGCCATCTGTATGTCTTCTTTGGAGAAATGTCTATTTAGATCTTCTGCCCATTTTTTGATTGGGTTGTTTATTTTTTTGACATTGAGCTGTATGAGCTGTTTGTATATTTTGGAAATTAATCCCTTGTTGGTTGCATCAATTGCAAATATTTTCTTTCATTCTGCAGGTTGTGTTTTTGTTTTGTTTATGGTTTCCTTGAAGTCTTTTGCATTACATGTTACCTCTTGGAGTCCTTACTGAATTTCTCCAGTCCATGATGGTATCCCCTTTTGCTAAAATCTTTCCCAGTGATTGTTTGCACTAGTATCAGAAGTATACAACTCATAAGAAAGCTCCATGGATAACACTGCTTAAGCCTTATTCACCAATCTGTCCTTGTGACTAGCTCCATTCCTGACTTAGAGTAGGTGCTCATTATATTTGGATAGATGAATGAAGAAAAGCAAGGGTGGTATTTTCTGGGGGCAGGAGGAATGGAAGGAACCATGCGAAAATAGTAAGTCAGTAAGGACACTGGAGAAATGTGAAATAACCAAGACTTGCTGTAGAGTATCTGCTGAGGAAGGAATGAAGGGGGAGTTTGAAAGGGGATGCATTTTACTGCTGCTGAGAATAGGCATGAAGACTGGAGAAAATGATAGGGAGGGAGCAGGAGGCATCATTTTATGTCCTTCTCAGAGGAAGACTTAGAACTAAAAGTGCAGTATTCTGGATTCCTGAGTCAAAAGATGGATATAATTATACCAATATGTTTATTTAGATTTATGATGGAAGGAGGCAACTGGTCTTTAAACCTTTATATTTCTGCTCCATTTAGAATGTAGCCCAAAGGCCAACCACATTAACCAGGTAAACTTTGTTTGTCTAACAAATTTGGGTCATGTCTGAGTGAACAACTATGAGATACTACGTTGTATTATATATTTTTTAAAATATTTTTTAAAGTGTTTGGCAGTATATATCGTGGTTTGGGCTGAGTCAGGAGTGTTGGGTGAATCTAAAACACATTATGGGGGATCCATGCAGCCTTGATGACTGTTTTGACAAAGGCCTGCAGACGCCTCTCCCCAAGAGCAGGAACTGAGTTTCACACACCTCTCGTAAGTACCTCTCAATCTGAGATACGGTCAAGCGTTTCTGTTGGTAAGAAAAATACAAAAAAAGATTGATGGAAATGTAAGAACATAGAAACATTAGGAGAAATGAAATCACCAAGTTTTTTATATTAAATAACCACAGAAGTCCAGAAAAAGAAAATAATGTCTAGATATTTGCAGTACTAGGTATGAATTATATGGGAGTAAGTAATAGTGATAAATCACTCTTCAAATTGCAATCTTCAAGTGTCTTCATATACAATAATTTATTTTTATGAACTTGTTAGAGTATTTATCAAATCTTCATGAATATTTTTAGAGAAATAGGGGAAGCGAAGAGATATATGGTAGTAGAAAGATACAGAAATGTAGGTACTAAATTTTTTCCAGGCAAAAATACAGACCAGCTTTTGTTCTTCAGCTCCAAGGGCCAAATGCCCAGGTGGAAATAATGGCTAACACATGAATGCCATCAAAATATGGTCTGCCCACCTATTATGAGGTTTGCTTCTGCATACTACTCACTGATGCATCCCTAGGGTCTACATCAGCACCTGGTGCATATAATGGTCAAATGCTCAATAAAATGTTTATTGATCTGAAACCAACTTTTATAAGAGAGGCATGAACATTTTGAGTCTGGGTTTGTTTACAGGATATTTTTTTAAAGTGTTTATTCTTTTCATATAAAAATAGGAGAGGGATTCTTCAGTTCTGATACTACACGTAACTTGGACTTAACGCTGTGTTTTCTACCTCTTATAATCCAGGAAACCTCCAACTTACAAATGAATTATACTAAAAAAGTTTGACTGCACTTTTTTTACCATTGCATTTTCACTAGTGCATTTTATCAGTTCAATTTGGTAAATATGTGTTGCTTGTATACATATACAATTGTTATGTAAATTCCAAAGAGGAAACACATCGTTCTAGACACAGAGTTTAGCAACTAGTGGAGGGAACACAGGTATAGAGAAATAATTTTAATATAAGGCTGATGGCCAAATATGCTAGAGTGGAAAACGTAAGCAATGTGGTATTTGAAGATGAGATAAGATATAAATTCTTATTAGCAGAAAAAAAATTTATTTTAATAAAATTATAAGACAGAAAACAAAACTGCTGTGTATATTTTAAAATCTATAATAGCACTTGAAAACTAAGAAAACATTTGTATAAATAAACTTAATTTCTAAGACAACAAACATTATTATTATTATTATTATAGATGAACCTATAGTCATAGAGAAACATTTATTAAAGGCCTACCCAAGGACCAAACAGTTCAATAAATTGAGAGCAGTTTGAAGTATGCTAAGTACAAATTATTTTGAAAATCATCAAACAAAAAGTGATTGCTGCTTTTCATGGGTTTACTTTTTAGGGCATTTCCTACCACTGGGATCCAGGTGGTTCATAAAAATGCCAAATTGTATTTGCCTTCCTTCCTGCTTTATTGTTAGTCATTTCTTATTTATGTTGGGAACAATGAACTATTTCATATGAACAGAAATCCCAAATCAGAATACTTTTATTGGCATTAGTAGAAGTTTTTTAGAAGGATTTAGCCACTATCCATCCTCCATGATTTTAATAACCATTATATACAAGAATCCAACCACCTTCTTCACTTTCAATTTTAACCATTTGAAGCTTTCTTTAATGAATTTCATTTAACAGTTATTTCATTAACTTACAGATTTTTCTGATATCAATTAAATTCTTCATGCATGCTAAGCATAGAGCAGTGAATAGACTGACACAATCCCTGCAAAGTAAGTAACATTGGAGGGGACAGTCCAGCAATGGAAGACCAAGTAAACATAATAATGTGGGCACTATAGGAACACAGAAGGAAAACATTTTCAAGAATAGGGCTCAGAGAGGGCCTTTTGGAAGAGGTCACACTTAAACTCAGTCTCGCCAAGATGAGAATCCCTTCTCCAGGTGAAGAGAGAAGGAATGAATGACAGGGTGCAGGTAGTGGTGAAATGGCCTGGAGGCAAGAAAGAGATGAGAAGAATGTAAAGAAACTCAATATTGTTGAAGGATAGAGTACAAGGAGGACATTGACAAAGGATGAGTGAAGAGTTAGGCAGAACACAGGTGGCAGAGGACTTTGGAAACTGTTTAAGGGCATTTAGCTATAATACAACAGTCAGAAGCCATGAAGATCATTAAATTTTAGACAGGGCAATGCTACATTAAGTAAGGTCACTTTGGCTGCAACATGCGAAATCTATTGCAAGAGTACAGAATGTGAAATAGGAAGGAGATATTTTGGTCATACTTCAGAAGGGAAACAATGGAGGTCTGGATTAATATAGGACCCAGGGACAGAAAAGAGTTGAGTAGCAATTGAAACTGTCAAGACTGGACAATTGACTTGGTGTCAGGAGGTGTTGATGATGTTTTCCAGGATTTGCGATTAGGTGATGGGAGAGATGGTAATGCCTTTTACTGAGGCAGGAACACTGAAGAAAAAAGTGATTTGTTGGGGGTTGATCTGATGGAAGAGAATGAGCAGTTCAATTTGCAGTCTCAAAGCGCTGTGAGACCTCCCTCTAGGTGAGGATGTATAGAAACTTACTGGATGTACAGATTTAAAACTTAGGAAGCACATATGTTGAGTGTGTGTGTGTGTGTGTGTGTGTGTGCGTTAAGAGAGATTGATGGCCTAGGTGAAAAATAATATTTAATGGACTGATGGATAATAAGTAAACTTCAAAAGATATTGAGAAGGGCTTCCCTGGTGGCGCAGTGGTTGAGAATCTGCCTGCCAATGCAGGGGACACGGGTTCGAGCCCTGGTCTGGGAAGATCCCACATGCCGTGGAGCAGCTGGGCCCGTGAGCCACAATTACTGAGCCTGCGCGTCTGGAGCCTGTGCTCCGCAACAACAGAGGCCGCGATAATGAGAGGCGCGCGCACCGCGATGAAGAGAGGCCCCCACTTGCCGCAACTAGAGAAAGCCCTCGCACAGAAACGAAGACCCAACACAGCCATAAATAAATAAATAAATAAATAAATAAAGAAAGAAAGAAAAGATATTGAGAAGGATTGACAGGAGGTAGAGGAGGAAAAAAATCACACAAGTGGTATCATGAGAGGAGAGCATTTTCAGAAGGATAAGACAGTGAACAACATAAAATGGCCCTGAGAAAACAAGCACTGTATGATATCAAATGTGTTGTAACATGAAGGTCATTTGTCCTTTGCAAGGTCGTTTGTGGAGGATGATTGGGGTGAGAGCTCAGCTGCAGTAAAGTTAAGGATTTCTTAGTTCAAGGTGGAACATGTAGCCGGAACTTGTAGACAATTTGGTTTAAGAAGTTTGTTCTTGAAGGTGAGGAGAGAGCCAGAGTAATAACTAGAAGGAAAGAGCTAGTCAAAAGAGATCATTTTATTTTATGTTTGTTTGTTATATTGGGGGAGACCTGAAAAAATTTCACTGATGATGGGAAGGGGCCTATAGAGAGAGTGTGAAAATATAGTAGCGGCCAGAGATGGAATACAAACTGAAATAACTGAGAAGGTAGGAGAAGGCAGGATCCAGAGTCAAGGAAGAGAAAGTAACTGTGCATAGAAGAAACATTTCTTCTAACAAACTATGGCAGAAGGAGGAAAAGGAAGGTGTGGATTCCACCAAGGCTTTATATTTTGTGATGGAATATCTGAAGGGGTTCGTTTTTGATGATGGTTGTTTTCTCTAAGAAGTAGGAGGCAAGGTGCCACAAAACTACTTGATTTGGCAAACTATCATTTTAATATCCACTTCATCTAAAAAATAGGGGTATTAATATTTGACCGGTTTCCTCTGGATATCATATTGAGTGTGCATATCTTTATGCATTTATCACTTGATGTTGGAGGTTACATAATGATATCAGAAAGAGGATATCAAGGTGAATATTGAAAGTTTGAAATATATATGTATGTATCATGATACAAATAAATGTATATGTATCATTGGAGATATATGTATATCCAATGATTGTGTGTGTGTGTGTATGTGTGTGTGTATACAAATATATATATTCATACAATTGACCCTTGAACAACAAGGGTGTTAGGGGTGCTGACCCCTCTACGGTTGAAAGTCTACATATAACAGTATGGTTGACCCTCCAAATAGGGGTTGTGCATTCAGGGATTCAACCAGCTACTGGCAGATCGTATAGTACTGTGTTATTTCTTGAAAAAAATCCGCATATAAGTAGACCCCTGCAGCTCAAACCTGTGTTGTTCAAGGATCAACAGTATCTATATGTATATATGTATGCAGGATTGACTGACAATAATTGTATCTAACCTGTATATCCATTATATGTGTATCTACTGATTGACTGTAAATTCTTCTCTCAGTTCCACCATTACTACCACCACCATTACCACCAGCATCACGAAACAATTTTGTGTATCTTACATGTCTTTTAATCATCATATCTATCCTCAAAGGTGAGTAATATTAACATTTCCATTTTAATGTTGAGGAAACCAAAACAAAGTTCAAATAACTTGTCAAAAGTCACACAGTGTTTAGGAGATAGATCCAGGATTCTATTCAGACTATCTGACTGCAGAGCCCTGATTCTGGCTGCTAAGCTGTACTGGTGGTTAGCAACATCAAGTTCACTCGTCGTTTGAATGAGTTACTTGGAACCCAAAGTTCATAAATGTTTAGAAAGAAGCATCTGGAGAGGAGTTACTCCACTATTGATAGATATATTGATAGATATTCCAGAATGTAAGAGAGCCAGAATGAAAATTTGGTTACCATTCTTTTACATACATGCATATTTTAAAATGTTTTCAAACACCTAGTGCTATAGGAATAACTGATTATGGATATTTTTCCTATACATTTTAAGAAAATAGAGAAAAATAAACCTTGTCTTTTGTTTTAAAACTACCTTATTCAAGTTTTCATGAGTGCCTTGAAATTGCATTCATTTTATAAATTAGTAAATAATATATCTCTCATTGTATTAACATTTTGTGCATACATACTTTAACCAGATTCCATTTCAACCTTTTTCTTTCATGGTAAATTAATAGTTTTATGTACTCCAATATGGAAAACCACTTCATTCGTTATGGATTTTTAAATTCATATCTTGTTTAAATATTTCATAGAGGGAAAACAAAAAGCTATTTCTACCTGGGTATTATATAGAACAAGCAGTTTCTATACCTTTCCAAAGCTATATCTTCCTTGGTTTTGAGTAACACCAAAGACATATCCAACTTTGACATACCTGGAAGAATGTAAATTTTGGATCTGATACACCTAGGTTATAGACTATTTGTCACCATAAAGTTTGACTCATTTTCAAGATGAGAAACAGGACCTAATTTTGGCTTCATAAAGACATGCCACCTTTCATGGACATATATACAGTACCAAATGTAAAATAGATAGCTAGTGGGAAGATAGCACAGGGAGATCAGCTCGGTGCTTTGTGTCCACCTAGGGGGGTGGGATAGGGAGTATGGGAGGGAGATGCAAGAGGGAGGGGATATGGGGATATATGAAAACATATAGCTGATTCACTTTGTTATACAGCAGAAACTAATACACCATTGTAAAGCAATTATACTCCAATAAAGATGTTAAAAAAAAGAAAGACATGCCACCTCTTTGATCTACATACTCAACCAGCAAACAAAAACACGAGAGGTGCATTCATCTAGCTGATAGGCTTCCACAGTATCTCTTCAAGCCAACAGGATCTGTGCCCCTGCAGAACAATGTAGTCAGTATGTCTGTAGGCCCTGATAACCCTGAAAAACTATCCATACATTTTCTACATACCAGACTAACCAGAGCCAAGGGGAAAACCGTGTGCCTACTTTGGCATTATCTGTCTGATAAGTTTAAAGGGGAAAAATGCTTTTCAATTTTTTCCTTAGTCATTGAAACTATTTTAATCTAAATAATAACCTTAATGTCAGTGTGACATTCCAGAGCTACTCTCTCATACAGTTTTAGTTTTCCCCCCACTTTGGAGAAATGACCTTGCACTACTGTGTTAAAAAGCAAACAGCCGCTTCAATATTGACATCAAAGGGTTTGTTCAGTACATTTCAGTATAATAAATACAAACAAGGAGAGAATGCATTTTTGCATATCATAAGTGTCTTCTGAAAGTCACTAAAAATCCTATATCAGTCTAGACACTGGTTATGTCCATTGTCTCTTTTATGTAATATTTAATTTATTTTCACAGAAATGCCTCAGGTGAATACAACTCTTTCCAGCTTGAGGTTTATATTTTGGGAAATAATTCACAGAGTTCAGTGCTTCCAACTTTGATAGATTTATTGTCATGGCAGCGCCAAACATCTTTTTCTGATACTTGCCTACACATAGAGACTCTATGGGCCAAGTGATGAGTAACAGAAGTTTAGTGCAGGTGCTTGTCCTAGTATACACATATTTGGTATTCAGCTCCTGGTAATAATGTTTACTTGCATGATGCATTATTGTTTTCAGAGAGCTGCCATATCTATTTCTCTTTGCTACAGACCTGTGGCTGTAATTTCTGAATCACTCCAAAAGGTGTCCTGCTTGAGAACGTGTGCACTGTCACTCCTGCTAGAACTGCATATCTTTGGACATTGTTATTGCTTCTAGATAAAATAGTAGTGAGAGGAGATATGTTCAGGTGTAAGAATTGAGGAAATATGTTTCACTTAACAAAGATCTCATCACTAGTCCAGTGGAAATCAGTGATTACTTTTAGTAAAAAGTTCTTCCCCAGGTGGAGCTTCTTGACCTACTGAAGGTGGAGGTATTTTTCACTGCTTGCTTTTTCTCAGAGAAAGCAGAACCATTATTCCTTGCAGTGCTGTGGGGCAAGAACAGTGGGAGCTCTGCTGTCCTACAGTGAGTCCGCCATGTAGAACATGGGTAGGTTCAATATGTTAATCTGTTGTGTCATTCCTTTGTTGAGGACAGGTCAAGGATTTCCCTTTGCCTGCAGAGTAAGTAATATTTATGGTTCTTTGCGTGGCCCATAAGGCTCTGAATATTTCCACCCTCGCCTTCTTCCCCAACATCATCTTTACCATTCTTCTATTGTCGATTTTGCCCAGACAGACACTTTTTATTGCTTAAAGCTATCTCAAGGCTTTCAGTTGCTTTTTCTGAGTTCAAAATTGTCCTCCCAGATACTTAGATAGCTGGTTTATTTCCATTGTTTACATTTTATTTCAAATGCTAGTTCCTTAAACAGGTCTTTACTCACCAAAATAACCTGCCCTGAACCACCCTTTAGTCACTCAGTGTATCTTATCCTGTTCTGTTGTCTTCATAGCATTTATATGTATAAATACTACATAACACTATGTATAATGATCTGTAGGTATTTGTCTGAGATCTGATTTCTCTCTTCCTTAAGCTCCAGAATGTAAGCTCCGTTAAGCAGGGACTGTGTCATATGCATTGCTGATTCTCCAGTGTCTAAAACAGGGTCTGCCCCTGGAGTAGATACCCAGAAATTTTTGTTAAAAATTCAAAAAAAACCCAAAAAACCAACAACCCACCTATTCCTTGTAAATGCTTTTCTTCAGGAGAAAAAAAGGAGACCATTTAAATGACTCAGTCTAACTTTTGAAAATTAGGACTGTAAAGATTCATTTGTCTTCTGAAAACTTTTTAGAGTTCCTTTTAGATGTAAGTTTGTTGGCATCCCTGAATCTTTTTTTTTAAAAAAACCTTTATGCATTGCTTTTAATAATGTGATGTGTTTCTGTGGGAAAACTGGTTTGGACCATAGTTGCACGTGTTGACTGATAACCACCTGCAGTGAATGACAGTTTGGCTTCCATTCAAGGAGCAGACAATGAAAGGAACCAAATTAACGTTCTGAATTCTGCTCATGGAGAAAAGAGGTTAGGTGGAGAGCTGCCCTTAGAGCTCTCTGTGCCAAGACAGATGGTGGGAGAGGGTAATAGACTATGGGGCACCGAGTGAAGAAAGCTCTCTACAGAGGCTCAGAGCACTGTCCAATACTGCTGGCTTATCAGATTTTCTCATGTGTTTCCAGTGACTGTTGCCCTCCCTTGGGTCTGCACACTTTGGCTACTGTCTCTGCTCTTCTAGGCACGCTGATCTATACAGCTATTTAGAAAGAAGCTAGAAAACAAGTCGTAATTTCTTAGTTAATGCAGCACTTTAAATTGCAAAGGGCTCATCTTTCCTTGGAGGACTCAGATCATCCCAATGCCTAGCATAATCAATGATCTTCATAAAAAACTGGAGAATAAATCAATGATCACCCATTTCATTTTGATTACTGGTCATACTGTCTAGTTAAAGACAATATTTAAATTAGCAGTGAGACTAAAGGATAGAACTGAGCTGGGCTGTATATATTTTCTACTAGCCAAAGGCAATTCATTATGCTTACAGGATAGTCTTGGCTTCTGTGAAGTTTTACTCTTAATTTTCTTGCCTCGCTATCCAGTTTCATCTCTTCTTTTTGCCACCTAAACGTGTAAACTCCTTGGGAGTCAGTTGTTGCTCTGTTCTTCCTCTTATATACTCTTCTCAGCACCTTGTCAACTTTCATAGCTTCAAATCACCTCTTTGTGTGTAACTCAGAACTGTGACTTCTGTGATCTCTCTTCTGAATTCCATTCTTGTCTTCAACATATTTTCTCACATTTTTATATTTATCATTTATTCTGAAAATCCACTGCCTGTTCTCATTATTTTTATAACCTCAAGTACAATTACCTCATTTTTTATATGTCATTGACTCTCTAAATTTGAGGTCATGTTTGTATAAGGAGACTAGCGTAATGGTACCTGGGCCATCACCTCCTATCCCCACCACCGTGAGGGGACTGATTATGCCTGGTTTGCAAATTTATTATTAATCTACCCATTTATATATATCTCTTCTTAGCTCAGGAATTAGCAATGGCTCCATAACTGCCAGGATCAAACAAAAAGACAACATGATTTCTATTAATGTGTGAACTTGCAGAAGTGGTTTTACAATAAAATACTGTTTCATTTTTAATGAAATTTAAATTCACTATTTTAATGAAAATGAGAAATGTTCATTTTCAAGCATGATGTCAAACATTTTTCAAGTTTTATTAAGCACATATTATTCACACAAATGGATGCAGACACACACTTACACCCATTTGAACAAATACTTCTTTTTCCCCAAAATTCATTTAGTGTTGCTCCAGAATGTCCTTATTAAGTTCTTGCCTTCATCCCTCTGTCTCTCCCTTCCTTTCTGGTTTCCTTCCTTTCTGCATTTCTTTCCCTTTCCTCTTTCCTTTATTTATATGCCTAAGAAGTTCACTCAGATCTCTGTTTACTTAACTATGCATTTTTTAATCATTGATTTCTTTAAGTGACATTTTTGTTAAATCATCTGAATATTGCTGATTTGGGGATTCAGATTTTAAATATTCTAATTTCCAGATAATTTTTAATTTTGTTCTTCAATAAAATGTGTCCTTTACGAATATGAAAAGTCAAGCTTTCAAGAACACATTATAAATCTAATTTTCTACTTTCTCCTTTGATCTATGGATATCACTTAGCAAAATTATAAATAATATTTAATGAATTATAAAAGCCTTACATCCATAAGTCATGTAGAAATTTTTAAGTAATTTTGAAGCATCACTTTTCAAGCAGTGTTATATTTATGTTATCTCAATTTTATCTGAAGTCTTTTAGCTGTTAGTTTATAAAGTATTTCTAGTTTGGAATATTTCCCTTCCAAAAATTCCTGGAATATATGAAAAGCAGTACTTTTATTTTTGCTGGAGTAATATTAATCTGGTTAACTCCAGTAGTCCAACATTAATTTAATGGTTGGCAAACAAACTTGGTTGAAATGCCTCTCCCAAGCTATCAAACTCCACCTTAGTAGTCTGTCACAGAATTTGTGGGTGATTAAGTCGTTGGGCAGTCTCCTGACCCTGTGTTATCTAACATCTTCTCATGATACAACTCCCGAATACTTCTGCTTCAGTTATCATTTATGTATTATCTGTATCTATTTTAGCATCGTTTTGTTCCTAGATTTTTGGATTTCACAGTTCAGTAAAATTTCAAAACAAAAATTTGGATACCAACACCAGGTTATCTGATTTTTAATTTTTGAAGTTAGAATACTAAAATTTAAATTAAACAAATTCCTCTCACCTAATGTCACAATCAGTCATCTATTTTTATCTATCTATCTATCTAATTTTTCTAATTTTACTATAAACTGGAACACCATTGACCTTCCAGGGAAGATGAAACCCTCCTTGCTTTCTTTTAGATTTGTAAATTTTTTCTCACTAGCTCTCTCTTGTTTACTCTTTTTCCAGCAAACAATGTCTCACTTTCATACTTCCATGGTAACCTTTTTCTATCCTGCCAGTTTACAGAGTTCCTCTCCATTTGTACCTCTCATAGTTACAATTAAAGAGCTTTCATAAATAAACAATCTTAATTAGAACTAATTTATCACTAAGTGAGAAAATCTTGTTCTGCAACATGCAAAGCAGCTAAAATTGACATAAAATGGGTAACAAAGAAGTCTGATGGAATGCAATATTCCAGAAATATTTATTTCTTTGAGTTACATTGTAACTGTCTCTATATTCAAAATATATATGCAGAGGAATAGGTATGAAAACTTCAGTCATTACAATTTTCTTCAGTCCATGTTTAAAAAGACCAGTGTATCAAGATCCTGTGGGATTGTTATATATACAGACTAGCAAATTCAGCTAGCCAAATTTTGAGTAACTTCAAACTTTTTCCAGTTGTACTGAGAAAACCTACGTGCTGGAAAAACATTGGTATTTATTCTTCAATGATGAAGAAATCCAGAACAGCTTTTAGCATTTTTCTATAAGTGTATTATTCACCAAACTAATAATATAAACTCAGGAGTTACCTCTTCTCTGTCTTTACAGCCTATTATTGTCTCTTAACAGAATGGTGTAGAATAATATCATCAAGTTACTTATACATGCTTAGGCCTATTAAAAGAGCCTCAAACACTTTGTTCAGTTTGATTCATATAGGAACATTGACCTAAGCATTCCAAAAAATATTTTTTTGTGCACCCTTCTCCTCCAAATATGGTACCATGTGATGGAAATAAAATGGTAAATGAGATAGTTAAGATAACTACATGGATATTGGTCAAGCTTATAGTTTAGAGAGGGAAGTATGCAATAAAGAGGAGAGCAGGTGGAAGGAAAAAAATAGAATAGTTTCTTCTTGTGAGTTCTTTGAAGCTTAGGGAGGCCTAATTTCTGTTGAGTGATCGAGGACAGCCTCTTTGCTGCACTGATGTGTAAGCTGAGGTCTAATAGATGAGAAAAAGTCAGACATGCTGCCTTCAGGAAGAAGGAACAGGAGGTGAAGAGGTGTTGGGTGAGAGAAAGGGGTGGGAACTGACTGAAGGCCAGTATGGCTTGGGATGCTAAGTGCGGGGGAGGGTGGATAGAAATGAGGCCGCGGTGGGGAGTGGTAGGGCTCTTTAAGCAGGCCTCTTAGGCCAGGAGAGAGTTTCCATTTAAGAGTTTGCTCATTTCACTGGGTTTATGACTGCAGCAACTTCCAGAGAATTATGTATATTGAATGCCTTTATGTTCATATACACGGAATGAATGTGTGACAGAAACTATTAAAGAAGTAAGAATAATGTTTTCATGCAGCAGCAAAGCCAACTCAATACATTCTGTATTGAGAATCACAAGAATCACAAGAATCACAAATGAGCTTTAAACATGGGCTGTTTTCATGAAGGTTAGTTTTCAAGAGCCCACAGACCACAGCTGAAATTCTGTTTAATGATCAAGTACAACTTGGTCATTTGAATCCTGGTTATGAAGCCCCTCATGGATTATTTAAAGAGTTCACACTGGTTTGTTTAACCACAAAAATGCAAATTATTCTACAGTTTTAGAATTGTAACTTCTTAAGGGTGTTATTTAAAGAAAAAAAAATCATATTGAACAGTGTTTGAACACAAGAATTTCTGTGTGGGTAAGACAGGTTTCTCTTTCTTTCTCTCTTTCTCTCTCTCTCTCTCTCTCTCCTTCCCTCCCTCCCTCCCTCCTTCCCTCCCTTCCTTCCTTCCCTCACTGCCTTTTTGTAAAATATATTTATTGGAGATTTATACTCAGTGAAAAAACTTCAATATATTAGATATATTCCAGTAGAAATGGGTGAAATAGTTCTAGAAGAAAAATTTCTCTATTTGAAAATACAATGTCATCAAAACATAATAAATGTAGAATGGGAGCCTCTCTGCTCTGGTTTTCTGTTTCCCCACCACTGGTGCCTTACTTGGACTACAGTAGGATACACACATTGCCATCACTCCACTTCCCTGGGGCGATTTTGCAAGTGTGCACATAATCCTGGTTTACGTTCTGCATTCTCAGAGAATAGCTGAGACTGGATTTAACCAACTGGTGTTTATGTCATACTTTCCAGGGGAGTGAGAAGTGTGTGGTTGATAGAAGGTGTGTTTATTGATTTTGTCAAGAATCTGGCTCAAAGCCCTACCACCAGACAATGAACACTTTCATAGAATTTGGTTCTAAAATCACAATCATAAAAGAAAAGAATTCCTTTTGGAGTTTTCAATTGTAGGTTTGGTATGTTATTAGAAACTCCTTTTCACTCTCAAATCAATATCCTTGTTAAGAAGCTGGAAGTATCAGACACTAGTTTTCAAATAATTTTTTTTCCTGACCATATTTGTTAAAACAATACTCTGAAAATATTCACATATTATTTTCCCCACTTTTCTCTTTTTTCTCCCATTACATAATTTGAGAACATACACTTGATTCAAAATATTTTTCATCTTATAAGTACAATGTGACTAAACAAGAGATTCGCTCTTTCATTTAGAATCCCCTGTGTTCAGATGTAATTGTCACAGGTAAAGCCTGTGCCATAAAGAGGGGCATTAGCATTTTAACTTAACAAGGTAAAGAGTGTAGAGGTATTCTGTGATCCGGCTAACAAATCACTAAGGACGGCTTGCTGATGAACTAAAATGACAGTAAAAATAAACCCAAGAATTGGGACAAGGAACATTGTGTTTCACTGAGGTAGCCATTAGGAAGTGAGGAAATTCAGTTGAGTATGGAAAAGCTATGGTGTCTGGGTTCTTATGCTTTCAGGTATTTATTCTCTCTCTCCCTCCCTCTCTCTGCCCTATTCTTGCCATCAATACAACTCTCACACAATCTGTGTAATACAGTTTTCTCTCAAAATTTTATGTTCCCCTTCAGTAATATCCTACTTTCCTATTTCTAAAGTTGGACTTCATCTCTTAATACGGCAATTTAGGAAATCTGTATTTGCTTTCTTCATTACCTAAATACTTAAATTCCCACTCAGTTTATCATAAATTATTTCTTTACATAAACTATTCTCTGCTGGATTGTGTTCTGCTAGCCAACTCCTAAGGGAGTTGTTTTGTATTTTCACTTATTTTACAATTATTTATAATCGTAACACATTATCACACTGTATTATGCTTTTGTAATTCTTGATAATCTCTTTCTACTGAGTTAGTGCCTGAAGAGCAGGGAACATATTTAGGGTGCTTACTGTTGTACCCATAATGTCTATCTAGTATAGTGCCTGGACTATAGAAGGGTCAAATAAATATTTGTTTAATTAAAATCTTAATAAATTAGTTGTAGAAATTTCAGAAGGTACAAAGTAATGCAAAAGAAAATGAAATTTAAAAAGTTTGTATTCTCATCATCCAGAAAACTTTAGTTAAAAATCCTATGTACAGCTCCATATTTTCCATGTGTGTACAGATTGATGTGGTTCATTGTGTTAAGAGTGCAAAAGATTTTTCTTACATTAGAATCACCATTGTTTCTTGAGGTGTTTTACTTTTTTCTTTCCCCAAAGTGAAATTTTCTTCATATCTTTTTTACCTTTATATACATTTGTCCCTTTCTTGCTCTCATACACACTCACACACACACCCTAAAACATACACAGAAATCTGGGGGTTCAATTTTGTTTTAGATATTTTGCATTGATCAATGTTTTCTCTCTTGGTTTTCTATTCAGTCCCCAAATTATCAGGAAGAGTCTTCCAGCACCTTCCCTGTCTTTCTGTCCTGTTTAGCCCCCCAGTTCTTGACTCTAGTACAGAGAATGAGGTAGCAGCTTGGATGCTGTTGATGTTTTCTATGTTTTGTGCAGCTCTTTAGATGTCTGGGTGTTCTGGGAAGAGTAGGTTTCTAGGATTTGGAGTGTCTGGAGTTTTGGAACTTTATTTTTGCTTCCTTTTTCTGTAATGTAAAAAAATAATATACAAGTTTTGGGATAGCAGGTCTTCTATGTACATACAAAGGAATTCCCTTTTGCATCTTTTTATTTCTTTTCCTGAAGGTGAGCTGCCAGTTGCCTTAATAGCCTCAGGCTTTTGTTTGATGTGTCTTTTTTTAAAAATTACATTTGTGTTTATTTTATGTTTGTTGATGTTATTGTTGTTATTCTTTTCTTTTTTTTTTTTTTTTCCACCAAGACTGTATCCCTGCATTATTACATTTCCCACATACTCTCATTACTTGCTTTGGCCAGAGGTGTGGGCGCCATTTTTCTTTCCTTTTCCTTTCCTGGCTAGTACAAAAGCAATATTTGTCGTCTGTGAAGAAGACTCCTAAGTGAAGGCTTATAGCTTCAGGTACCATGACAACACATATGGGAATATCCTAAATGTACCTACCAGTTTACTTCAATGTGCAATTCTCCAGAATCGGGTTGCTGTAGAATTTTCTAACACTGGGGAAAAAAATCTTCAGTTTTGATGAACTTTGGAATCCTTTAGTTGTTATGCCAATGGTATATCCCTAACTCTTTTACAAGTTTTCTTTGCTTATTTTTTTCTGATTTTTTGGACAATATTTTCTCCTTAAATATTAAGGATATTGGCACTTTTTTCAGGTAATAGCAAATATCTTTAGATGTTTGTGATATTTTTAACATAGAGGTTTTAATGTTTGTGTAGTCAGATCTAGTATTTAAATAAAAATACTTGCTTCTGTATTTATAATCTAGACTGATTTGTGATTTTTATTTTATTTTGCCATATTTCTAAGATTTTAGTACCAGCACTGTGCTAGCTTAATAAAGTCAATTAGGTAAAATTCCATCTTTTGGTAAGCCTTATAATAATTTTGTGGCAAGGAAATTATTTCTTAAATGTTTGAAAGAATATAAATGCACTCATAGGACAACCAAATTGTTATCTCAACCCAGATCTCTCAATTAACTACTGACCCACCCCACTTTGAAGTTTCAAAAGCTTTTAAAATCTAGCATAATCAAAGCTGAGTCCAACACATCCCCAACCCATGCTCTGTTCTAATCCAAACACATTTTTTCTCTTTTTCATGCCAGTGAATAACTTCATCAGGTTTTTATCAGGTTCATCTTAGAAACCCGGGTGTCATGCTGACACCTCCTTTTTCCTGCAATGGATCCATCTCCCTGCCCTGCCTGTTCCGTATCTCTTGGATCTACCAAGTCCATTTCATTTTTTTTGCTATCATCTTACTTTTAGGCCATCAACATCTCATTCAGCTTTCCAGCTGGATTTCTTTCCTCTATTCTGGCCACCTTTAATCACATTTCTATAGTGTAGCATAATCTTTTAAACAAAAGTGGGGTTTTGCCTCTAACCTATGTAAAACTTTTCCATGTTTCCCCATTGCCCTTGAGATAAAGTTCACATTCTTTGTATATCTTGCATGGATTTGCATGATATTACAACTTCTTACCTTTCCAGCAGTCTCTCTTACCATTCCCCACCTCACACTCTAAACTCCGACCACACTAAAATGCTCTCAGGTTTTGAACAGATTTCATCCTTTTATGGTTATGGATGATGGTCATAACTTCCCTCAGTCTGGAATGCGAAATACAGTCATCCACGGACGGCCAGCCACTCTTCCCTGTTCTCACCTTGCGGCTGTCTCTGAATTGATAATCATGTTTTAGCTCAGAGTCCTCCTCTTTCAAAAAGTCTTTTTATAAAGTTGGGTTAGATATCCTCCTATGGATACAATTATCTTCACCTACCTTACCATTCATAATATTCACTCTAATTGTTCATTTGATGTCTCATGCAGGTTGTGTGTGTGTGTGTATGATGTATATATATCATGTGTTCCTACGAAATGGAAATATATGTGAACATTTATTGTATAATCAATTTTGTAGTTCAATTTTATAATTTTATAATGGTTGTTGCACATATTTCCATATCGATGAAGGTATTTCTAAGGAGCATTTCTCAAAGTCTCTCTGAGAATACCAGTTCCATGAGAAATTCTCAGCAAATATTCATCAATTGTAGATACACAATGAATAGCAGCATATTCCAAGTACCAAAAGATCCTGAAATACAGAAATTATTTTAACATTTAAGTCAGAATTTTTAATACCTATTTTATGATAGGGCCTTTGTCTCTTCCATTACATTTTAGTAACTTCAGAATAAATTCTGAGGCACAGACTTTGAGAAATATTCAACAAGATGACTGTTATTTAGGCCTTATGTTGGTATTTATTTGTGTGTGATTATTTTCCCTTGAACAAGGAAAGGTCTGTAGACACCAAATATTTGCTGACTGATACGGTGGAGAGTCTCCTTGTTTTCCAATGCCTATGCCTAATTAGTTTCAGCATCCTTTTGTCCGATATTCAGCAGGAAGTTTGAAGATTTATATAGTTCCTGTGGTGCTTTCTGTTGTCCAGCAGCCTTTTTTCTAAAATGAATCTTCTGAACTGAGGAGGAAGTTCCAGTTTCTGCTACTTCTTAGACTTGCTATGTATCAATTTATTTTTATATTGTTTTCAGTGATTTTAAGAGTCTCCCGTTTTATAAACTGTAAATTGCAAGCTGCAACACCAAGATATATATATCTCTTATTGGTTCTGTTTCTCTGGAGAAGCCAGATTAGTACAATGATTATTGGGAAGCTTTGGTTTATTTTTGTGTTACTTAACCCTGCTTTTCTTTGCTTCTTCATTGCCTGTTTCATGCCTTACCTTGCAATTATCTGATGTTCTTTATTCATTTTCTTCTCTACTATGATAAAATTGGTGCATTCTATTTATATTATTTGTCTTATTGCCCTTATATTTTAAAAATGCAAACTAAACATTAAATTTTCTTAACAATGTGACTATCTACTATGAATTTTCCACATACTTTAGAAGATTCATAATGCTATAATTATTTTCTCCCATCTCTATTTATTGTAGTCAAATATTTTACTGTGGCTTTGATTTTATCTCACCAATTTAGTTTTCTAAATATTCTTTATGCTCAAAGATGACTTAAGTTTATCAACTTGTTTTTTCCTATTTTTCATAATTTCTTTTTCTATTTTACCTCATCCATTTCAATCAGTCTCTTTATTATTTTTAACAAGGATCTATAGATAATAAAGATTTTTACCTTTGAATGTCTGAGAATAATTTTACACTATTTTTGAAAGTGAGTTTTGAATTAGATTCTGGCTCTTTTACCCATGCATGATCTTGGAATATATTGGTTTGTTGAATTATGCATATATCCCAAATAACAATATACAGTATCAAAAATCACATTTGTTAATATCACCACCGATCTCATCAGAAAAGTCTTTAACTACTCTGAAGCCATAAAGCTCATTGTAGTGGGAGTGTTTTCTAAAATTCTGATTTTCAATTGAAAGCTTAAATTTTATCATTGGCAACAAATATGTCCTTTGTTTCCCTTGAAGTGACAGCTTCACTGTGTTCATTTCTGAAAAAAATCTTTCCCAAATACTTAAGTCTGAATAAATACAGTTTTCTGTCAGTCATGACGCTCCATGATGAAAGTAGTTGGTTCTGCTCACAGCTCAAGTAATGGCCCAGGTGCTTTTCTTCAAGACAGCTATCTTACTTTGCTGTGGCGAAGAGTGCTTTCTGCATATTTCTCATTTCATCACACTGAATATTTTTTAAAATGTGCTTACAGGTTGAGATTTAATAAAATAAATAAAAATCACTGCTTCATCAAGGCATGGAGTAAAAAATCACTTTTTTCCTCTGAGGGTGTGATTGCGAAGGATGCAGTGACTGCTGGTATGGATTGGTGCTACTGCCTGCATCTGGGCTAAGGAGACAGCAGTTTTGCCCATCCTTGTTACTGCACCATATTTGCAAATGTGAACATGCTGAAAAACAAACATAAAATCCTAATATTATTATAAACATATTTGACCTCATGGACTCCCTGACTCTTGAAGACCTCCTTTGGTCTTCTCATGGATCACACTTTCATGGTAAATGCTTAGAAAATGGCAAAGAAATAATATTTTTATTTTATTTTTTAGTTCTTTCTTTTTTTTTTTTTTATTGCTGTAGATTGCTTTTTTTCTTAAGAAATAATATTTTTAAATAGTATTTTTCTCGGTAAAAATACGGAAGATATTTTATCTTTTAAAATATTTTTATTATGTTCTACTATGAGTTCATATTATTTTCATGAAGAAGAAAAGAATATTGTAATTCAGATTCTTGCTTGTAAACTGATGGGCTTCTAAATAGGAGAAAAAAGTTTAATAAAAGATACATCTTTTTTTTTCTAAGTGAGCAAGATATTTGGGCATGTTTTGGCTGAAAGTGAGTGATGTGGAGGAAGTTAAGACTAAAGATAAAGAAGAGGGTATCACTGACAAAAAAGGTCACAGGTGACAAGAGGGGCAGTGAGGCCAAAGTATATAGCCCATTAACATAGACACACAATCATTTAGGGACATAGGAAGACAGGTGCTGCTACTTACATTCTTCTCAGATGGTCTTAGGGTAAATAAATGGAATGAATGTCCATTGAACATGTATGTGAAAGAGAGAACTGAGGTGCTGAGAGTCCTCTAATCAGGACAGACAATATAAAGCATGGGATCTAGTACAAAAAGAAAACGGGGACTCCTTGTTCCAAAATTATTAAGAATTTCAAGATGGCTAGTACGTGTGAGGCCCTCCTAAAGACAGGAGGCTGCCAGGTTGCTACAGAGGCTGCATATTCATGAACCCGTACTAGTCTAACAATCTAAACATGTTTTAGAGCCAGAATTCTGTCACAGTGTATTTCATTCCCTGAAAAAAATTCAAATATTTTCCTCCAATAACATAATAACAAATATTCTAAAACAACAGGATATCTGCCAATTATGGGCTGCTTCTTTTTTAAAAAATTTTTTTGCTCTTTGGGGCTTTCAATAACGTTAAAAAATATCGGCGCTTCATTTGTGGAAATGAACATTCAAAGGATCATCCTCTGTAACGAGTATTTCTAAACTTGACATGTTGTGTTTTGAAGTTTGTTCATTAAATATTTTCTCAATTTCACACCTTTGTAGTTTAGTATAATCAGTCATTTTGTCATGTGTTTCCAAATGTAACATGGGCTGTTGTATCTTCAGATTTAAGTGTTTAGTAATGTAATGTCACTGAATATCTAGAAACATAATTTATGAGGGAATAAGTGTAAAGATTTTCAGAGAAGTAAAGCAATCATATAATAGGTGTTCAATAATAAACCAAAAAGGAAAAAAAAATTATATGAATTTGTGTTTTAATCTATACATTGTTCTTTCAATGTGGAAAAATTATTTTCTGCTTTCTTTTTTCTTTTCTTTAAAAAAAGTGGTTGGAGTCAAATCGTGTTGTCTTCTGGTAGATCAGTTACAAAATTTCCTTATTTCTAAGGACAGAAAATCAATTCCATGAAAGGGTGATGAATGAGACAGGATTCTTAAAGTTGATCTCCTGCCCTTTTTTGTATGTAGTGAACCACTTTAACTGATGGCAGGTGTTTCTTTTTTAGGTACATTTCCTTTAATAAGGGTATTTTTTTTATTTAAAATTTTTATTTTAATGACATTTATTTTCTTTCTAATGTTACAAGCAATACATGTTCATTGCAGATAACTAGAAATACATACAAGCATAAAGTAAAAATTAATAATCACCCATAATCCCCACCCCCCAGAGACAATCATCATTAGCATTTTGATGCATTTCTTCCCTGAGTCTACATGTTTATTTCTAATTTAGTTATAATTAACCTGCATCTCTCTGTTAGTTCCAGGTATATAGCATAGTGATTAGATATTTTTACACCTTACAAAATGATCACCACGATATGTCTAGTTACCACCTGTCACCATGCAAAGATATTACAATATAATTGACTACATTCCCCATGCTGTACATTTCATCCCTGTGACTCATTTTTTTTTTTTTTTTTGGAACTGGAAAGTTGTACGTCTTTAACTCCCTCACCTGTTTCACTCATACCCTAATCCCACCTCCCTTCTGGTAACCAATTGTTTGTTCTCTGTATCTATGAGTCTGTTATGTTTTGTTATGTTTCTTTAATTGTTTTGTTTTTTAGATTCCACATATAAGTGAAATCATATGGCATTTGTCTTTCTCTGTCTGACTTATTTCACTTAGCATAATACCCTCTAGGTCCATCCATGTTGTCTCAAATGGCAAGATTTTATTATTTTTTTATGGCTGAGTGATATTCCACTTTTGTGTCTGTGTGTGTGTGTGTGTGTGTCAGTATATTAATATCTTCTTTACCCATTCATCTGTCGATAGACTCTTAGGTTGCTTCCATGTCTTGGCTACTGTAGATAATGCTGCAGTGAACATAAAGGTGCATTTATCTTTTGGAATCTATGTTTTTGTTTTCTTCAGAAAAATACCCAGAGGTGGAATTGCTGGATAGTATGGTAGTTCTATTTTTAATTTTTTGAGGAAACTTGATACTGTTTTCCATAGTGGCTGTACCAATTTACATTCCCATAAATAGAGTACAAGGGTTCCCTTTTTTCCACATCCTTGCAACACTTGTTATTTGTTGTCTTTTTGATAATAGTCATTCTGACAGATGTGAAGTAATTTCTCATTTGGTTTTGATTTACATTTCCCCAATTATAAGTGATGCTGAGCATCTTTTCAAGTGTCTGTTGGCTATCTGTATATCTTCTTTGGAAAAATGTCTATTCAGTTCCTCTGCCCATTTTTTAATTGGGTTGTTTGATATTTTGATGTTGAGTTGTATTAGTTCTTTGTATATTTTGGATATTATCCTGCTATCAGATAAATCATTTGCAAATATCTTCTCCCATTCAGTAGGTGACCTTTCATTTTGTTGATAGTTTTCTTCACTGTGAAAAAGCTTTTTAATTTGATGTAGTCCCTTTTTTATTTTTGCTTTTGTTTCCCTTGCCTAAGGAGACATATCCAAAAAATATTGCTAAGGTCAGTGTCAAAGAGAGTACTACCTATGTTTTCCTTCTAGAAGTTTTGTGATTTCAGGTCTTTCATTTAAGTCTTTAATCCATTTTGAGTTTATTTTTGCATATGGTATGAAAACATTTGATTCTTTTATTGAGGAGGCTGTCTTTTCCCCACTGTATATTCTTGCCTCCTTTGCACAGATTAATTGACCATGTAAGTGTGACTTTATTTCCAGGCTCTCTATTCTTTCCATTGATCTTTGTGTCTGTTTTTGTACCAGTACCATACTGTTTTGATTACTGTAGCTTTGTAGTATAGTTTGAAATCAGGGCAAGTGATACATTCAGGTTTGTTCTTCTTTCTCAAGATTTCTCTGGCTATTTGAGGTCTTTTGTGTTTACATACAAATTTTAGAATTATTTGTTCTAGTTCTGTGAAAGATGTCATTGGTATTTTGTTAGGAATTGCATTGCATCTGTAGATTTTCTTGGATAGTATGTTCATTTTAACAATGTTAATTCTTCCAATCCATGAGCATGGTATATTTTTCCATTTGTTTGTATCATCTTCAATTTCTTTCATCAGTGTCTTATAGTTTTCCAAGTACAAGTCTTTTACCTCCTTGGTTAGATTTATTCCTAGGTATTATATTCTTTTTGATGCAATTGTAAATGGGGCTATTTTCTTAATTTCTCTTTCTGATAATTTGTTGTTAGTATATAGAAACCCATCAAACTTCCATATATTAATTTTGTATCCTGCAACTTTACTGAATTCATTGATGAGTTCTAATAGTTTTTTGGTGGAGTCTTTAGGATTTTCTATATATAGTATCATGTCATCTGCAGACAGTGACAGTTTTACTTCTTCCTTTTCAATTTGGATTTCTTTTTCTTGTCTCATTGCTGTGGCTAGAACTTCCAATACTATGATAAAGAAAAGTGATGAGAGTAAGCATCCTTCTCTTATTCCTGATCTTAGAGGAAATACTTTCAACCCTTTACCATTGAGTATCATGTAAGCTGTGGGCTTATCATAAGGAGCCTTTATATCAAGGGTATATTTTAAAAATTCAGTAGGTGCATTTATTCAATCTGAGGATTTGCAATCCTATTAAGCCTACTTTTTTACTGAAGTATAGTTGATTTACAATATTGTGTTAGTTTCAGGTGTACAGCAAAGTGATTTGGTTATACATATATACGTATATATATCTGTATTCTTTTTTAAAAATTATTTTCCATTACAGGTTATTAAAAATTATTGAATATAGTTCCCCTACTATTTTTAAGTTAGTAATGTTTGTATAAGAACAATATACACATTTTTAATACAATAAAAAATTGAACAATACCTAAAGTTTCTTTGAAATGACATGTATTAGATGTGTAACTATTTCACAATAGGAAAAATGTTGGGTTTCAGAAAGAAACCGTGTTCCATCACTGTTGAGATATATTTCTGAGAAATCTGTTTAATATTTTCCTAAGGACTCTGCGTACAAGTGAGCAATACATTTGTGAAACTGAGTTTTGGTTTAACTAGAGAGGGGCTTTATTTATTTCCTCATGAATGAATTTAACTATTTTTAGTTACGTTTCGTAGGTTTCAGATCATACAACTTATACTAAGCCAATAATCAAGCATGGATTAATTTTTTTTAAAGCATTTATTTTATTAACAAACATATAGTACTTATTATGTAGTATGCTCTTCTAAGCCTTTCATAAATATTAACTCATTTAATTCTCATAACAACCCTGGATGAAGGTACTATTATAATCTCCATTTCACAAGTGAAGCAAAAAGAGGGTAAGTGACAGTGTCCCTGGAAGTCAACAATAACCACTCTGTGTTATTAGAACTCAGGATAGTGTTTACCTTAACAAGTGATTAAAAGGGTTGTAAGAGGGGTTTCTTGGGCTCATGCCATTGTTTCTGGATATGGTTACTATTCCTAGATTTGTTCACCTTGGGAAAATATGTGTAACTATACACTTAAGATAAATATACTTTTATTTCTCTATATTAGTCTATATATTATTATACGTTATTGGTCAATAAACTGTTGGGGAAAAAAGAGTTCAAAAGTCTTGCTCAAGATTATACAATTTACAGATGGCAGAGCCAAGATGTGAACCCAGGCTTGTCTAGCCTGTTAATCACCATGGTGGTAGGATATTTTTTAGAGATATTGATTTTTGTTTTTCTCTTTGAATTTTCTACACCTGGGCCTTTCCCATTGCTCCATCTAGATAACAAGACCCCTAGTATTTCCCTGCCTCAGGTATCTTTGCACGTTTGAATCAAAATTTCAAGAAGACAACAATTTTTTCTGACTTTTTTCCTGTATGTAAAAACATAAGGACATTGAAGAAATAAATTGTATAGAGGGGAGATAGAAGAGATTGTCTCTTCTATCTATGAAGTCGGTAGTTCCCATACTTTTTAAGGACCTCTTCCCTCTTCTAAAGCAGTGTTCAGAGATGGTGGCAAGACTTCAATGGGGATGGCTATTGGTGAAACTAAGGTTGCTGAACCCAGTGCCCCAATATTCACAGCTTTTTAGAGCCAAGGGACTTCCAGGGACCACTATGGCTTTAATCAATGAGGATGTCATCAGTGATCATAATTGGGTAGATATTAAATGCATTTCTTTCACTTTTTAGGCATTATTTGAACCTGTGGATTATTTGAATCAGTTGTACATTTTTTTGGTGTGTATTTAGTTTACTGAAAATCATTGCTTTGGGAAAAATTAGGGAGTAGAAAAAGAGAAAATTTAACATAGATATTCCTGTATTTTATATATATATAAAATACAGGAATATCTATGCTTACATTATATATATGTGTGTATATATATATAAAGCACGTGCAAGAGAGATCATCTTAATCGAGATTTTTTTGGTTATTTTCCTAATACACATTCTCATGTTTAGCATAAAATAGGAAATGAATAATTGTAAATGAATGACCAAGGTACTGATTTCGAGGTTTTAAAAAATGAATTCTCATTTGTATATTTGGAATAGGCCTTTTTCATTGACTTGCTTTTTTATCAGTTTTGTGAATGTAATGAAATTTCTGAGGCTAAGTACAGATATCTGCAGTTTAAATTGACTTTAAAGAAAGGAGTTCTAAATTTCTGCCAGTCTTGAACATTTAATATGTGTAAGACAGATCTCCTGATTTCAGGAATAGTAAAGAATACATAACATCAACAGGCTGAATCATGCTATTGTGTACTAAAGAAAAGAAAGAGAATGGTAGATTCTCTCAGGCTGCTCCTGGCTATTAGGATATCACTGGGGAAAATAGGAGGTAGGAAACTCTTTTAAAAGTAGATCATTCACACATATTGCAAATATCATGACACTCCAGGGCTTTTTCCAAGTCTGTGCACTCAGCATTGGAGTCAAGGTAACAGTTGCTTTTTGTCAACTGAAGCCAGCACTAGTGGCTTCTGGCTGAGTTTAGAATTAATTATTTAGCTAGTCCAGATCCAGAGTCACTTGGTATGGTATATTCTCATTTTGGCCCAGAGGCATAAAATCACAAAAGCAATAAGTGCAGTGTAGAAATTGGTAGAAAGCCTCAAGGTGGCTCTTGGGAGAATCACTGCAAACTATACACAGCCTGGTCTTGAATTTTAAGCTCACTGGGTGCCAGAGAACTGTTAACACTTTGTAATTTTGGCCACTAGAGGCAATTTTGTTGTTTGTTTGTTTTTCTGCTTCAAGGAACCAAAGTCCATCAGTGAGTCAAAGACAGTTGCTGTCTATAATACACAACGACTATGATTGGATTGTTTTCCATGTTTCCTTCTCTGTGCCCAACTTGCTCTCAGAGCCGTCACTGTCTCCTCCTGCCGAGCCTCTGACTCCATAGACTTTCTGTCTATCCCTGAGGTTTTGAAGCCTGCAATACAAGACTTTAAAATACCTTATTATCTTCCACAAGAAGCACCAGGATTTATGTTCACTCGCAGAGTATTGGGCCTGATAGCCTCCTTTTCTCTCTTTGTAAATAAAAAATACATGAACAACACTATATTGGATATGGAACTTTAATTTTTTTCCCTAGAAAATAAACTTTATGGGTTTTATATATAGGAAAATACTTTTTAGAGATAACTTTTCCATTTGGGTTTTTGCCCAGGTTTACTTTTTTCAATATCATATACAAGATCAAAAGAATTCAGGAAATGTTTTATGAGGTGTAGCCCTAGGTGGTAGAACGAAAACTAAGGTAAATTACTATGACATAATAGTAGGGGGATTTAAAAAGAGCAAAATGACTTGATACTACTACTTAAAGAGAGAATAAGGGCAACTTTGAGTGAGGAATTTTATCTATATTCTGCCCCAGAACTTCACTGAACCTATTTACATTATGGTACCTCTGAGTTTCTAGGAATCTCATCCAATGGATTCTTTTTCCTTCTTTGTCATTTTCTTTTACTTACTTCTTTTGAGTAATTTGACAATGTGGACACTCTTCATCTTGAAATTCTTTTTTCTCTTGCAACTTAGTCCCTCAGTTTCTTTTGGTTCCCTTCTTATTCTCTGACCACTCCCTCCTATGTCTCTTCAATAGATTTATTTTTCTCCACCCATGTCTTAAAAAATTCTATTTCCAAGGATTGAAGCCTACGCCTTCTTTTCCTTCTATTTTATTGCTTTACTCAGGCAGTCTTGTTCATGTCTGTTCTTTCATCTACTAATTTATAATGATGAACCCAAATTTATATTTTGATCCAGGATTTTTTCAGGTGCTCTAGAATTATATATAAAACTACCTTTTAGATATTTCATGTACTCTTCAGACTCAACATTTCAAAAATAGGAATCAGTGGCTTCCTCTCTCTTACCTGAGATGCTTCTACTACATTTCTTCTCTCATTTTGTGGCACAGACGCTGATATGATGGGCCTGACAGTCATCTTACCTGCCAATTCTTTCTTCATTCTTGTACTTTGCTGTAAGTCATACTATTAATGCTTGTTAATTCAATATCATATTTGGTCCCATGTTCACCCTCTCTATCCCCATTGACTATGACTTATTTCAAGCCTCCTTCGTTACTCATTTGACCCTTTAGCAATTCTGATTCACTTTCTCCAGTCCTGCCCTCTCCAATCTATCTTCCATACGGCAATAAGAGCAATCTTTCTAAAATGGTAATTTGAAAGCATTCCCCAGATTTCCTGTCTCAGTGGCTTCCGAAGACTATAGAATATGATTCAGATTTCTTATGTGTGCATGCATGTGTGTATGTGTGTTGGAATTAAGTCTGGCCCTTGAATTTACATCACCACATTGTGGTGACGGGGGGAGGGAACCTATAGTCATCAACCATATCTATCTATTGGGGACTGATTATCTTCTCCCCAAATTAATAAATGTAAAAATCCAAAACGGTTAGGTCAGCCCACAACACAGGTTAAGGAGTTTGTATTTAATTTTTAAGAAAAAGGGAAATCACTAAAGTTTTTGAGCTGGCTGATTACTTTGTTGGTTAGTACATGATGCTTTTGAGTCACAGAAAAGGATTACTCACTGATAGAAAATTAGCTTCAACTCTTGCTAAACTTGGTGAAGTTTTCTGTATGTAAATGTATATCTAAGCTCTATGAATTCATGTTGATGGATTATCCCAAATTCATAACTATTTCTACTATGCTTACTTCTAATAATAATCATAAGAGCAAACAGATCTCAGAACAAATATTATTGGTTTTCAAAATTGGGAATTTCCTGGGTGAAATCTGAAACTGGCCTCCATACATGGAGGGCAAGGAAAGACCAAAGAAAGAGGCAGACCACTCTAGATTGGTAGACAGCAGGCTTAATAAAAAAGAGAACTTACTTATGAGGCTTATCTTGGGCAGCCACAAGATGAGTGTATCTCCAAACCTACCACCAGAATCTTAAGTTTATAAAGGGGCCTTTACAGGGTTCAGTCACACAGTCCAGATGGTCTGAACAACACTGGTCTCTCAGGTCCATGTCTCTGAATACAGCTCCCACTGTGGGAATGATGGGCAAAGTGCACATTCCAATGACAGGGAAGGGGGTAAGAAGCCCAGATTGCCCTGGTCTTGCTCTAAGGTCAACTGGTAGTCATGTCCTCTCAATGATCTCCTCCAACTCTTTTATCCTTTGTGACTACCTCTAGCAATCTTATATGTCCTCCTCTTTTGTAATGTGCCCTGAGCAATTCATCAAGGGGTTTTACAAGCATGGAGGTGGCTCCTTTCGTGACGATCTGGTTGTTTTGGAGGCAGATACCACAGCAGCAATAGAGGCACATGCAGTACAAAGCACAGATCAAGATGATACCCAAAATAAGTAACAATTGTTTTCATCAAGAGCCCCATGATCCAAATTGCGAATTTATCAAGTTCCCTAGGCTGGGGGTGAGATCACTCAGGGTATTTTTATGTTTTTATGTGATTTAATAATGATGATATGTTACTAGACTCATCAAGTATGAACATGTAACATTTTGCTTGGATAATGGCACAGGTGCCTCCTTGAGAGACAGTAATAATGTTCAAGGTCATCTTATTTTGGAGGATGGCTTTTTTTCATTAGAGACATTTTAGCGTTCAGTAAAGCCAGGCTTTATTATCATTTAAACCTTGTTAGATGAATTTAGTAAGAGCTTCTATGTGTGTTATATTGCCTTCGAGGTCAATGGAGGGAACAAAAATGGCAGCCAAATGATCATAACAGTGGAAAACAGGATATGTTCATCTTGCTTTAGGAGAGGGAGGCAGGCAATTTTTGTTATCCTGGGGCGGATTCTTCCCTGTGCCCAGGGAAAACTCGGTGTATTGGTCCAACCGCCCAGGTGGAAGTCATGGCCAAAGATTTGTGCCATATAATCATCGAGCTTTATTTGGGATGAGCTATTGAGCCTCTACCATGTGAAGGTAAATCGATCTTATGATTCAGTGGCCAGGAGTCTTTATGACTTTAATGCGTTTGTAGTCATATCATGAACACTGTGCAACTAATTGATGAATAATTTTGTTTGTTTGTTTGTTTTGGACTTTAACATTTAGATTACTTTAAGGCATTATTCTTCAAACTGTTGTAATGCCAAAAATTTGGGTGTTCTTGTATTATTTCTCATTCATTTCTGTACTTATTATTGATGTCTTTGTTTTCTCCATGCATACTTAATTGTGGAGTGAGGGCATTGCATATATCAAACTTGGTAGTTCTTTTTCCCCAATCCTCAGAAGACATTCCCAAAAGCTCCAATCCAGGAGAGGTTTTGCAATAGTTACTCTGAGACCAGTTCTCCCCTTCTGCTACCATCCTACAACAGATCAGGAGGATTGGGCAGCCAAATAAATGAAAAGTAACAGTGAGTGAGGCTAGCTCTCCCAACTATATTTCTTTCTTCTTGTGGTTTTGGCAAATTTGATCAATGCTAAATTTCTCTATTGTGGAGTAACGAACATACAAGCATGAATATAACTTATGAAATGATTAAAATTCAATTAAAGTTAAAACACCAAGTTACGTTGTGTCAAAGCCTTAACAAAATTTAAAATTTATTTTACTACTTTCTATTAAGCTCCAGATGTGGGAGCCATAGTTATACTTTAATAACACTAGGCTATGTTATATATTTGTCTTAAATGTGTCAACCTGTTGGGAAGAAAAAGTGTCAGAAAAAGATGTTAATATTTCAGTCTCTGACAAGCTGCCTACCAAATGACTTTCCTGTGACAGTAAATAGGCTTTGCCTGACATGTTTATTTAAATGCTATTTAATATACCTTGCATTGAAAGGAGAAAAATAACTTGAATCAGTGCCAGATTACTTTGCTCTATGCATATAAGAAGATAAATTCAAGATCTATAATACAAAATAACACAAATCTTTCACTAGTGAATGAGAACCACAAATTCTTCATGCCTTACTTTCCTTTGGTTTTCACTTTAGGGGAATCCTGTTCTTGTTTTCTGTTTTTGAAGTAAATGAAGTAACTGAATACATAGAGAAAAACAAATATGATAAAATTCTGGAATTCACTGCACAATGGCTTTTCCCCTTTCACAAGTTTGCAAATAATAAACTTATCAGAATATAATTATGGATGATATTTTTCTCTTTTTCTATATTTCACCATTCATTATTTTGGAAAAGTTGTTTTAGGTTTTTGATATTTTAGAACTCGTACAGCTTCTAAGGTTAAAGACCAGCATCAGAATCTTAAAATGTACATTATTAATTTTTTTTCATAAAAATTTCTTCTTAGATACAACAAGATTGCTTTTATAGTTCAAAACAAAATGATCTGAGTAGGTGCTTAAATTTAACATAATTTGGGGCTTTGTGGAGGTAAATTATATATTTAAAACAATTCTTGTTTGATAGCAATTTCAGAATTGGCTGAAATATCTCTCTATTAACAAAAATATAGCACTTTGATGATACGTTTTATAAATGACCCATATTAAATAACTATAAGAAGGCTTTTCAATGAATATAGTAAAGAAAAGGGGCTCTGGATTGCTGTTGCTGGAAAAAATATGGAGGTGGACAATGTAAACACTGGCCAAAACAGCCCTGAGATCCACCATCTTGATCTCATTATATTCAGACTTTGGATATAAGGTAAAAGTTTAAACAGGTGACCCAAATTGGCTAACTGGAGACCAGTAAGGTCAGTATAGGTAATAAAACCTCTACCACCACAGTAAGTCTCTTATATCAGCAAAAAGGTATTTTTGCAAATAAATAAATTCATTAGTACTTTATAGTATATTACACTTTTATATTTCTTAAGATATAAATAACCATGGAAAGATATATTGTAAAATTAAAGGAAAGGAAAAGTGAAACTAGATACACTCCTTCCTGAGAACCTTAGATTTTGCTGGAGTATCAACATTCTTCTTGTGTCTGAAAGTTTGGTGTGAATATTTGTAAGGCAGAATGTATTTCCCAGTTAGTCCACACATATCTGTGGTCTTCTTTATATCGTACCTAGACATTTCTCCAAAATTTTGTTCAAATCATCAACAATGAGATCATTTTCATCACTATGTCAGATTGACATA
This sequence comes from Eschrichtius robustus, assembly GCF_028021215.1. NCBI lineage: Eukaryota > Metazoa > Chordata > Mammalia > Artiodactyla > Eschrichtiidae > Eschrichtius > Eschrichtius robustus. The sequence continues at coordinate 16,801,258 of NC_090844.1, read as the reverse complement.
GACAAATCATATCATCACTACCTTTGTAACTATTTGTGTCAGTACACAGATATTTTTTCAATGACTTTTTTCTTCACTAGAAAGTTAGGCAACCTATAAGAAATTTGGGTGAACACTTAAGACACCTTTCTTGAAATTAAAATTAACTCAGGAAAATATAGCATTAGCAATCCTGAAAAATAATATTATTATGAGTTTATTTGAAGAGTTTGAACTTTGTTATTTTAATCTCAATTCAAATTAATGGAATATAAAATTCATAGACAAACCAGGCAGAATGCAAACCATTGAAACACATTTTAGTCCCAAAACTGAGGGTTATTTTCAGTTGGTGGCCTCATTTGAACTCTGCAATTTTCTCTTACCATTTAATGGCAGTGCAGAATACTGGCAGCTGCCTTGTATCACAATTGTAAGCTGTCAAGGTAAGTAAAAGTAGGTATGAAACCTGATAACTTAGGTCAATTACAGGAACAGTTCTCTAACTGCAATTATGTACTGAGCAAAGAGTTCACGGCATTAATTCAAAAGGTCCAATCCAGATTATTGAGGCTCGCGGTCCTTTGGGAGAATTCTTATGTCACTGAGCAGGCTTTTGAGCCCATATTTATCCAAAGCGACAATGCTTTCATCTTGAAGTTTCACAGTGCATCTCCATTTCAGCTGACACACACACACACACACACAAAAGATCCATCTTTATAGCCGTCGAAGTAATCAGGCTTGGGTTTTTCTGCTTTGCAGTGCCAGAGATCAACATTTTGCTACATGCATTACTGACAAGTGTTGACACTAAACTGTGCAAATTAAAACTGTGTAATAGACCCAAAAGAAATTCAGAAAAAGCTGCCTTCCTAATGGCATTGTCTGGCATATCCAACACTGAATGTAAAAATCCTTAAAAAGAGTATAAACAGAATGAACATACACAATACTAACATTTGGCTGCCTGATAAAATCTTTTGTTACTTTCCAAACTTAATAGTAGGACAGATTTTTTTCAAATATCTCTATGTATTTATGTGTACATTTAAAGCACACCTACTGCCGTTTATCTCTCTTAACATACAGTTATATGTACATTTTAAACCTCTGCTGATACTTTGATCCAATAATTAACTACAGGGTTCAGCTGACCACGTGAAATAAGTTTGAAGCTTTGTGGCGGGTATTTGAAATCGGTTAGGCTCTCAGATTTGCTTGTCTTTAGTGACATAGGACTGCTGTCTACAAATTATCACCATCCACATGTATCCCACTCCTACTGTATAACAACACTGACAGCAACTCAAGTTATTTGTTTATTTCTTCATTTGTTTTGTAGGGGAATTTGCACTTCTACAGACGTTTGCTTCAAACTATTTAATAGAAAATAGGAAAGTGTATAAGAAAGTAGAGTGTTGTGAGCTCTTCTGTATTTTAAGAGAGGCTGTTACTTTCTCTTGTGGCTCATGTGAGGTTATGGTAGCAGATAGAGCACAAATGTAGGTTCATTTCACCTAGTACTTTTTTAGAAAATATTATTTAACAAACTTTTTCCATTTTTGTATTTGTATATAAAATCTATTTTATTTCTCCAGTGATTCCAGACAGTAACACAGTGTGTTTTTCAAATCTTTCTCTTTGTGTTGAGAAATTCATGTATATTCCTGCAGTTCATGAAGGACCCTAAACAAACAAGTTTCAAGTTTCTAAAGAGTAGTTATAAATAATGAAAGAAAAATATTTTTTTCATGCTATGGGAAAATCTGTTGAAAGAACCTTTTAGCTTTGTAGAACATAGCAGTCAATACTTGATTATATTTTTGCCAGCAAAATATTCTTGCAACCTGCTCACTACACAAAATTGTTACTATATATTTTTTCGTTTTTTGCAAATAGTTCTTTTGGCACTGTCCAAAACAGTGAAAAGAGTGTGCTACTTGATAGCAACTTTTCTTGTTGAGACAGCTCAAGAGTTCAAAATTATAATTCATTTTCACACATAGTAGGACTGAGGTTATGCTTAGGAAAAACACGTTGCTTCATTTTAAAACAATGCAAAATACAAACAAAGCAAGCATTGCAAGCCAGAAAGGAAAATACCCAAATAACTGTTTCTGGGAGGGATCTAAAAGCCCAGTGCAGTGGTTCATGTGAATATTACAACCAGTTATAGGCTTAACGTCTAGGGTTTTTAATTGCCAGCATGGGGACAGGAGGTGAGTTTCCAAATCTATTTGAGTAGAAACCAAAACTGAGCCCCATACGTAAAGCCAAAAATCCTGAAGTACTGCTTCCTCCGTGAAATGGAGACTAGAAAAAATGTCATCAGCCCAGAGAACCAGTGTCACCAACACTAAACTGGAACACCAAGCAGGTGCCCAGTGATGATACGGAGTCCAATTTCACATGACATAGATGGTACGGGAATGCTCATGAGAAACGTAAAATTTGTCTAGATTCTTTGAAAAGCTTATAACCCTAACAGGAACAAGTGTTACCAACTGGGACACTTCTGATAAAAAGGGAGAACCACTCACATCATTAGATAACCATAAATAGTTACACCTATACCAGGAAGCAAACTGCTATGAGTGAGACCTAGCTGATATAAAAACAGAAGGTTTATACACTAAGAAGTTTCTTAGAGTGTAAATCAAGTGTATTTGTTTTTTTCTAAATTTTAGTTTAGTTTTCTTTTTATTGGAGTATAATTGCTTTACAGTGTTGTGTTAGTTTCTGTAGAACAAAGTGAATCAGCTGTATGTATACAGATATCCCCTCCCTCTGGAGCCTCCCTCCCACCCTCCCTATCCCACCCCTCTAGGTCATCACAGAGCACTAAGCTGAGCTCCCCGTGCTACACAACAGCTTCCCACTAGCTGTCTATTTTACACATGGTAGTGTATATATGTCTATATTACTCTCTCAATTCGTCCCACCCTCCCCGTCCCTGCCCTGTGTCCACAAGTCCATTCTCTACATCTGTGTCTCTCTTCCTGCTCTGAAAATAATCAAGTGTATTTGAAATGATCTAAGAGAAAGGAAAGAAATCATTAACTAAGAATGAGACTTATTAAAAATAGATTTTTTTAATTAAAAAAAAAACACCAGATATTTTAAACATTAAATTATAATCTAATAATGCTGAGTAAAGCATTAGTGGGCTTAATTAAGTGGAATATAGATATGCAGTCACTGAATATAGATCAGTGAGGGAAAGAAATAGAAAATATGAAAATAAATTTGAAAAATGCAGGAGTGCAGGCGAAGCTCCAGCCTTTATCTATTAAATGTTGCAGAAGCAGGGAGTTGAGAAAATGGTGAATATGCAATATTCTAAGATAGTTTATTAAAACTTTTCCAGAATTGAAGAAAGACGGGAGTGCTCAGATTGAAGGTTTATGCTAAGTTCCAAGCAGCACAAATAAAAACAAATGCCCACACAGGCACACTGTGGTACAGAGGCTGAGCATCAAAGACAAAGGGGCACTGCAGGTCACTTGTAAAGGATCAGATAGTAGCATCAGTAAAAGTCAGGTGACAGTGCAATAATTGTGAGGAAAAACAAAGACAATTTCAGACTTAAAATACTGAGTTGCTGCTCACAGAGGCTCACTGAAAATTCTTGCATAATGTTTACTTCAGCAATAAAACAAACAAAAAAAAGCACCCAGATGAAGTAGATGCAAAGTAATTGTACACAGAGAAACTAGTAAAAGTTGTTATATCTAGATAGGTACTGATCGGAATTAAAAAGAAATCAGATGACAACGTTGGTGAAATTTTTTAAAAGATGAACATTTTAAATACTACATTTCAAAGATATGGAAGATGGGAAGGGAGAGGAATTGCATTGTTTGGGAAGATGACAAAGATATTGGAACACTTTAACCTTTTAAAAAGTAAGCATGGGTGTTAAGCATTTAAAAGATAAACCTAAAAGTACACTGCTCTAATTTCAAAACAGAGAAAACCAACATGGCAATCAAAGAAATACAATCTATCTAACAGTGGACAGGAAAAGGAGACCTATAAAAACAAAGCAAAATATGGTTAATTAGAAACCACAAACTAAGTCATAGAAACTATTTCACAATGCCAGTCATAATAAATAAACCAAAAAGTCTTCTTAATTTAAAGCAGAAACTTCCTGAATGAATAATTACAACCCAACAATGTGAAAATTATAAGGCACCTAAATGTCTATCAGTAAGAGGTTGGCATAGAAAATTGTAGTACATTTGTAAGATGGCACAGTATTTACATAGTATTTACAGTGAATGAATTGGATCTACGTGTACTGACGTAAGATAAACCTTGGAAACAATTTAGAAGGAGGTAAGATGAGGATGATATATATGGATCAATACCTCAGTGAATAAAAACTAAAGTCCGTACAGTGGCTTGCACAGCTTACATCATGTGACTCCTGAGTATCCTTAGCTCTGCAAACTTCTCTTACCACTCTTGCCTTCAATTATTCTGACCTATTCACAACTGACCTTTTGTTGTAACTGAGCCAGTGTGTCTTCATTGATTGGATACTCAGTTTTTAAATTGATATATTTTAAAAACATTTTATTGAAGTATGATTGACATACAAAAAGTAAGTTTTTAATGTATACAACTTGATGAGTTTGGGAATAAGTATAAACCCATGAAAGCATTACCACAATTTATGCCATAAACATATCCATTACCACCAAAAGTTTCCTCCTATCTTATTTATTTATATTATTATTTTTTAAAATTGTGTGATAAGAACACAACATAAGATCTACTCTCTTAGCAAAAATTTAAGTTTACAATACAGTATTGTTAACTAGAGGCAGTATGCTGTGCAGGAGATCTCTAGAACTTATTCATAGTGCACAGGTGAAACTTTGCACTCTTTGCTCAATATCTCCCAGTTTTTCCTTACCCTTAGCCCCTGGAAACCACCATTCTACTCTCTGCTTCTATGAGTTTCACAATTTTAAATTCCTTGTACAAGTGGTGTCATGTAGTATTTGTTCTGTATCTGGTTTATTTCACTTAGCATCATGTCCTTCAAGTTCATCCATGTCCCAGAAGGTAGAGTTCCCCTCTTTTTTAAGGCTGAATTATATTCCATTGTGTGTGTGTGTGTGTGTGTGTCATATCCTTTATCCACTCATTAACTGATGAATACTTCAGTTGCTTCCATGCTTCCATATTGTGGCTATTGTGATTACTGCTGCACTAAATATGGGCGTACTGATACCTTTGAGATACTGATTTCAATTCCTTTGGATATATACCCAGACATGGCATTTCTGGATCACATGGTGGTTCTATTTGCTAATTTGTTGAAGAATGTCCATACTGGTTTCCATGGTCGCCACACCAATTTACATTCCCATCAACAGTGTACAAGGGTTCCCTTTTCTCTACATCATTGCCAACATTTATCATTTTTTTAAATAATAGGCATCCTAAGTGAGATGAGGTGATATCTCATTGTAATTTTGATTTGCATTTCCATGATTATTAGTGATGTTGTGCACCTTTTATATACCTGTTGGCCATTTGGATGTCTTCTTCAAAGAAATTTTTATTCAGTTCCTCTGCCCATTTAAAAATAAGGTTATTTTTTTATTGCTATTGAGTTGTAGGAGTTTCTTGTGTATTTTGAAAATGAACACTTTATCAGATATGTAGTTTGCATATATTTTCTCCCATTACTTAAGTTGCCTTTCCATTCCATGATTGTTTACATCGCTGTGCTTTTTAGTTTGATGTAGTTCTGTCCACTTTTGGCTTTTGTTGTCTGTGCTTTTGGTGCCATATCCAAAAAATCATTGCCAAGCCTGTTGTCAAAAACTCTTTCTCTATGTTTTCCTCTTGGAATTTTATGGTTTCACATATAATTTTGAAGTCTTAATACATATTGAATTGATTTTGTGTATGGTGTAAGATGAGGGTCCAATTTCATTCTTTTGCTTGGAGACATCCAGTTTCACAACATCGTTTATTAAAGACACTATCATTCCCCCATTGTGTATTTTTGCCATGCTTGTAGGAAGATTAGTTGATCATATATGTGTGGCTTAATTTCTGGTCTCTTGTGTTCTGTTCCATTGGTGTCTATATCTTTTTGTATACCAGTACCATACTGTTTTGATTACTGTAGCTTTTATTTTTAGATTATCACTATGTATTTTATTCTTTTAATGCTATTCTAAATGGGGTTATTTTCTTAATTTCATTTTCAGATAGTTTGTTGCTAGCATATATAAACAAAACTCAGTTTTCTATGTTGATTTGTACCCTGAAACTTTGCTGAATTTTATTAAACTTTGCTAAGTGTATTAGTTCTAAATTTTTTGTGCAGTCTTTAAGGTTTTCTGCATATAAAACCAGGTCAACTGCAAACAGAGCCAATTTTATTTCTTTCTTTCTGATTGGGATGCATTTTATTTCTTTTTCTTACCTAATTGCTCTGGCTAGAACTTTCTGTACTATGTTGAATAAAAGTGGCAAAAGTGGGCATCCTTACCATCTTCCAGAGCTTAGAGGAGAGGCTTTCAGTTTTTTACCATTGAATATTTTGCTAGCTGTGAGATTATCATATATGGGCCTTATTATGTGGAGGTACATTCCCTCTATTTCTCCCTGTTGAATGTTTTTATCATGCATGGCTATTGTGTTTTATCAAATGCTTTTTCTTCATCCATTGAGATGATCATTTGATTTTTGTCCTTCATTTTGTTAATGCAGTGTATCACATTGATTGATTTGTAGATACTGAACCATCCTTGTATCCCTGGAATAAATACCACTTAATCACGGTGTATGATTCTTTTAATGTATTGTTGAATTCAGTTTGCTAATATTTTGTTGAGGATTTTTACATTTTTTTCATCAGGGATATTGGCCTATAATTTTTTTTTCTTGCAGTATCATTACTGGCTTTAGTATTAGGATAGCAATAGTAATGACAATAGAACCTGACACATAGTAAATATTAAATTAAAAGGTAAATATAATTATTATACCATTATCATTGTCATTACTTTTCTTAATAGCTGGTTAGTCTCTTCTTGATGATAGTCACATAACATGGACAAATGAAAATATTGGTCTGGAATTCACGTACAACAAAAATGAAAAACTCTATAGAATACTGTGTCTATTTGGGTGCTTAGAAAAGTTAATGTTCATTTAAAAAAGAAATACATAGTGAAATCCTCAAAATCCTAAATAAATAAATTCACAGGGTACTTTGTTATTACTGGAAAGTGCCAATATGGGGAGACTCATGCATTTTGATGATACAAGTACATACTGATTGATAAGGTACACTTAATCTCATATTTCAATGGCATTAGAGAGCTGTCAGTGGACTTTACCGTATAGTCACTGCTGCAAAATGCTTCTTCACCAGAATTAAATTGATTGTAATAATAGCATCTTTAACACCTTTATGCCCACTGAGCTGTATGAGATATTGAATTATATGACTTTATGCAAATACAGTCAAAGATACTTTTATTAACCTTTCAGAATACTGATCCCTGTGTTTATTTGGCAATGCCTAACGGAGGCTGAGTTAATTAATTATCTGGGAAAAGTTCTTACTGCAATGCCTTGTCACAGCATATTTTACCTTTATTAGTGACATGATTTAACACCAAATGATATATCACTGAGGATGCCTTTTAATAGGATAAAGATATGTTTTTAAATTTTTCACCAAAATATTTAAATTGTCAATTTATGACTTCATAATATAAATAGATATAATATTGTTATCACATGTATATACATTTTCTTTAAACTCTGTCTTTTCTTCAGTGGAGTTTTGAAGGGTTCTATGGGAAGGGAACAGAAGGTAAAGAAAAGATTTTATCTATTTAGAGTCATATGGCTTTCGATGGTCACCTTTTCTTCCAGTATACACTGGTTTTAATGTATATTAAAAATCTATTGAATATTTATCACTGTGTAAAATTCTGTCCTAAAAGGAATATATGTGTATATCAGGAGTGAGGGTGACAGAGAAACCCAAAGGGTGATTAAAAAGTGGTGGAGACTCATGGAGAAGAGAATGTGAGTGAGGATATGTCAATCATTGGCAGAATATGGGATTAACCTTCCATGTTCCACTGGTGTTAAAGCACAGAATGAGTTTAAATACTTAGAATTCTTGTGGAACTACCTGTGTCTGGGGACAGGAGAGAGAGATGGATGAAGAGAATATTTTTGAATTCTGTGCTAGTAACTTGACTAATGGTAGATATTCAAGACAGAAAGGAATATCTTTTTGAAAATAAGAAAACATAAATAGACACATTTGTGAACAACAGTACCCACAAAATGTAACCAATAGCTATACCTTTCTTCATTGTGACTTAATTGTGTGGACCAAGAGGCCCTGGTCAATAGCTGAGATTGCACATAGCTTAATGACTCACAGACCCTGAAAGCCAAGCATTCTACTGAAGTGCTCTTCTACTAAGTCTATCACAGGCCATTTATTGATCAGTTGAATGCCTTCATTCATTAATTCATTCGTTTATCATTTATTTAGCTACTGACTCATTCAGTAAGTAAATGGAGTAAAGCAGTAATAAGATAGAGTGGAATCAGCAAAAGCTGGTTAAATCATTCATTCTTCACATTTAGAGTGTATATCATATGCCAGGCACTGGGCCTGTGATTAATAAGTAATGCTCCCTTTCCTTCAAGCAAGTCACAGTATAAAAGAAGGCTGTACATAAATACATATTTGAAAATTGGAATGAGAGTACACATACTTTTGCATAGTGCAGTGAGGTCCAGTGGAAGGAGGGACCTACATTTTTGTGGGGCTCAGAAAGGACTTCAAAAAGATGACATAACTATGGTATGTTTAGAGTGAAGGAACAGTATGGCAAAAGCTCTGAGATACAAAATAACATTGTCACAACTGAACAATCCAGTAACAAAATGAATTTCAGGGAAGTGAATATAAAGTCATCAAAATAACCAAATGAATATGGTTACTTTAAAATGTCATTTTTTAGTGAAGCTATTTTGGTCATAAATGAAATATCCTATTGTCTGCAATCTTACCTCTTATAAGAATGTGAAGACGTCCATTTAAAATACTATCATTCTTACACAAAATTGCTAGGAGGTGTTTCCACATATGTTAAGTAAAATTTTATTCAGATAATTTTAGTGCTTTTCATGAATTTTCTCCTCTCCTGAATTGTGATTTCTTCAAAAGCAGAAATGTAGGTTTACTGTACTGATTAATGATTTCCCTCTTACTTGTCACAACAGTTTTTCCCCACTGCCTGTCAGAAAAAAAAGATAACTATTGTGAAAATATTTAGTTAATGGCTAAGAACTTAAACAGAAGTTTATCAGTATTATCATGAATTTAGTGTGTAACTTAGCCCAATTATATGTCTCTTGTCGTAGGTGAGAGTGTGTCAGTTATACTCAATAAGACACAGTCTCACCTATGATAAGAGAACTAAAAACCTGAATTAAAGAGACATTTTCATTGCCCATAAAGCAAAGAAGGGAAAACAAATAAAAGGAACTCTTGTAATCACCAATCCACAGAATGACCTTCAGTTTATGGCCTCACCATGCCAGACATCCCATTAACCACAGGTAGAGCAAGGAAAAATAGCAGTTACAACTCTCACTGCATATTTCGTGGAGATGAACGTAGAGTAAATGAGAAAATACTAGTAAAACATTTTAAGCTGCTTTGTAGGAGGACACTATATAAATACAGAGCAATATTATTAGTCATTTTAATGAGTTGGGAATTTTTACTGCTTGAGAAAGTTTGAATTATGCTGGTCCTGCTTTGCTGTATATTCTTTGCAGCACCGCAAAGGTATTTTAAACTACTAACTTTCTATTATCTCTGAATACTGGGGATGTGGCTCTTACTTGAGAGTTCCAAAGGGAGAGTTTGATATTGAATGGCTTTTGAATTCCATGGCTACAGGTGGCTGTGGTGAGGTGGATTATTTATTATTGCCATGTACAAACGAAAGTCACAATGAAAAAGGCAAATGCTGAACTAGAAAATATAACCTTATGGTTGGGTTGGTGGCTGCAGAAATCCCAGGGCAAACCTTTTTATTATAATAACTCAGCAGTTGCTCTCCCCTTACTCTCTCAAGCAATAAAAGGCAAAGCAAATCATTACAGGTTCAACCAAAGAGCAAAGCTTTGGAAGATGACAATCCACTCTTCATTTCACGTAACTGCAAAGAGTTATCTTGGAGCCCTGAATAGTAAGGCAGTGTTAAGCTTTTCTTAGGGAACTAGATTTTACCAATCTATTTCAGAAAGTGAAACTTCAGGTCTAAGTTTGTGTGAATATATTCAGCGGGGCACACTTTACATTTTCCTCTGGCAGATATACCAAAGTTGGTAGGGCTGCTAGGAAAAAAAAAGGCTTTGTAGTAAGAAAATTTCTTATTATTTTAAGGGCTGCAACACACAGTAATAAAAGGGTTTCTCCTTTGTGAATCTTCCTGCTTGAATCACATTGAAAATATAACAACTAGCATAAGAACTTCCCCCATTTCTCCTTGCCTTTAAGTTTCTGAAGATTTTGGCACTCACCCTTTTTATATGGTCATTGGTCACATTTCTGTATCAATTGGATCATGTCTTTTTTCCCACTATGTACCCTTCCATCTTCCATGCTAACTTAAAACATCCACATTGATACCATTAACTTGGCTTCACATAGCTTTGACCTTCCCGAATCAGGAGAACTTTCTTTTGCTTCTCTTAACCTTCTCCCATGACTGATCACCAGACCACATCATCTCTCAGACTATTCAGTTTCTGAAACTGTAAACCCTATATCTACACCTATTCCTTAAATGTGAGTCTTCCTTAGAGGTATGTTCTCAGCCCTATTCTTTCTGTTCTTGACTCACTTCCTGGCTTACGTTATTCAGGACTACAGTTTGGGGTACTAACCCACCTCATATTCTAACATAAATAAGCACACTCTTGCTACACACACACACACACACACACACACACACCCCTATAAACCTTGTGGCTTATAGTAGTTTGTATGTCTAGTTGTGATTTTCTTTGCTTTAATCTTACTTGGGGTTTATTGAGTTTTGGGGGCCTACAAATTTTATATTTTCTTAAAATTTGGGAAGTGTTTGGTCATAATTTAAATTTTGCTCTCTGCCCCATGTCTGTCTCCTGTCTTGGGAATTTCAGTTACTGCTCTATTGGAATGTTGAAAATTATTCCATGTATTACTGATGGTCTTGTTTTTCTTTATTTTTTAAAATTTGTTCTTCATATCGGATAATTTCTACTCATCTAACTTTGCGATCACTGATTATTCTGCCATCTCAAATCTGCTGTTGTGTCCTCTAGTGATTTTTTTTTTTTCATTTTGGGTATTGTGCTTTTCAATCTCTAGAATTTTCATTATCTCTTTCATAGTTTCCATTCTCATTGATATTTCCTATTTACTCACACTTAGCAATTTTTATTTATTATTTAAACATATCTTCCTTTGATTATTTGAACCTATTTATTATACATGTTTTGAAGTCCTTTTTGCTAAATTCAAAATCTGTGCCTACTCAAAGTTAGTTTCTATCGATGGTTTTTTTTGGGGGGGTGGGGCTGGTCTTTTGTCTATTATATTTTTTGTTTGAATATTAAACATTGTAGACAATACCAGGTAGCAACTCTGGATTCTGTTTTGTCCTTCAGAGGGTTGTTAGTTTTGTTTCGTTTGCTTTGCTTTAATAATCAGTTAACTTGCCTGGACTCAACTGCAAAATAGTGTGCAGCCACTAATGTCTCATATCAGGCTTTTTCTTTGTGTTTTTTTTTTTTTGTCTACCTTCCTGAGGTCTTTCATTCAGCTGTATTGTTTAGTGATTATGCAATTATTTATGCAGAGGTTATGTTGAGACACCTCAAGCCAGAAAGGTTTCCACTCTTTGCCACCTGAGCATTGCTCAGGTTGAAGAATGTACTCAAAGATGCAGCATATTCACAAGTCTTTCCAGGGGTTCTGTTTTCACGGTGCTCTCTAACATCTCCTCACACACATACAGTTTAGAACTTGTTCAGTCTTGTGTTTATTGTCTCAGCCCTTTGATATATGTTTTCTCTGTGAGTGAGCCTTTCTCACTTTAACAATACCATTCTTTAACATTTAGCTGCTTTGTTGGTTACCCCTAAACTATTCAATAAGTCTACTACCTCCATTCCTCCAGCTGGCAAATCTATGAGTTGGGGAGAATGGGAATGTCCTTGGTTAAAAAAAAAAAAAAAAAGGTCTTTTTACTTAATGCAGTAGGTAGTTTTCATGAATAAACATTTCTCACGTTGTTGCTGGTATTTGGCCACTCTTCAATGCCCTGAATTGATTGTTTTTACTATTTTTGTCTATATTTTTAGATTCTACAGATTAGAATTGCCTGACTTCTTCATGCTACCCTTAAAAATGTACAGCCCAGATTACTATTTTAAAGTAAAAATATTTAGTCTTCAATTTTATTGAAACTTTGCTTTCAGGTGCAAAAGTGAATCACTTCATCCCCAAATTCCTTAGTGGCTAAATGATTATTATGATTATTGATTATATTAATTATATTAGTTATTATTATGATTAGAAAAATAGTGACCTGGTTATATTACAGATAGGAAAATATAAACAAGATATAACCATTAATTTTTATAAATTTTATATTTTATGCTTTACTCATCTATTTGAAAAGCACTTTTACAGTGCTGATTTTTCTCCAGAGAGCTACTTCTGGAATCCATGACCACACAAACTCACTTAGCATTGCAAAACGACCACCTCTAGGAGCCTTCCCTTCCATCCTCTGGACATCTCTGCAACTCACACCTGCTGCAAACATGTCTGCCTCTGGGTTGTCAAAATAAGCTCCTTAAAGCAAAGGACCTGAAATCTTTGTTTCTGAATTGTAGCATAGTTTCCCAAAATGAGAAGGTACTAAATAGACCACTATAGGGGGGCAGTTTTCACCTCATCAACGTATAAGACTTTATTTTTAGTCATTCTACTCATGTTGCTCATGCTCTACATTTACCAGCACAAGTTTCTAAAAAGTATGTCCTAGTTCTGGGGCAGGATGATAAGAGATCTTAGGACATGGGTCCCAATTTTTGGTTCAGAATATGTGGTCAAGTGAATTATTACTATGTATTGAAAAGAGAGTTCAAAAACTATAAAGCTATTTAAGATTTTGTAAACTTAGAAACTTTCTAGTAGATACAGTAAAGATCTACTTCCTCTTTTATTGTTATCTTTTATGTCTCATTTTACTTATACCTAAAAGAAGGACCTTTTATCTAATTAAGTTGAGGCAATATGTTGCCATATCTGAGTGAAACTCACAGAAAAATACTCATACATATTTTGGGAAGAAGAAATAGCTTAACGGTTATCAGCATCACATGTAATGTTTTTGACATAATTCAGTTGTTTTTTTCATTCCCCCAACCTGTCACTAACTTGACATCACATATCTCTTTCGTAGTATTTTTCTTAGTAAAACAAAAAAGGGAAGCTTTAGCAAGGCAGCAGTAAATTGCTTTTTAAAAATTGCGTTTTGACAATTAACTTTTCCTTGTATTACGAAAAGCATGTATTGATACACAAGCAAATTCCTGTGTGTTTCCTCTTTCAGTATTAAAGCAATCTAAGAAGTTTTAGTTGTACTCTTTAGGCTAAATTCTCTGTAAACATGTCCCTATTAAGATCAATTGCAGTGCCTTTCTCTTGAAAGGATTCCAAATAGACAACAGTAAATCATGCAGCTAGTTTTCCAATATTGCAAATCTGCATAGGAATAACAGTAAACAGTAGATTGAAAACAGTTCTCTGAAACTCTAGAGAATAAAATCAATTCAGAGGGCATGCAATAATGAGCTACACTGCAAAGCTGGGATTAGGGAAGATAACGATGGCTGGGGAACAATATTTGACAGTTTTTTAGATTTATTTTTTATTGCAACATGGTTAATAATTTTCTTTGAAAATACTGATCAAAATTCAATTGAACATGTTTCACATCAAAATGTAGCAGAGACAAATCAATGCAAATACCTATTGTCACATTTGTAACCCCTGCCTCACACAGTGTCCTTTCAATAGCAATAATATTCAAGTCCTGTTATTTTTTTTAATTTGACATTAATAAACTACTAGAAATTGCCGTGTATGAGATAGGGAACTTTTTTTTGTTGTTTTTTACACATTAATTAAAGACATTTCATCAGCTTAATTTTTGGCCACTACCTTAGCTGAACGTTACTCTTTTATATTTTTCTTTTAGTTTTGTTTGACCAAAAAAAAAAATCACCAAAATTTAAAAACTGAAGGTTGATAATATTTCAAAAATATGCGTGTTAACATGTTTTCCAACAAAAATTCTTTCACGTGGTGTCAAAGAGAACATTCCAATTTTTAAGAAAGCTGCAAAAAATTAAAATTTTAATGTTAAAACAGATAATACCTCAGACTGAGTGCCAAACCCTTTTCAATCAAGATCAAATCCAAAATAATTCCAAAGAATAGTGAATCCAAAAGTAATGCTTTCTATTGCTATTAACATCATTAAGTAAGTTTAAATCAGTTTCCAAAATGTGATTCTGAGTTTAGTTCAAAGAATTCTTGATAATGTAAAAAACAGACTAGTTGGTCAAGTGTGTATGTAAGCTATCATTAATTTAGTGATCTGGCTAGAAATTTTATTTTATTTGTTGTTAGCAGCTTCCTACAATCTTTAGAGATTGAAATGAGAAAATTCTTATTTATCTTTGTTAAGTAATCTCACAACTCACAATTACTCCATAATGCAGGATTATAGATTATCACATATGCTTAGTTAATGAATGAAAATTTCTGAAACTGTGAGATTTCACAGTGTTAACAATATTGAGTTATGTCCCTGATTTGTAGTCTACTACACAAAACTGTTATTTCAAAATTTCACTATGTTAGACAGAGGCTCGTGAGAAAACTCAGGCAAGATAAAAAAAAACTCCAACTGAGCAAAGCCAGTATACCCTGAATAATCCACATTTGTTTGTTTTGTTTCGTTTTCCTATTAATATCTTCTCATACTTCTTAAAGGAATAGATCTAAGAATTTTGAATTAGCCATTCTTCTTTTACCTTCTACTTACTAAAAGTAAATAGACAGATAAATAGATTCTAAAATAAGATTTAACAAATGTAATATACCCAAGGATTCCAGAAAAACTTTTGCTCTCTTGAAGTTTGTATCATAAACAAAATCACCACAAAGCATCATTACCATTCCCCTAACCACAGGAGAATCTGTATATGTGTTTGTACTGTTTTAGTGTGTATTTAGTTTCATTTTTGTTTTTCTAATGGCCTTACATCTGTGACCACATCGTTGTCTCCAACTAATGTTTTACTTGTTAGAGCATCATTTCTGGAAATAGTGCAGCGTGCTTTTTCAGTCCATGAGTACAATGTTTACCGAAAAGGGGTATTTTCTGCTATGATAATTTTCCTGGCCAGACAGAGTCTAACAATAAACATTTGTTTTACTCCTGATCCCCACAACAGAAGACGTCTGCCAAAATTGTGGTTGTGAAAAGCCTTTCCTCAGAAAGGGATAAGGATATAACCATGGATTTGATTGTATGCTCTAGTCTATAAAATGACTCAGAATCACTAACCATCAGCCCAACTTTCCCTTCCATTTTTTTCTTGCCTTCCATCTAATAAACAAAGCCTGAACTTTTTTGGGGAAAAAGCAATAGAGGACTTTATCAAACAACTCTTAGTTATAAAATTGTCACTCAATGTTAATACATTTTGTTGTAATGAAGATGAGAAATAAAGGAAATTGCTGACTAATTGAGAGAGATGTGTTATTCTCTAAGTCCTTTTCTGCTTAAGACATTGCATGAATGACACCGCCTCTAAAAATTTTGTACTCTTTGAGATATATATAAAAGAATAAAAAGAATTATTTTTCCCTCCACCTGATACTTTTAAATAAATAATTATAGTACACCTGACTAGGTCCTTATAATTAGAGAGTTAGAACCTTGGAAGCCCACTACTTCTAATCTTAGTGGTTAGATGGTAGGAAGCCAGAGTACATGGAAGGTCAAACACTCATATTGGCGATGATATAAAAGAATCAAATGATAGATTATAGAATAATAGAATACAAATCTCAAGGTTAGAAAAGACTTCTCGATCAAAATCCCATCTGTTTCTTAAATCTCTACTTGTACCTTTCTGCCCTATCTTTGCTGCTATAAAGGGTTGAATATTAGTCATCTCCTTCATCATCTTATTCCATCTTTGAATATCTCATCTTTTAATATTATTCTATAAATTGAGTTATATCTGTTAATGATGAAACAAATATCTTATTGGTCCAAATTCTACTTCATGTGATAATACAGTATGAGCACACCATTTTTTCCATACGATAGTCTTTTAAACATTAGAAGAAAACTGCCAGATTTCTGGTTATGTCCTCTCATGTAAATGCTCTAAATTAGTCATCATTTGAACTCTGTCTCACTTCATAAAGCATCTCATTCCTGGTTGTTCTCTTTGGCACTTGGTCCAGTGTACCACTTCGCATGTGCCTAGAATTGAACACAGTCCTCCAGATTTATCAAGGAATAAAATTAGAAACAATGCTTTTCTATAATTAGGATTCAGATACACTATTATATCTGCTGCTTTATACTGTTATTCAAGTCTTCTATTTTTATGTTGATTTTCTCTTTAGTTGCTCCATTCATTATTGAAAGGGGAGTATTGAAGTCTCCAAACATTTTTAGTTGAACTGCATATTTCTTCCTTCAATTCTGACCACTTAATACTACCACATCAGGGGTTAGGGTTTCAATGTATGAATTTTGGGAAGACACAAACATTCAGTCCCTAACAAAAATCTATGAGAAACCCCACTAACATCATACTTCATGGTGCAACTGTGAATGTTTTCCACCTAAGATTAGGAAAAAGAAAGAAATTCACTCCCACCCTTTCTATTCAACACTGTACTACAGATTTTATGCAGGAAAACTAAACCGAAAAAAAAGAAAAAGAAAAAAGCATCCAAATTGAATGGAAAATGTAAATCTTTGTCTATTTGCAGATGACATGATACTGTATATAAAAAATTCTAAGAACAACAGCTCAAAACACTTAGAGATAGTAAACAAATTCAAGATTAAATGATAAAAACTGATATACAAAATTCAATTGTATTTCTATATATTATCAATGAACAATCAAAAAATAAAATTAGGAAAACAATTACAATAACAAAACATACGTAAGAATAAATTTAATGAAAGAAGCTCAAGACTTGTACACTTACAACTACAAAACATTGTTGAAAGAAATTAAAGATGATCAAAATAAAAAAATATATATCTGTGTTCAAGGAATGAAAGACAATGTTGTTAGTATGGCAAATTTATCTACAGAATCTAACAATTTGTCTCAAACGCTTTTTGCCCCCTGACATTGACAAGCTGATCCTGAAATTTCTATGGAAATACCAGGACTCATAATAACCAATACAATCTTGAAAAAAATTAGAGGACTCACTTCCCAATTCAAAATTTAAGACGGAACTATCAAGAGTTTTAAAAATAATCAAGACTATGTGTACAACCATACAGATAGATATATAGATCAATGGAATAAAATTGAAAGTCCAGAAATAAACCCACACATTAATGGTTCATTGATTTTCAGCAGATGCCAAAACATTTCAATAGTGAGAGAATAGGCTTTTCTACAAAAGTTGCTAAGAGAACTGGATTTCTACATGTAGAAAATGCAGCTCGACCCCTACCTCATTTCATATAAAAAATTAACTTAGAGTGGACCAAAGAGTTAAATTTAAGTGCCAAAGCTATAAAATTCTTAGAAGAAAACATAGGTATAAATCTTCATTATTAGTTATTGATTTCTCAGATAATAATAAAGCACAAACAACCAAAGCAAAAGTAGATAAATTGGACTTTACCAAAATTGAAACTTTTTGTGTATTTACTGCTACTACTACTACTACTACTACTACTACTACTACTACTACTACTACTACTACTAAAGGTAAGAGGAGACTTTGGGAGGTGATGGATATGTTTTTGATGTTGATGGTAGTGATGTCTTCCTGGGTGTATATTATGTCCAAACTCGAGTTGTATACATTAAATATGTACAGCTTTTTAAATGTCAATCATACTTCAATAAAATACCTTAAAAAAGAAAAATCAAAAAAAAAAAATTGAAACTTTTGTGCTTCAAAGGATATTATCAAGAAAGTGAAAAGACAACCAACATAACAGGAGAAAATATTTGAAAATCATATATCTGATAAGGGGTAGTATCCAGAATATATGAAGAGCAGTTAAAAATCAAAAACAAAAAGACAAACACCCCAATTTAAAAACGGGCAAAGGATTTAAATAGACATCTATTTAAAGCAGATATACAAATGAAAACACATGAAAAGATGCTTAACATCACTATTTATTGGGGAAAAGCAAATCAAAACCACATGGAGGTACTACTTCACTCCCACTAGGATAGCTATAATTAAAAAGACAGGTACTGTCATGTGTTGGAGAAGATGTACAAAAATCGGAACCCTCACACATTGCTAGTATGAATTTAAAATAATGCAGTTCCTTTGGAAAACCACCTGGCAGTTCCTCATATGATTAAGCATAGAGTTATCATATGACCCAGAAATTCCACACTTACGTATATATCCAAGAGAATTGCCAACATATTTTAACACAAAAAAGTATAATTGCATGTTCATGGCAGCTTTATTTATAATAGTTAAAAAATGAAAACAACTCAAATATTCATCAACAGGTGAATGGATAAATTAATGTGGTATATCTGTACTATATGATATTATTCATTCATAAAAAGGAATGAGGTATTGATTCAAGTTAAAACATGAATGAGCCTTGAAAATAGTATTCTAAATGAATGAGGCCCAAGACCAAAGGCCACATATTGTATGAGTCTACTTATATGAAATATCGAGAAGAGGCAAATCCAGAGACAGAAGTAAGCAAGATTAGGGGAGGGGCAAATGGGGAGTGACTGCTAATAGATAGGTATGAGTTTTCCTTTTGGGGTGATGAAAATGTTCTGGAATTAGAAAATAATGATGACTGCATGAATACATGAAAAAGCACTGAATTATATACTTTAAAAAGTTGAATTTTATGTTATATGAATCATATCTCCAAGCTGTTCTTGCTGATAAAATATTTTTGGTGTGTATTTAAATATTCCTTCATGCCTTTACTAAAACAAAACTGTCTTGGAGTTATGGAGTTATGGAGTTATGGAGTTATGGAGTTCTTTATTTCAGATATACTTGCATTATACATAGATGCTGAGAGAGATACTCTACATAAAGCCTTTTTTGGGGGGAGAGGGGTGTCCCTTGGCCTTTCTTCAAAGTAGTTCTTTTAGGTTCCACATTAGGGAAATGTTTCTGGTCTCTAGTATGCTCTGAAAATTGCTCTTCTAAAAAAAATTTATAATGTCAAGAATTACATAACTCTCTTACGGAGTACTTTATACTTTTTATGGTCTTTCTCAAGTACAAAGATAAAGAGAAAGCTTTTATTATGGCCTTTTGAAAGAACGATTTAGTTAGTTCCTGACAAGGGCCAAACTGAACAAATGATCCTACATGTAGAGTGCAGTTTTATCTTCAGTGACAGTATTTAAACACCGTGTAAATTTTACCATTCTAACATTTTATATGCAAAGTCATATAGGATACATTGTCCCTCATTTCTTCTCCCCATACTAATAAACTTAGTATAATGGAATGGAGAATGTGTACCTTTGTTACTTAATGCTTGTAATATGAATAAAAAACATAGTAAGGTAGGGGGAAACAAGTTTTATCTGTCCAATGCATTTGTGTGAATATTAGTGCTGAATAATCTAATGTAAGGAACAGTGAATTGGTAAGAAAGAGCTAGACAGGTTATAATCATTGTTATAATTTAATTTTTTTCTACATCTGTTGTTATGTTTAATTTTGATGATGATACGTCTCAAAATGTTCATATCTGAATATTCCCCCCATACTCTGCTAATATAAAATTGTCCAGGGTACTGAGGACTACTCTTTTAAATATCCTGGGTACTTGAATTTATTTTCTAATCAAATAATAATATATTTAACATGAAACTAGATTATATAAACACAATGCATCAGTCAGTTTGATTAATCATATATTCCTGTGGAATATGGGGTTTTTCCAGGAGGACAAAAGAGCAGCTCCTACCCCTTGTGATATTCTATACACGGATATAAAGTATATATTTATTAATGAATGTTAACATGAAAAATCCTAAAATTTCCTCAGTTAAAAAGCCTTTTAAATTTCCAGAAATTTACTTAACATGGAATTTTTTGTAAGCCAGAATTCTTGATTGTGGTAGGATAACCTCTAGAAAATATATTAGGATCTCTGCAAGGCTGGGTGTATAGCATTTTCAATATATCCCTTCCTTACTTTCATAAAACCTACAAAAGGTGATGTGCAACAAAAATCATGTCATCAAATAAAGTTATGTTGAAAATAGTGCGAGGAAGTCTTATAAAGGGCGTGAGTTAAATAGTTCTGAAGCTGTTACAGACCTTCATCACCTAATGACTAGACTGCTGAAACTGCCTCCAGATATGATTCTTACCCTCTAACCTAGTCCACCTCATCCATTCTTTATACGTCTGATAAATTAATCTTCCTGAAATACTATTTATTTTACAAGACCTGTAAAATCTTAAAATAATGATCACAGTGCTTACATAACAATTTTCATATACATTATCTCATCTAAACTTTACAATAGCCCTAAGAGGCAGGCAGGACAGATATTATTATATCTTTAACAAAGAAGAAAACCAAGATACAGAGATATAAAGTTACTTATCAAATACAAATAGGTTTAAGGGGAAAAGAGTGGAAAAAGACATATCAGGCAGACAGTAATCAGAAGAAAGTAGACTCCAGAGCAGTAGTCATCATATATTTTATGATGTTAAAGGGTCAATTCACGAAGAAGCCATCATAATCTAAATGTGTACGCACTAACAACATTGCATCAAAATATATAAAGAGTAACCTATTAGAAAGAAAAGAAAACATAGTCAATTACAGATAATTTGCAGAGAGTTAGTAGTCACAGTTATAGAAAGGGCCTTCAATACTGCTCTCTCAGTAATTGATACAGCAAGTAGAAAATTAGTAAGGGTGTAGAAAACCTGAAAAACACTAGTTGCATTTATAGAGCACACAATAGCAGAATAATTCACCTTCTTTACAAGATCACATGAATCATTCACCAGGACAGACCATATTCTGGGCCATAAAATAAGACACATTAAATTTTCTTTTTTTTTTAGACACATTAAATTTTAGAAATTGAAGCAAACTGTGCTTCCTGGACCTTGTAGAATTAAAATATAAGTGGGTAGTAGAAATATATGTGAAAAATCTGAAAATATGTAAAAATTAAACCTCACACTTGTAAATAAACCATTGATGAAAGAGAAAAACACAAGAAAATTAGAAATATTGAGTTGAATGAAAATAACACACAGTATTTCAAAATGTGTGAGATGCTGTTTAAAGTAGTGCTTAGAGGGGAATGTGTAGCATCAAGTACTCGATTAGAAAAGAAGAAAAGTCAGATATCAGTGATCTAAGCTTCCACCTTAAACAGTTACTAAAAGGAAGTAAAGTAAAGCCAAAACAAGCAAGAAGGAAGGAAATAGTAAAGATGCAAGCATAAATTAATGAAATTGAAGACAGAAAATCAACAGAAAAAAATCAAAACAAAAAAGTTTTTTTAAATAAAGTTAATTAATAAACAGCCAGACCAATCAAAAAAAAAAAAAAAAGAGAGAGAGAGAAGATACAGATTATCAATATCAAGAATTTTAAAAAAGGGGAAAACTCAAAAGACTCTGAGGTTATTAAAATATGAGAAATATTAGGAAATATTTCATGTCCTTAGATAAAGTGGGCAAATGCCTTGAAATCTATGAAGTACCAGAGTTCACGAGGCAGAAATAAATAATCCAAATAGTCTATGTGTATTAAAGAACTTGATCTATAGTTTAAAACTTTCCAAAAATGAAAACTCCATGCATAAATGACTTCACTGGTGAAGTCTTAGAAATAATATAAATTCTATACAAACTTTCCCTAGAAATAGAAAAGGAAGGGCTATTTCCCAACTGATTTTATGATGAAATAATTATCCTGCTACCAAAACCAGAGAAAGACATTTCAAGATAAGCCAACTACAGGCTATTATATGATCTCTTGAGCATAAACACAAAATTTATCAAGACGATTTTATTAAGTAGAACTCAGTGACACATAATATGGATAATAGATCACAACAAAGTATGTTTTATCCTGGACATGCAAGGTTCATTTAACAGTTGAAAATCAAACAGTGTAATTTGCCATATCAATGTACAAAAGAAGTAAGAACATAGAATCATTTCAATAGATGCAGAAAAAGTTTAACCCCCATTCATTACAAAAACTCTCGACAAGTGAGGAATATAAGGGAACATCTTCAACTTTATAAAAGGCATCCACAAACAAGCTGTGATTAACAATAAAGTATGTTTATTTACCAATTAAAAGACATTAAGTTAGTTTCTGTTTTTGCCTATTATACGTAAAGTTTCTATAAATATTCACACGTGAATTTTTGTATGTACCTAAGTGTTAACTTCTCATGGGTAAATATCTAGGAGTGAATTTTCTGGCACATATGATAAATGCATGTTTAACTTTTTAGAAACTTCCAAATTGTTTTCCAGTTTTGCATTCCCACCAGCAATTTCTGAGCATCTGAGCTCCACATCCTTGCTGGTACTTGGTACATTGTGGAGAACAATCCTACAATATCCCACTGTCTTTCAGTATCTCATAGAGATCATTGCTTCAAGGATTTTTTAATCCCTCCAGGAGGGATATTTATACTGAGCGGTGTGTGGCACCCTGCTTACTGGGCTCTTATGTGATTGCTCGCAGGCTAGATCTCTCAATTTCAGGAGATGCTATGTTCCTGTTCCTTTAGATGACTCTCTGCTGTTGTCTGCTCTTTAATCTCTGATACCTTTTCCTGAATGGTGACCTTCAACAGAACTTCCTGGATGTTATTAAATGTAGTGAGGAGACTTAGAAACAACGGACAACTGGCCAATGATTATAGTTCTAATAGCAGCACAGCCTCCTCTTGTATTCCTATATCACTTGAAATAGTTGGATGAAACTTCTACCAGGTATCACCTGTGAGAGGTACATGGTCATTCTAAAAGTAACAAACCCCTTTCTTTAGATGTATTTGATGTTTGTCTACAGGTTACCAGGTAGTTATTAAGTAATAAGAAGAAAGAACTTATACCAATCCTTTCAACTCTCTCCAGAAGATGGAGTATCTTTCCTCAAAGGTTATTTCAGACTCCAGGGGGGTAAAATATTCAGATCCTTGTTATCGCAGGTTCATAAGACACTGTAGCTTATTATGCATATTCAGAACATTTACAGATAAAACAAACAATGGCATAGAGCGTTGCTCTCTTTCTTTGTGAAGAAATGTCACTGTCCAACTTTGAGAATACTTTAGAGAATTATGTGTAAGTAATATAAAAATTATTGACTTGATTTGTTTTTTGGGGGGGAAACTATATGGTAGTTAGAAGTTTTATGATATCTTTTTTATGAAGATATAAGTATTCTCTTTCTATTGAATTGTTAATCATGGTTATAATGCTGCTACTAACATTTGTATAATAGATATTTTCTAATATTGCTGGAGATTTTTCAATGTAAAACTTCAAATCATACAGACGTTTAAAAAATACCCTCAGTAGCAAAAAATATATATATTTTTTTCAGGATTTTCCAATACTGCCTGAAACTTTTGAATTAAAAACTTCTACTCTTACATGTACAAAATAGATATATGCAGTAGCAGAAATCTTGATTTTTGGATCAAAACATACCGTTACCTCAAAAATTTGGCCGTTAATTTTTTCTTATTTTATGGAGTAACAAAGACTTGTGAAATGCGTGGAGATGAAGGAATATCAATGGTAGCTATTTTCTTTTTTTTTTTCTTAAATTCTTAATCAAAGGAACTGATGATACTGATGAAAATGTTGACATTTCAGACACTGTGGCAGCTGAATGCTTTTCTGACAAGGGTCACTTAAGCCTGAGATTGGTGCAGCAGATTAATTCTGTTTGCCCTCTCCTGACCCGCAGCAGAAGAAGGGTAGCAGGACAAAGGCAGATGTGGAAGCGGAAGAAGTCAGTGCCTTAGTTAGTTCCCCTTCAGTCTGTGTGTTCTCTGGTTGTCTTCATGTCTAAAAACTAGTGTCCCAAATTAGGTTGTGAGCTGCTTGAGAACAAGGGTTTTGGCTTTCCTGATTAGCCATATTCAGTGACCTTCAGATATTGGTTGAATTGAATTGTAGGAGTTTCTCCATCAGTACCACTGCAGAGTGTGAGAGGTTAAGGTTTTGCTTCAAGCAGGCACCTTCATTTTTACAGGCAAAGACCCCTCCAACTGTCCACAGTTACTGGCAACCACTTTTTCACCAAATCTGGTGGCCTTTTATCACTTCTCATTCTCCTTACTCTCTTTGCAATATCTAGCACTGTTTTCCAGTTCCACCATCTTGTAACTCTGTCTTCTCTTGGTCTCCATAACGTCACACCCACTGAACATTCTTCTATTCAATGAGCTATTTCCTTGTGTCTCTTAAACATAGCTCTCCCCTAAGACTCCATCCTCTGATGGAGTGGAAAGAATGCAATTTTTGGAGCTAGAGCAACTGTGTTTGATTCTAGACTGAGTGATCTCTCTGAGCCTCTATTTTCTCACCTTCACTTAGTCCTTCTCTGGCACTCTTCCTTTTTTAGGAAAGGATCTGTGTTTCTGACATGTGTCATTTTCCTTCTCTCCAAAGAACTTCTTTTACCATTTCTTGCCAGGCAGGTCTACTGACAACAAATTCTCTCAAAATTTGTTTTCTGTGGAAGGTCTTTATTTCTCCTTCACTTTTGAAAGATACTTTTGCAGGATGCAAAATGCTGTCCTGCACTGGTGTTGGTGTTAGTTTGTTTGCTTTTTTCTCTTGGCACGTTAAATATTTCACTTCATTCTCTTCTTGTTTTCATGTCCTAGGATTGTATGTTCACCATATCTAGGAAGGGTAAATATCAGATATAAAAAATAACTAAATCTTATAGACAGTATTATGGGCATAAAATGATGAAAATAAGAGTCAATAAATGAAATATCATTGTGAAAAACATTAACAAAACTAATTTTAAAGTTACTAAACCAGAATATTTTATTCCTTTATCCACCTACAAATGTCCACTTAAACTTTATGTAATTTTGGGTACCAACCAGTTTATTTATATCAGTGAAGTGAGGTTCTTTTTGCCCTGCTTCTCAATACACATGCATTGTCAAAAAAAGATATATTACTTGAAGCTCTTGTACCCTGAAAGTATTATGATTACTGGAAATGATAATATGTACATAAGAAATATTTAAACTGATCACTGAGTCAGTGCAATACTTTTGTGCCCAATATGGAATTAAAGGACTTATTAAAAAAGCATCCCTTGGGAAAAATTACCCATTCTCCCCTTGTACTCTTAATCTCTATAAACTCTTTGAAGGAAGGGATCATATATTTAATTATTTGCATGTAGCGAGAATTTTAGAAGGTGCAATAGAAGTTATTCTCTGTTAAGATAGGTTATTAGAGATTCTATTTTTATGAGATTTTGATGCACCTTATGTGAGACACAAAGATGAGATATATTGAAGATGGTAACCAATGTTTAGAATTAAACTCTTAGTCAAGTCTGAGGGATAAATGATGGCCCTTAATCTCCAGAGAATGTTTCAGGGAGGGAAAAAGCTCTGAGGGGAAAATAAATCGGGATATACCACCTGTTCTGGTAATATTGGTTAAGTATCAACAAATTTATTTATATCAGTGGAGTGAGGTTGTGTGTGTGTAGAAAGAGCTAGAACAATGCTTGCAGCTATAGTGTCACCTTCAAATGGAGATGATCCTGATGATAAGTGAAAGAATGTAACTAAGCCACAACAGTAATCACAACTATCACCTAAAGTCACCATGTTAGCTTGATGGATGAGAATCCCATTAGGTCCTGGGAATATCTCAGGAAGAACAACATGTATTCAAAGAGGAGAGCCATAATGATCCTTCAGAGAACACATGTAACAACCCAGGGCTCTTCAGAGAAGGATGAGACTTGGGAGGTGGGTGTGGGTTTCTTACCTTTAAGGCAATAAAGATTCAGCCAGAGAACACTATTATGTGTCCCTAAAAATATCATACATTTTAGTACCAGAAGCGCTACCAAGACTTAGCACTGTGTAGCTTTTTGCACACAGTATATGCTTAAAAATACTTGCTGATAATGAGGATATTGGGGTTAGACTAGCTCGATTAGAAGAAAGGAACAAATAATATTACTTTCCAGGATATCTGCCAGGAACAGAAATGCTGCCTAGGATACTGTTTACCTGGATTGTGCCAAAGTGGTACAGAAACAACTTAAAATGATTAAAGAAAGAAAGAAAGAAAGAGTAAACACCCTTGGGAGCAGATGGAGAGATATTTAAGCATGGTGGCAGGAATAAGAAAACTGGAAATGTCCACTGTAAACACATTAAAAATGCATTTCAAGGTACAGTTACCATGATACTTAATATTTATATGCATGCTAAAGAAATGTTACAAAATTACAAAGTCATTAATCTGAATTTCGTCAATGAAGGAAATAGTGGACCCTGTCACTACCATTAGACTAAGATAATAATACTTCTCATTCATAATCTTCCAAGGGAACTCTAGAAATTTAAGTTATATTTGTAGCAGGAACTGGAAGTAGACAAACAACAGATTGCCAAGCATAGTAATTGGAATTTTCTTAATGACAGAATTATAGATGCCCAGAAAATTGTTGATTGCCTGGCTCACAACTGCTCACTGGCCAAATAACAACTCAGGGCTTGTTGCCAAATTAGTAGCACAAGACTCTGCTGATTCATTCCCTTACCCCAAGCTGTAGTCTTTTCATTCTCCGTTTTTGACAGATATTTAATGAGGACTTGTGCTTACAAATACATCTTTGTAAACCATTGTAAAAATACACAATTCTGAGATTTTTGTATAGGAGCAAACTAAGCATATCAGATTCAACAAGAATGCATGCTGAAAATATTAAACTGTTTGGACATGGTTTAAAATACAATTACATGTTGTCTATTCTATTTTTTATCTTAAAAATTTATATTAATATATCTAAGTCCCTAATGTAGAGTTTTCTTCCTTCCATAATTATTTCTAATTATTCCTACATATGTTCCATGTATAATAAATGCTTAGTCCCATTTTAGTTTCTGGATTACAAATGATTATGATTGGCAGAAAAGTTTTCTGAAACGTTTATAAACCATCTTATTTTTGACTCGTTTACAAAGCAAAGAATTCTCAAAATATTTCAGTTTTAAAAAAATAAACTACCGTGAGCGGGCTGACCTGTTTTGATATGGACTTCTCTATATTTTAAGGTATGTTTACCTTGGAATGAGCCTAACTTCTCATAATTCTTGCTGGCCTATTTCCCTGCTGCCACCTCCAACTCCAGGTGTTTATGGAAAAGTTTAGCACTTTAAAATGTTGACTTGTCTGATAACGTCTTCATTCAGTTATTTTAAGCCAAGCAGAAAAGGGGCTGAAGCTGAACACCTGGCAGCTTTACTTTTCTTATTTACCACCATGACTAGAACACACATATATACAGAAGTAATCAGCTACCATGTTTCAGACCTTCCCAAGGGTATACTACTGGAAATGGCGTATGGTGTAAGGAGCGTGGATTCAGAGTCAGAATGCCAGAGCTGAATCCTGACTCTGCTATTTGCTAGCTGACTGGCCTTGGGAAATGTTTTTAATCTCTCTGAAACACAGGTCCTCAAACTATAAAATGGAGATGGGGACTTCCCTGGTGGTCCAGTGGCTAAGACTCTGCACTCCCAATGCAGGGGACACGGGTTTGATCCCTGTTTGGGGAACTGAGATACCACATGCTGCACGGTGCTGCCAAAAAAAAAAAAAGATTAAAGAAATTGGAGATGAAAACAATATGGATCACATGAGGCCATTTGCAAATTAAATGAGGCAGTCAATGTAAAAAAGGTATAGTATTAACATAGTGACTGGCACATAGTATATGCTCAATAAATCTTAGCTATTATTACTTTATCCCCACCATTAAAAAAGGTAAGCATTATTCTATAGCTATAATCCACATACTATAAAATTTACCCTTTAAAAGTATACAATTTAGTGGGTTTTGTATCTTAACAAAGTTGTTCCACCATCACCACTAAATCCAGAATATTTTTATCACCCCAGAGAGAAACCTATATGCATTAACTGTCATTTTCCATTGTCTCTCCCTATCCAGATTCCTAGTAACACTAATCTGTCTCTATGGATTTGCCTATTCTGGACATTTAATGTAAATAGAATCATACAATTTGTGGCCTTTTCCTGGCTTCTTTCACTTAGATTATTGTTCTCAAGTTTCATCCATGTTGTAGTATAAATTAGTATTGCATTTTTTTCTTGGACAAATAATATTCCATTGTACGGATATGCAGTGCCCTGGCTGTGGAACATTCCCCCACATGGAAGCTGGATGCTGAGCCGCTGCTTGGTCACATATTCTCCTCCCTTACTAGGAATAACTTTTCTCCCCTTCTGGGTACGCAGTGAACTTTCTTATATTGCTCAGTGTGTGCTCATATGGCACCTGGCCGGCCCACCAGTGTATCTGCTTCCCAACCTCCACCCATACCTGGGAAAGGAATGGGTCTGGCCTGTAGCAGAAGTGGGATGTGTTTAGTACAGCTCCCATGATGGTTGTCAGGAGGGACTGTGGCCATGGGAGACGGGAACATACTACATATGCTGATTTTTTTTTTTAATTGAAGTATAGTTGTTTTACAATGTTAATTTCTGCTGTACGGCAAAGTGATTCAGTTCTCTCTATATATACATTCTTTTTTAAAATATTCTTTTCCATTATGGTTTATCATAGGATATTGAATATAGTTCTCTATGCTACACAGTAGGACCTTGTTGTTTATCCATTCCACATATAGTAGCTTACATCTGCTAACTCCAGCCTCCCACTCCATCCCTCTCCTACCCTCTCCCCTTTGGCAACCACAAGTCTGTGCTCTATGTCTGTGAGTCTGATTCTGTTTCATAGATAGGTTCATTTGTGTCATATTTTAGATTCCACATATAAGTGACATCATACAGTATTTGTCTTTCTCTTTCTGACTTACTTCACTTAGTATGTTAATCTCTAGTTGCATCCATGTTCCTGCAAAATGGCATTATTTCATTCTTTTTTATGGCTGAGT
The DNA here is from genome assembly GCF_028021215.1 of Eschrichtius robustus. Classification (NCBI taxonomy): domain Eukaryota; kingdom Metazoa; phylum Chordata; class Mammalia; order Artiodactyla; family Eschrichtiidae; genus Eschrichtius; species Eschrichtius robustus. The sequence goes on along the minus strand of NC_090844.1, from coordinate 16,771,696 downwards.
GGTATTCCATTGTATATATGTATCACATCTTTTTTATCCATTCATCTGTTGATGGACATTTAGGTTGCTTCCGTGTCTTGGCTATTGTGCATAATGCTGCTATGAACGTAGGGGTGCATGAATTATAGTTTTGTCTGAATATATACCCAGGAGTGGAATTGCTGGATCATATGGTACTTCCATTTTTAGTTTTCTGAGGAACCTCCATACTGTTTTCCATAGTGGCTGCACCAACTTACACTCCCACCAACGGTATAGGAGGGTTCCCTTTTCTCCACACCCTCTCCAGCATCTGTTATTTGTAGACTTTTTAATGATGGCCATGCTGACCGTTGTGAGGTGGGACCTCACTGTACTTTTGATTTGTATTTCTCTAATAATTAGCGATGTATTGAGCATCTTTTCTTGTGCCTGTTGGCCATACAGATGCTGACCTTGTTGCATCTCTTCTCCTTTCTGTCAGTAAACCATTGTTCTGACCAGTGCCTTGCATGTTGAGTTTGCCTTGGTCACTCCAAACCCGTAGAAGATGCAGTGGGCCAGTCTGTGGGCTCCTGCTTCTGGTGATTGGTAGTGTTATGATCTTTGCCATCTCTTGCGCAGTGGCAGTCCTCACTTGGAATTGGTAGCTGGATCTTCCTGCTCCACAGTTTGCATATGTGCAGATAGAAACAAAATAGGTATAATATTCTTTATATTTAATATTTTCATTATATAGCATAACAGTAACGTTAGCTGTCTAGAAAATGTTTAAAATGTTTTGGCATACAGCTAGAAGCAGTAGCTGAGACTTCCATTAAAAATTCAGACTCCACCATTGGTCTGGGGTGATGAGGTGATTACTAATAGTATTTAAAGCCATTCCTATCTAGGTTATCAGTAAAGATTTCTCCCAGTCATTAGGGCCCTGAAATCAGAACTGTTTATGTCATGTTCACTGGCCTATAAAATGAGCAGCTTAGTTACCTGTCTGGGTTTAGTAATCCAAAGCATAAATAACATCAAAGTTGAAACCATGACTGTAATATCAGTGGTCTTGTCAGAAAGGGCCTGAGTTTGTCATGCATCGAAATGACTCCACCTTGCTTCAGTCAGGCGGAGTCGAGACGCTGATACAGGAACATGGCCCAAGCGATGTCCTGAAGGCTGGAGCTGTCCTCATTCCAATTTTCATTCTTTAAGGGTGCCCATATAATGCCTTTAAATTCAGTTTTTTAAAAAAGGATCTCCATAGTTTTCTTTTGGGGCTTGTTTTTGTCTCAGAAAAGCCCTTAACAAATGGAATTATGTTCAGTGCACGTTGGGGGTTTGTCCAATTGCATCAAGTGTAATCTGATTTTAGGCCCTGAGTGAGCTAAGGCCTGTAGGAGGAAGATACTGCAAGACTCGTTTTTTCCCAGGGGTCTCCAGCTTTGTGCTGTGTCGGACAGACTGGAGGAGCTGAGAGTGCTTCATCACCCCTCCTAATGTCAGCAGCCACGGAGTTGCATCAGGATTCTCTTCTACCATCGTGAGCTAAGCTCAGCAATTCACGTTTGAGACTCAGCCACTAACATAAACCTCTGTAGCATTTCAATCAAAGTGGAACGTTTGGCATTTGAAGAGCGGTTATTCAATAAGGAGTTTAAAAGACATTTCCACAGTTACATACACAACCCTGTAATGGTCTTGTTTTCAACTTTCTTTTTCCAAATCTACCATTGAAATAAATGGCATCGTGTGTGTATATAATTTTAACCTTGTGATATTATAGGTTTTATTTCTCTCAACAGATTCAAAAGAGAAGTGAGTTTTTTACATACATTGAAGAAAATTCTTGTAACATCATCCTACATCCTCATGAAGCCAAAAGTAGTATTGGGGGAAGAGTTAGTTCCAATGATGGAAGATAAGACATGGATTTACATCTCAGACATTTAACTACTTTCAAAAAAAATCTTTAGACTTTGCTTAAATCATGCCTTGAGACGCTTTATTTCATTGATAAGATCTAATGTCTGAAAACACCCTTTAAAAAAACAATTTGACTAGATTCTAGCGTAGGAATATAACTATAAAAGATTAAGTGTTCACTCAATCAACAAAATTTAAATAAATGATTGCTTTGGCGTGATATTTCTTGTTCTTAAAGGAATATTTTCATTTTCTTTACATTTGTAGTTCTTCTACATTATTACTATAATAGTTGGGTATGGAGATCTTGAGTTTCTGAAAAGTCAAAATGTTTTCTAGTTAAACTGTGTTAATAGAAAATTAGCTTTAATTCTGTACGTGAGAAGTAAGGACTGAGAAGTGGTCACCCTAAAATAGGCTATGCGTTAGGCTATAGCAGACAGTTATCCTGGAAATATCTTAATTTCCAAGGCATGATCAGGACCCAGAAAGGTCTTTTTTTCTTATAAAAAGTCTAATCTGTTGGGGCCAGAGAGGTCTGACCCCATAGAAACATATTTACCCTCAGCATCCTGGATAGTGGGCAGATTCCTCCTATCTACCTAGTCTGTACCATTGGCCCTCCATCAAACTGAGATTGTCCTCTGTCATGATCAAATAATAGCGGCTTTAGGTCAAGAAGGTGAAATTTAACATTTCAACCCACCTCTGCCTATGCCGAACTATCTGTGTCATGAAAGAAGCAGTGGATTAGAGTAAGGTTAGGGCTGAAAACTTTGGGTAGCCACACCCTTTTGAAAACTTTACCTGGTGCAGACCATAATGATTTATACAAAATTTATCCCTTACCATTCTATCAAATGTGAAATTCACCTCTGTTTCTTTTAGGCTTATAAACTAATCCGTCATTCTTTGGTTTTGAGCTATTCCCTATGCACTCAAACAGAGCAAGAGTTTTGAGAACGTCTCCTTCTTGTCTTATCAATTTATATTGGAATGCAGATGTATAAAGTGGAGAAAGGAAATAAAATAATGTCTACTGAGCATCTACCATGTGCTGGGCACTCAGCTTTATATTTTACATAAACAATTTTATTCAGTCTTACAATGAAATTGGATTCAATTATGCCCATTTTGTAGATAATCAAACTGATAATATAAAAGGTGAGGTAACCAATTCGAGATTATATCATCAATTTTTGGTGAACTTGAGAGTTAAACCCTGTCCTTTGTGTTCTGAATGCTAGGCCTTTTGAGATTTCCATTTCTCTCTTAACAGTGCATTCTAAATAATAGAATAGAGACTATAATTTATACTTAGAATACTTAGCAGAACCAAAAAGCATAGCATATTAAGAGACCTTGTTCCCTCAAAGAATGTTTCTTAATTCAGTGGTGGTATGACATTATTTTCTCGATAAATCCTCAAGTTAAGAAAGCTAAGAAAAACAAGTGGGTGGTGATGCCAGGAAAGATATATATATATATAAATCTGTGGCATTTTAGTGCCTCTGAGCTCAATGACTTGAAAGCAACTTAGTGCTACTTACAAAAATTGTAGACAGCAATCATTTACCATGGAAATAAAATAATAACTTTGCAGCAACGGCTTTGGATTTGTATGAAACCATTTGGAAGCTGGAGAATCATTTTCCACATATGAAACATTTTGCTCATTAATGGAAAACATTTGATTCATTGCACATCATAGACCTTTTGGCGTTTTGTGTTAGACAAATAAACTTAGGCTCAATTTGATGGAAGGAAAGTTACGTGTAGAGATGCTACTTATGATCAAGTGTGACTGGTGCCATAAGGAACAGTAATTTGTCAACCTCAGTAAGAATTAAAAACTCTAGGCTATTAATTCTGAAACGTGACAGGACTTGTATTACATGTTGCTTAGAAATATGGTTGATCAAGTTGATAGGAAGATAGGATTTAAACATCAATGGCTCCTTTGTAGCTTTCATTTTGATATTTTATGAACAATGTTTCTTCTTTGGAATTTTCAACCCTGCTCTTGAAAGCTACAGCATCTATTTTCCTATCTATATACTGCTACATATTTATTAATTCAACAAATGTGTATTAACTTCCTACTGTGGATCTGGCTTTATGCCGATGATAAAAGCATTGCATGTGCTGCAGTTACTCTGGAAGTTTGATGTTCTCATTACAGTTTACAGTTCAGGGCAGATATTTGGGTTGCCATGGATGTATTTTCATTTCTAAAAATGGCAGTTGCTTCATCTCTGTACCATAATTTATGCTCAAGGTAGTTTTGTTGCCAGATGATCTGAAATTTAATTATCCATGAGTTGTGCATGTAAATGTCTAATAACTTGTCCAGTACCATCACATTAGTATTATTATGAAATTATATATTTGATAATTAATGATATAATTTCTAAATTTGGGGGCTGTCTTTTCCTTTTCTAATATGGGAAAATGAATTTAAATATACTACCCTTTCAAAAATCTATAAAAATGCTTTGATATAGAAAAAAAGTCTTACTAAAGTCACTTTCTCTGTCCCACCTACTAGTGTGTAGCCAATGTTGAGTCTAGATTGCTCATAAGTGGGGATTCTATTTCCCTTTTATACACTCTTGCATTCTGAAATCTGCTTTATCTACACTAGTTCTTCTAAATCTGGCATTCTATTCAAGTATAGTTTGAGGTCACTCATACACGGTCTGGGCATGATGCTCAAATTTGATTTTTTATTATATATTAATAAAAACCAGAATGTGGGTATGCTTCATTACTCTAGAAAAAAAGGGATTTGTTCAGCAAAGCTTGATGATATTGCTATTTCAAACCATTTTGGTTCGCTTATTAAATATAAGGCAACTTGTAAACTTGTTTAACTATGTGAGAGGAATAGGTACAAATATTTGATTTAAAATATTTCAGAATGCAAGTTTACTGTCTGTATTTTAAATTTGCACATCGTAGACTGCATACTGATTTGAACTATCAGGGTACAAAACATAGTTCTTACCTGTGATGCTTTGACTTATTTTTCAAGTCTTGAAGATTTCTTTCTATAATTTTAGGCAACAGGTTTACCCTGCTTAAACTCCCTAAGAATAGATAAAATGTCCTCTTATTAATTTTCTGTATCTGAGTGCAAGTCTGATTATAGATAGTCCAAAGAAGCATAAGACGGCTAGCAATTGATAAAACCAGTGAATTTTGTAGGTTTATAGGTGTAGTCCAACTCTGTCCTCTACTTGTGAGTAAAATATAATAAATGAGCATAGCCAAACCTGGGTTCAAATCCCTGCTTTTCACATATCAGTTGTCTGATTTTGATCAAGTTACTGAGTCTGCATGATCATCTGTTTCCTAATTCATTAAATGGGATTGATAGTTCCTGTAAAATCTCTGCACATAATTGACTAAAAATTTCTCTATTCTGATAGTGTCTCTATGCAATACCCTATCTATAGATTGGCACAAATTTTCTCTGTTTTGAGTAATCTTGTGTAACTTGGAATCAAATTTTGACTCAAGAAGGACATTTAGAATAGGGAGTAAAGGATAATTCTTTTCCCATTTGTGTCAAGAAGTTCCTATTTCTTGTGTCCTAATGTAGTCAGAAAAGAGAAGCCTAAGACCAACAATTTTGAAATAATGTGGTAGAATACTTCAGAATCTGGGGATTCCAGGATAAAATATGGATTGAAGACATGAGTGCCTTAAAGAAGTGAAGGAACTCATGGCTCTGAGTGTCAGCTCATGGTTGTCCCCCAACCCTAGATCTTCTCTCCTTCCAGGGGCTCACTGAAGGTGAACAACATCCATGAACTCCTCAGTACCTACATGGAGTCGAATGCCACTACTGGCCTTGGTCATACAACCTTGATTCTGTCTTTTAAAAATATAATTGGTAATCCATATTTTTACCACATGTTTACAGAGCCACTGATTACCTTTGTATAAGCATGCTCATAAGTAAAATGTTTTGGTTGAAATTTAATTCATTCAAACTATTTATTGAAACTACTTTTGTGCTTACTGCACTGATGCATAGCTTATAATTTGGGAGTTCTGAGTTCACTCTATTTAACTCTGAGACATTGAACATCTTTTAGTTCCGTTGAGTGATGCTGAGAAAGGAAAGGACATGGTGTGTATCATGGGCAGGGTATGTATCATGAAGACTAATTCTGATCAGTGTAAAATAGACAATCATGGAAAGCCTCATGGAGATGAATGCAAGGACATATCACCCTGTTATCAAAACAATTCTTGGAGAAATAGTTTCTGTTGTTTGAGAGGTAATGAATGCCTCAGCAGTTTCACCCATTCAGTTTTTACCATAATTGTTCTTTGCTTCTAGGCCAAACTTCTTCCCATATCAAAAAGGTCTTAGAGCAGGAAAGTGGTATTAAATACCCAGGTTAAGACCAAAGAATGTTGGCATTAACAAAGTGTGAATTGGTGTGGATAAATTCCTGGCATTTATGCTCAATCCTAAATGTAACTGGATCACTCTAGAAATATGACTTGAGAGTATAAGAAAGAGGAATCTGGCCAGAGCCACATTTCAGCATGGGTATGTCAGAAATAACATAAGCCCAAGCTTTTTTACAAGATGGTATTTCATTGTTTGGACATCTGGCTGATTTGCTGGAAACATGCATTTGTGGGAAATATATGGGAACATTTTGTTTTGATAAGTAAGGAAATACTTCAGTGGAGATTTAGTATTGCATTCTTATTTATTTGTCTCTGCTGTTTTCTTCCAGCAATAACAATGTTTCGCTTTTTCTTTGCTTATGTTAGGGGAGAAAAGACTCAAGTTTTATACGATCACACTTGCTTTTACATTTTAACAAGCTAGAAAACAAACTAGGAAGCCACATACATTATTTCTACATGTTTCCAACTGTGTGGAAAGCTAGTATTTTGAAACTTCAGGATATTACACATAAATAAACATACCTCATTCATCTCACAGGTAATGCTGATGTCTCTTTGGGTAAATGATTTGATCAGGCTGTAAAGCAATAGACAAAGTATTTGCTTTTGAAAGATTGTTCTAAGCTGCTATTTCTCTTTGCTAAGGTACTGTTTTAACAAAATATTTCTAATTTAAATTCTGAACACTCTCTTTTTTCTTAAGTATTGAAGTGTTTCTCCATTCTGTGTCTATAGGTGGCAGTGATCCTTCATTGTTGCAGTGATGTGGATTTAAATGTACTGAATTGTAGATGGAAGGCAAATTTATGAGATGCAGGCAAATCTCAGGAGTCCATTTTCAAATCGATTCATCTAGTTTTATGAAAGTATGAGCTTATGCTGATCAAAACGTTGTTATGAATAAGGGTAAACTTCAGTTGCCAGCTTTCAGTGTAATGTAAGTCTGCCCTTCTTTCTGATCTGGAGCCGTGGTAGCCTTCTGATGGGGGATGTGGGATGGGGGATCATCAGCTTTCTTAGTACCAAAAGCAAAATAACTACCCATTGAGCAACATGTTTCCCATACCCCTGCTCCAGGAGGTCAAAGATGGCTAAGCATTAGTGTAGAGTAAAAACTTTTTTGTTGTTGTTGATATGTAGAATATGCTAGGAGAAAACATGATATTTGTCTTTTATAAAATTTGAAGTTTCATGAGTGCCATGATTCTACAGATACTTCAAGTAGGACTTGTTACAGCACTGGTGTTTTGGGGTTTGTTTGTTTTTTTTTTTCTTTTGGCTGTGCCATGCAGCATGTGGGATCTTAGTTCCTTGACCAGGAATGGAACCTGCACCCCCTGCAGTGAAAGCACCGAGTCCTAACCACTGGACCACCAGGGAATTCGACAGCACTGGTGTTGATGTTCCATATATTTCTGTTTTCAAGGAAACCCTAGTTTAATCTTCAGCATAATAGAAGCCATTGATTAGAGAGATTTATTTAACAATTTAATTTTCTAAAGAACTTTCCTTGTTGTTAGGGAGCCAAAAATATACAGAATATACTTGTGGAGTAGCATTTTCTTCAATTAACCAACTGGAGCTCATGACTGTGTGTTGGATTAGCTAGGAGTAATAGTAACTGACCACATTTGGTGCGTTCTTACAAAGTATCAGCCAGTCTTCTAAGGTCTTCAGATTATTTGATTCATTTAAATCCATATAATAACTCTGCTATTTTCCACCGATTCTATGCTGCATACTTTAAAAACTTTTGTACAGTTTTAAAGTCAGGATATGTCTTAAGATTGATGATTTCTTACAATTGGTATCCATGGGACAGCAGTTAAGATGGTATTTGTTATGACCTGCACATGTGAAAACATCAAAATCACCAGTCTTAAAACATGCAGAAGAGATGTCAGGAGCTAGGAAGGAAATCCCAGGGGCAGTAAATAAAGCACTATTTAACTCCTAAGAGCCACATGGTTGTTGGTGGGTAACAGGGGAAGGGTGAGCCACACAGGATGAGCAGCATTCCTAAAGCCAGAGCCAGCGTAGGCTGGTTCTGTAACTGTAAAGCCGGATGAGGAGCCCAGCACCCGTGGTGTTTAGCTGGGTTTATGTGAAGAAGTGCTGTAGCATTAACACTTCTGATAGCGCAATGGACAATGCTATAAGGAAAAACTCAGACATTGACAAATCTGATGCAAGAACTGGTTTGGAAAAGTTTGAATCTGAATATGAAGAAGTCTTAGCAATTTCTAATTCCAATTTATGATGCTTATATTTTCCTCTTTATATATGCACGAGACTGGTATATAATTAAAAATGCATAATTAATTCTAAAAGAGTGTTTTCAATAAGCATGCAAAATGAAATTCATAGCATTAAGAGCTTTCTGTCATATTTTAATTGGCTCTGGTTTTCCTTCCCAGTGGTGTTTAAAATTTTGTCTAAATACTGGGAGCTTTTTAGATTTGATATCAACAGTATTATTATCTCTTTTATACAGATGAGGAAATTGTGACACAATAAGTGACAGAACTAGAATTTAGATTAAGCCTGTTTCTGCATATGATACCTTTATACCATACTGTTTCTGGTGAAGTGATTACAGAAAAATTATAACATGTTTTATTAAAGCATTTTAGTGAAGTTGTTAAAAGACATTTTCAAAATTCTGTTCTTCCCTTTTCTGAGTTCCTATCTCAGACCGTGTTACTAGGCACTTCTGTCCCTCTAAAGAGAAGCTAAAAAATAAGTTTTCATCCTTTTCTCTACACCTCTGTGGTTCCTTCCTTTTCAAGTTCACTGGAGCAAGTTTAGTCCGAGAATCCAACTCAGGACAGAAATTGGAGGGAGCCCATTTTTGCTGCCAGAACAAGAAACTGTATTACTAAGGCAGGCACTGTATTTTAACTCCCCTCTGGCTCCTGTGCAGAAACTCCACCTATGGTTGCACAGGTTGTGTCTATTCTTAATTGATTCTGCTCCTCTATCTATTTTTAATCAGTTGGAAATCTACAGGGGAATGTGGCTGAAGGATTAATTACTTCCAATCTCCCAACATATTTGCCTTTCTAAATCTGTGTCAGAAAAACAAAGATATTTCATTCTATATTCACTAAAAAACTGTTTAAAGAGAAAGTAAAACATCTTTCATTTTATATTATTCTAATGAAATATGACTTACAGAAAACAGGTTAAAATGAAAATTATTCCTTGGGATCTTTATATCATGTGTATGTGAAATATTAGAAATCAATTCACTTTTTGTGATCTTCAAAGCCAGACATAAAACCAAGTTTTTATCTCTACAGTATTTTTCATTTCAATGTAATACGAAGATTTGATCTCACCCAGGTGTATGGCCTGAAAAAGGAGGTATAGAAGCTGTCAAATATATTGCATCGGGTTAATCAAAATCCAACCATTTTTTTTTTCCAGGATAGCTTTACTCCAAAATTTTAAAAACAGACTCTTATAATCAGTGATCATTACTTTTGAGTATCACCTTTCTCTTTCATCTTTCACAAACGAGTTGGGAACCATGATATTCTGCTTTTCATTAAAACATACTCACACACACACACACACACACACACACACACACACACACACAACCCACCTTTACTTTAGCCCTAGAGCTATGAGGCAACACGTTTGGTAGAAATATTTAGTATGCAATAAACAATATTATCACAGTTATATGTTGAAATTAAAGGAAAGAGTACATATACATGGAAACTCAAATTGATGACTTACATCAATTGCAACTGAAAGTTGGCAAATGGGGCCCTTGTATTCGTGGCTGACAGTCCTGTGGTTTTATAGCAAGTGTCTTTCACATGATTTTCCGTTATTCTCAGGCATGGCTCATAATTTATTAATGGAGAAAAATAGTTGTTTCTTACTATGAATTCAGTATCTGCCATTTATTAAATTCCATTTATTAATGGCATATTCATAATTCATTATATTTTTCTTCCATTATTTAAAAACTAAATTTCAGGAGAAAATAATGCCAGTGCAGTCTTTTATTTAGTTTTATTCTCAGAAATCATTTAACATATGTTTATAAAATTTATATTTAACACAGAATATTACTATGGTAATACTACTATAGAAAAAGAAAAAACTGAATGGGTAAGTAAATGGAAAACTTCTATGAGGCAATCTATACATTTTGATGAAATCTACAAAGCATTAAATAAAGTGACTTATTATTATTATTATTAATATTTTGTGAACAGTAAAGTCAAGGCCTTTCTTAAAGGGACATGAAGATAGGAACATTTGATGAAAATTAAAGTGGAGAGTTAGTTGATCAGTGTTGCTATTTATGGGAGGAAAACAGGTTCCTCAATTGCTTTCTGTACAACTTTGTCTTTCTTTAATATTATAGAAATTTTATAGTTTAATTGAAATGGCATGTAAGGAAGACTTGATACTCTTCCCTCCTAAAAAAGTCCTACCCCATTCATCAAAGACACAAAGCAAGTTTTTCATGTAAGGATGTAATTTTTCAATAGTACAAAATCCTATGATTTTTAAAAGAAAATTGACATAATCATGTGCTTTTAATTGTTGGCCCATCATACAGACAATGTAGTTTGGGATTTAAGCTGAATTCTACCTTCAGCAGCCCTTCCTTTTATCTGGGAGTGTGATGAAAGATAATAACTCCTAAAATCACACATTTACATTGCAGCCTTGTGCCTTTTTAATTTGAGATGCATGTTGTATATTGGTTATCAAGTGGTTTGTGAAATATCTGGCTCAGATTAACAGTGAGGTTGGATGTTCGAGTTTTGCTACTCGGTAGGGACTTCAAATATCTCCTTGCTTTTGAGTACAGTAACATTTTCTGTGATTTTCAGCATGTACTCCATCTCTGTTCTCTCAATCTTATCCCTCTTCTCTAACAAATTTGGATCCAAATTTGGTAGATTGACATGTTTTACCGTCTAGCAGTGGTTCCACAGCCTTAGTAGAGGTGTATGTGCACATTGGATGAAGAATTTGCATTTTTATTAAATAATGGGGAGGACATGTGTGGGTGGTATGCTACTTTGCAGATAAGAAAATAGAAAAGGGCATTAATTATCTAGTGGCCCAAGGGCCAGAGTTTTATCACTCATCATTATTTAGTATCTTGTATTGTGCTTCCAGGAGTATCTGGAGAATTGAGCGGATCTGAGAGAAAAGTATCATATGGGAATATTGATAATCAACACTTTCACAATACCATCCATTCATGAGTGTTTCTGAGAGACTGAAGATTTGATACTTTCCAGGAGCTTCATCCATCCTAGGAAGTTTATCTTAGGAGAATGTGCTCTGAACAAGGGGTATAATTGGTATTAGCCTTGGATAGAAAGCACTTAAGCCAAAGTCACGCTAACACTCAGCTTGAAAGTAATTAAGTTTCAAGCTAAATATGAACCAAATGCCTCTGTCAACAATCCTAATACTGTTTTTGAATATTCTGTGATTTGTTAGTGTCCGATGTTGAAATTAGGGCTTGCTTGCAATTGCACGTGGTTTATGGTAGACGAACCACAAAGATTTCATTTAAGTAAACACATCTTTTTATTGTCTCAATTTCCAACTCTCTTCTATTAACAGCTGATAACAGACATCATGTATTTTGGCTAACACTCATTGTTATTATCGATGCATTCTTTGGGAGTGTAGAAGCAGATAATGCAGAAAGCAGTTTGAATTTTCTCGTACAGTCCTTGTTTCACGTTAACTGCCTCTAATTGTCATTTTATTTGGAATTATTGGTCCCTTTAGGAATAGCTACAAGGGGTCAGTGGAATTGATTCAGAAATATCTTGGACCTGGAAGCTTCTTTGAGCTCAACATGACTAAGTCCCCTCACCCCTAATTTGTCTTGTTAATATAATTTTTTTCCAAGAGTCTGAGAGTGGACTTTTCCAAAACTATACACTCTACAATTTTTGCAAAAAAATTAAACATATAATATTTGTCATCAGCTGCAGAGTTTGTCTTTGAAAATCCATTACAGACTCTAAAATGAAGTTTCTCCCCTGGAGAAGAGCCTAATATGTAGATCATATGAGCCATCATGTGGAGATTTTCATCAAGGCAATAAAAAACTTGAAGTTTACATTTTTGGGTTCTAGAAACAATTGCAGTCTACCTATTTATAGACTGTGTGACCAGAAATGACCTATTTAATTATTGGTGAGGATAACTTATCCATTTAGGATCCTTACTGAGGGTCCCTTTTCTTTTCACAGATACTGCTTTTGATTTATTAGATGGTATTTTATTACCATTGAATGTACTTATGTATCTTTTCATTAGACCTAAAATATACTGATTTCTTCTGAAAATGTCCTGTTCATTATTAGCCGCATTTTGTAGCTAATACATTTCCCCTCCACCACCAATAGGGGAAAGAGTTGGAATAGAAACAGCATCAATGCTTATTGTGGTTTAGAAGCAAAAAGTTGAATATGGTTTTACATTTGTTCATGAAGAAATACTTTGGGGAAATCATTGCACCAGTCTATATCTGACACTCTTTCTGGGAAAAATTCTATTGGGCAAGACAGAAGGGAAGTAGAATCAATATGCATATATTGATATATCAGATTTGACTATAAAATATTTGTTTTATAGGCATTGAGACTTTTTTTCTCACCTTAAGAATGTTACTTCTTTTAAACTTGTTTTGTTTCTTTTATCATTCTTCATTCACCTCTATGATTGGGCCTCTACCTGACCTCTAGTTTTTCAGTGACTCTTCTTTCATTTCCTTAGGGTGTGCTTAGTTGTTTTTTACAGAATCTAAATTCTAACATAACGTTTCTCCGTAACACCCTTGGTGACTCCTCGTAGCCTTTAGACTCAGTTCTATTTCCCTCTCTGAGGTCTTCCACAAGAACTTGGGGGTTTTGATGAGTTTCTCCCTATGGTGTTTACTCAACCATTCTCTAGACCTGCACAAGGAGAGAGTCTGTTATGTTAGCAAGAACATGAACTTGTGATAATGTCACCTGCATTTTAATATGAATCTCAGACTTCCTGAGAGCATTTCTCTTCTTATCATAATTATGTATGTTTAAAAGTAATCTATTCAATTGCAATCTCTTTCCAAGGATTTCCTAATCTCCGCAACAGGAAATTATTTCTCCTTCATGGTTTCATATGGTTCCTAGTTTCTGGCACTTCATTCATTCCTTCATTCATTTGTTCATTTATTCATTCATTCATTTATTCAACAAGTACCTCCAAGTGGCAGGCCTATTCTAGGCCTCAGAGATATAGTGAAAAATAAAAATAACAAAAAGGTTCTTCCATTCTAGGAGGGGGAGACATAATACAAACAAATAAATTAGTAAAATACAGGTATACAATTTACTGGAAGATGATAAGTACGATGTAGAAAAATACAGCAGAAAGGAGCGCTGGGGTAAGAGACTAGGGAGTGGGCTGCCAGGACTTGGTCACAAAAGGTCTCACTGAAAATGTGACAGTGGAGCAAGGACATGAAGGAGGTGACAAAATGATCCATGTGACTGTCTGGGAGAAAAGCTTCATAGGCAGCAGGTGAAGGTATGACTACCATGCTGGAGTTGCTCAGAGGAGCCCATAGAGCACCGAGCATGTGTGACTTTGTATTGTGGTTCTGTTCATGCCTTAATGACTCTCATCACTCAAGGAGAAAGAACATGTCATAACATGTTTATATCCCCACAGTTCCAGGAAAAAAAGTTGGTATTTAATATATGTTTGCTTGAAGTCTAACGATAGGGGCTTGGGGAACTTTGAGAATCAGTATTCCACGCATACACCTAAAATGCAGAAAAATTAGAAGGAAAGAAGGAAGCTTCTATGTAATAGATCTTTTTACACAGATTCTTTCTTTGTTCTAAGGACATTTGGTTCCCATTCTTTGTTTTTTTGGTACATGGATTCTGAGTACCAGCTATCTCCCAAGCCTGCATTAATTTACAGATTATCTCATTTAATTTTTGCATGAACCTTGAACATTTGACTGTAAAGATCAAGCCAAGCAACAAATGGTCTGGTGTTGGCAACATGTTAACATGTACTATCAGGTACAGTTGAAACAGAGTAATCTTTCTGTAGAAGGACAGACAAATTGGGGGATGTTTAATCAATGCTCAAATTGAGGTTAATTTCCAGAATCTGTTAAACAGAAGCAACTGGATAAAATGATCATCAAGATTCCAGTTGCAGGAAATCAGTATAAAGATTTTTTAAGACTATATAGGTCTTTGATATCAGCATGTTTTGCTTTGAAGCAAATAGTGCTGTGGATAGGAAATCTGGGACCATAAAATGAACATCAGGGATTCTAGTAAATGGGAAGCTAAAGTACCCAATGCAGAGAAGAATGTGTATTGGTATAAAACAGAATTGATCCTTAAGCTGTTGTAGATGTTATAATCTGAGCCAAAATGTGTCTCACAGTTTGGAATGAAGCAGACAATACAGGTGATTTATATGAGTCCAGAGACAAAGAGCCAAGTAACCCATTACTGTAAAAATGGATTACTAAGGGTTATTAATAATGAGGAAGAGCCACATCAGTACTTATCCTTGGGAAATAGAGGAGACAATCACTTCTGATTATTTAAAGTGAGTGGAACATATGAGAAGCAGAACACTGACTCATAAATGGTTTGACATACTTGAGTTGTATCCATTTGAAATAAACTTAATCTATTTAGGTTGGAGCCCCCTTTTTTTTAAGAACTGGCTTCACATAGTTAAGGAGAATGACTGCATATATGTATTTTGTATAGTCATTCAAATGACAGTGGTGGGATAGATGTGGCACAGCCTTCAATAAATGGATTTAACTGTTGGAAAAGGCCAAATGTGGTGATCTTATTCAGTTTCAAGATAAATGAAATCCTCAAAAATTTAGTTGCTGTAAGTCCAATGTGTAGGGTGAATTGATTCATATATATATATATTCATATATATATAGTTCATATATCAATATGAATTGATTCATATGTATATTCATATATATTTTATATATATATATAAAATTTCCTAAGCATATTTTATATTTTCTAGTCTATTTTATCGTCACAACTATTTAGTGATGCTGTGTTATTCTTTTTTCCCTGTTTCTAGATGAGAAAATAGAATCAGTGTCATCAACTTCTTGCATTCACTCAGTTATACTTACTGCACACCACTGTATGCAAAGTACCTTGCCATATATTGGGAATAAAATGATGAACAAATTAATCCTTGCCTTTTGAAAATCACAATCTAGTTAGGAATTGGCTTAATTGGCTTGGGATGCTATAACAAAAATGCCATAGACTAGATATCTTACAATATAGTTGATTTCTCACACTTCTGGGGGCTGGAAAATCCAAGATTAAGGTGCTGGCAGATTAATTGTCCTGTGAGGGCATGCTTCCTGGTCATAGACAACCACCTTCTCTCTGTGTGCTCACATGGTGGAAGGGATGAGGGATTTCTCTGGGGTCTCTTTTTTAAGGACACGAATCCCATTTATGAGGACTCCATCCTCATCACTTAATCAGCTCCCAAAGGCCCCACCTCCAAATATCATCACAATGGGATTAGGTTTCAACATGTGATTTTTGAAGGAACATACATTCAGTCTATAGCAGGGAGGTGGACATGAAATTCATGTATTTGATAGTGATTTCTACAATAATAGAGGTAAATTCCAAATGTCTTAGGAATATAGGGGACTAAACCCTGATATACTCAAGCACATAGTTCATGTTAAAAATACTTTACAAGATGCATGCATGAATTCCAGACATGACCATAGTCTGGGAACTTGAACATCAGCCCTGCAAATAGATGAGTTGAGACACTCTACATGAATACAGGAGGAAACTAATTTATCAGTAAAATGAAAAATAAATTGTGGAGAATAAAGAGATAGTTTTCTGTTATTTAATCTTTCTGTGCTCTCTTTCTCATCTGTAAAATAGGAATAACATAGCAACTCCCTCATAAGACTATTGGTAGGATTAATTCATAAATACAATTAATTTAAAAATTAATTGTAAATTTATTGTTACAGATAAAGTGTTTAAAACATAGTAAGTACTCACATGTTAGCTCGTGTTATTACTATTGCCATAGTTGCTATGCATCTTATTTGCATTTTGGAGGTTTATACATCTTAAAAATTATACATCAATGTAAATATAAATGTAGAAACTATTCACCCTGACATTGATGTTGAGGCATTTGGTATGGGTGCCTACTTTGAGACTCATTTCCAAAACTAAAGTACATGAAAATCTCTACTGTTAGTTAGAGTAATTCTTTTAGTTAATAAATTTTTTTCTCTAAGGTGTGTCGAATATCAATTATCAGTTGTCTGCTGTCTTCCTCTATGACTGAGATGTGATGTAATGTATGGGAAGACAGTCTAGGGTCCTCAGGGTGACCAGTGCTCCAGCATGTGCCTCCTGTGATTACACCAGGGAGTGGCCATGAGTGAGATCACGAGCCCCCTGTGCAATTCAGAGGAATCCACTTAATAATAGCACTGGGCCACACTCAGAATGAGAAATGCCACTGGCTCCCCTTTGTAACTGCCACCCATTTATTGTGCCCTAATAATAGCTAATGACATTTTCAGCCTCCCTCCCAAACCACAGAAAGAAGTTCTGTGTGATAGATTTTTATTGTTTTCATTCCAACAAAGAAATGTGTGTTGTATTGACAGATCTGGGATATAGGGTGTGTTTCTCTTTCTCCCTCAAGAAAGCATCACAGAATTCGTGACTTAGTATTCTCATGTTTAAAATAGTAACAATTGTATTTTCCTGTTGCGTTTCAGAGCATCTAAATACTTAGATATGTGTTTTCAAAAATCCGTGGAACTCGAAGACTTCCTGAGGTTGGGCTGCTAAATAAAGTAGTAACACTTTGAGTTTCTGGGTTTTGTCCAGTAGATGAAAGTTGGTTGGTTTTTTTCATGATTGCAAACTCCAAGCCTGTTTGTAGAGACAGCCCCAGTTGATGGTAATAATAAATACACTCCATTGTGAAATATGCCAGGAGTATCTTTGAGGCAAAGCATGGAATACTCTGACATCATGATTTTCAAACATCTAAAACGAGTTTTTATGAAAACTGAATGTCTTTTGGATGTTGATACGATTGAATATGAGTATTACATCATTGGTTTTCTTTCATGGAACTTTATGGACATGAAGCAGGAGCCATTATTTCAAAAATAAATATTATAACGTAAAGCACAAGGCCACATTGAAAATCGGTGTTTTTGTTGGCTGTATCTTTGACATTTTTGCATTTACACCAGAAACCTAGCTTCAGTTTGAATATCTTTAGAAGATTTTGCAGGATCTAATTATGTGGCAAATAATCTAGCACCCTGAACCCACACTTAATAATGTGCCTCGCATTATTTCTGAAGAGCGGCCTGTGCATTTGAAATATTTAAACTTGATTAGAGGGGACTGACTATAGGTTTATAAAATAACAGAATAACAGGTACAAAACTCTCTAATGGGTTTACTAACTTAAATAAAGCAATTAAGCATTTTGGCAATACACAGTCTTTTTAAATTAAATTATGTCAGATTAGTTATGATGCATGTGAAGTAAAAAAACAGACATGAAACAGTGGAGAAAAGGGAAACAAGTGTAGAGGAACGAGAGGAGATGTGTGATGTACTGCATGTCCACCTTTGCACCTAAGATTTGCTAAGACGTTGATGGCTGCTGAAAGGTGTGCTTGACTGACATTTGAAGGTTCCCCTTCATTCTAGCTCGCTGCTTGCATTCTTATCACTTCTAATGAGCCTGTTGTTCCACAGTATACTCACCATTTCCTATTAGCCAAGTTTTCAATGATCAGGTTTCTCCAGTTCCCTTTGACCTTGGATAATTGAGAATGCTGCATTGTGACTAGATTTAAATGGATATAAGAACAATATAGGCAGTGTTCCTGACTCAGACCTGTGGCATCCTAAATAATAAGTTAGGAGAAGTAATTATCAAGAACCTGGAAATTCTTGTTGACCTGTGAATGTAGGAAAGCCGAGACTACAGTGATGATTCCTCCATGCTCCACTATTATAACATATATTTAAATAATTAAGGAATGAGAATAACAAAATATGGAGTAAGAATCTTGGTCATATTTTGAATTCCCTGGGTGTTCTAAAAAATTCAAGTAACATACCCTAACCAAATGTAAATTTGCATTTTCCCACCATTTCTATTATCATTAATATTTTAAAATGTTTACGCCTCATCCTGGAAAATCACATTATAAACTATGGAAATAAGCCTGGCCGGATTACAGGACACTTCTCAAATTTTAGTGTGCTCAAAATTTCAGAAGGGAAGTTTGTTGAAAATTGAGATTTCTAGGCTCCATTTACAAAGCTGCCAATTAGGAGGTCTAGGATGGGGTCCAGGAATTTTTCCTTTTAATAAGCACCCAGGTGATTTTAATGTGGGTGGTCCATTACCAGTGCTCTGAGAAATATTGTTTTAGGATATTCCAAAATATTGTTAACGTTTCTCTCTCTTAGAACTTAGCAGAACCACCCAGGAGTTACGATAATCATTTACTGAGGGTCAAGTCTGTGCCAGACATCGTTCTAAGTGCTCTGCAAGTATTAAGTCCTTTACCCCTCACAGTCTGTTATTATCGCCTTACCGATGGGACACTGAGACAAATTCAATTCTGTCATTTACTCTCTGTGGATCTTTGAGGAAAAAATAATTCCAAGCTCCCTAAATCAGTGTTCTCATCTGAAAAATAGGAGCAACACAGAACCACTGGGAGGATTAATGAGAAAGCACCTGGAGTAGAGTGAGTTTCACACGCGAAAAATAACTGAAATAACAAACAAACTCACATTTCTCCAGGGAACTTCAAATACCCAGGAACAGTCAAGGCAAACTGTAGTGCAGTTATTTTCCTTTCTGCCGGATGAAGACGTCAACCTAGACCTCTATTCTGTACGTTACTGGTGGAAAACCAAGAAGGGATGAAATCAAACAGCCATCACCACAAATGACTGTTTTCTTTTTACTTGATGTTTTACTGATAATAATTAAAAAGCAAAAGTCTATAACAGTACAATAATGTTTGGAATGGAATTATAACAAATTCCTGGAATTAGTGTTCTAAGGAGAAAAATGAATATTTGCTATCAATTTATCTTTAAAATAAATGAGAATATATTTTTATGATGTATTTTCCTTTTCCTCTTTTGGGATTTTGGGAATGTTAAAAGCTGTTCCATATTAATAAGCCTAGTGATGATAGCGGAAATACACATTAACTTCAATTATGGGACTTAAGGAGTGTAATAAAAGAAATCAGCAGGAAGGCAGTGGTGAGAGTTAAGACAACCAGGATGGAAAGGAAAAAGTAACCTGTCTTGAAGCACCAGTTATGTTTTGAATAAATGGACAATCTCAAAAAAGATCAGCTTGACTTAAATTGCTTATTTAAATATTTCTACTCTGTGGTCTAAAACCCTGACAAATGAAACAATAACCCTGACTTAAGTTTGCAAACGTAATGCTTATATTGATTTTTTTTTTCTCCCATAAAGTACCTGCCACTGAATACCATAATGTGCCTCACCATTGCAAGTTATTCCTTTATGGACTTCTGCTACCCTTAAATTTAGCTGCTTGCCTTATTTTAGTGAAGAATGGTGCCAGCATTTCTTTTTCTAGTTCCACAATAGTCCATGGATCATGGATTTATTATCCATCTGTGTTTGTCTCTCTGTCTGTATTTTTTAAATGACAGTTTATTTTTGAACTGCTTGTAGGAATATTTAACCACAGAACCTTTTAATTACTTACACCGCTGACAAGCAGAGCACATTTATAGTTGGGGGCAAAAAAGCCTCGTGCATGAAAACTGAATTGAAATGGAAAATGACTGCACCTTTCCCATTAGATATCCTGCCAAATTTATAGCGCAATAAGAAAATCCAAGGATAATGTTTACAGCAATTGAGGGCACATAGTCTGTATATAGTGAATAATATGAGAATGTAATTGACGCATTCAGTTTGAAGAAGGAGTAAGTGTAGACAAGAATAAACAATAAAACAGGACTCCTTCCCCTCTTCCAATTAAGAATTTCAATCAAATGGGCCTTTTTCTAGCGGTCATTCTGAAGAATTGTGGGGCTGTCACAGGTTTCTGGGGTTGTGGAATGAATATTCAGCATACATCATTCATCTAGCTCTAATTAAGTGAAGGGTAGTTATTTAGCATACTTTATTCATGTTTGAAGCACTCCTTCATCTTTGTACTGTGAACAAGCAATAGTCCTCAAAAATAATGAGTTTAATTTCCAGTTTCAGACAGCATTTATTTAATACCTAATGTATGCATCATACTGTTCTTGTACTTCGTGTTTGCATAATTTATCCCATTAATTTGAAGAAAATCTTGCAGTATTCCCTTAGCTAATTGATGAAATTGTCACAGCGTGCATGAGAGAGTTGGATTGTCAAAAGATTCAGAGGCTAAACAAATATCCTACTAGCTAAGTACGAGGACTAGTATTTGATTAGACAGTCTTAGTTCAAACATGGTGGTGAAGGATGATTTGGGAATTACAGGTTTGGAATTGCTTTTCTACCTCTTTGACTTAATTTATTTTTAATAACTATATGATTTTAGAATTAATATTGTTTCACATAAAACAATATATAAAATGTACAAGAAAAAATTACCTATGAATCTATTACCTAAAAACCTCTATTCATACTTTTCTATATTTCATTCCATTTTTTATTTTATATACATGTAAATGGTAGATTAAATAACTAGGATTTGGTAGGGCACAGTTATAAAATAAGTAATTTATATTGAACACTTCCTACTAAGTATGTTCTTTTGAATACTTATTTCTCTGCTCCAGATGAAATCTGAGGCAGTTCTCCTACTCTTTCTGGTAAGTCCAAAATTTATACAGTGTAACATTGTATTAATTCTAATGTAACATCATAACTCCAACTTCAGAGTTTTTCTCACTTTGAGATTGGGGCTCTCGTTGAAGGGATTATGGGTAATTGGCACAAGGGTGTTAGAGTACTAGTCTGGCTGGTACATGTGTAATCTGACATTGTATGTGGGTGACACGTATAGTTACTGATTCTTTCTCTCTTGGGTTACAGTTTCTCTGGAACACCCTTTCCATCCCTAGCTGCAATATCTTTGACATTGGCAACATCTTGCTCCCAGCCGATGGCTTACACATCACCCTGTCACACAGCCTCTGGGCCTTCAGTTTCCATCTCTTCCACTGAGATCTCTTCTCTTTCTTATGGCCCCTTTGGGCAGGATTCCTGCTCCACCATTGGTGAAAGGACAGCTCCTGCCCAGTGCAGCTGTGGGGTTTTTTTCCCCTTTGTTAACTAAGCCAACACATCACAGGGATTCATGCCAATCTCTGAGGAGTTTTATCCAAGTCCATGTCATTTGACTTGGGTAAGGAGAAGCACATCCGACCCTCAGAGTAGTAGGATGCAACGAACACTGACAAGTCTCACCAAATATATTAATTCTTTTTTACCCTCCAGGTAGATATCGGACTAATGTGGAACAGTTTTATGATCTGTAGTCATGACCCGTACAATATTAGGGACAGAAATTTAGGATGTGCTGGGTATTTGACATGCATGTAGTTTGGCCTCTGCTGATCTTGAGACAGAAAGGACCTTATTTTAAATGTTACATGTGGTCTGGAATACATACAAATAAGTTCTAGCTTTTTTCATTTAATACCACATTAGGAGTATTTTTCTATATTGTGAGAGGCTAGTATAAATATAATATCTGATGACTGTGTAATAATGCATTATAAGAAAATACCACATTTTGAAACTATTCCCATATTGTTATTTTCATTTTTATCAAAGTTAAATATATCTTTAATAATCATTTTAGAATGTAAATTCTCACCTATTTAAAAAAAAATTAGAATGGATTATTTGAAATAGAATCATTGGATCAAGGGATATGATTTTAAGACTTGATATACTCTTTAAAGTTTTCAGAATTATTAAAATTAATTTACATTTTCATCAGCTAATTTTGATGATACTCAAATCACTATCCCTGATAAACAGTGGATGTTATTTCTCCATGTTCATTGTATAACCAATTTACTAAACTCTATTATGAATTTTGGTACTTTTACATTTTTATTGTTGCATGTATTTTCTAAACTGAAAATACTATCATCTAAAAAATGATCAACCTTTTTCCTTAAATATACATATGCTAATTCCCTCCTTTTTTGTCTTATTCAGTTGGAGAGAATTCAAGCAACAGTGTTAAATGATTATGGAGAATACAAGTGTGACAGGATGGATTTTGATGCCAAGTGATACACTGGCAGCTAATGCCTGCAGCTTAGAACAGAATGTACCCTGATTCAGAGAACTGCCATTTGGTGAGGTCAGTCTCCTTCTCTTAGAGCTTGTTGAGATGTGTGAGCCAGCAAAGTCAGAATTACCCACCCCACGCAATCCTGACTCCCTAGTCAATAAAAGCATGACTAAGGGAGTAGTTACGTTTTAGACATGTAGTGGCCATGAAGAGATGCTATTTTTCTCCCTTCAGCTTGCCTTGGGGTTGAGCAAAAAAAAAAAAAAAAAAAAAGGAAAGACTTCGGGTATCTGAACTTTTCACTCTTCCTCTTAGTTGGAGGACAGTGATTATCTCATTTGAATGTTGGTCTGCCATTAAACTGGTTAAGTGTACAGCGTTACACAAATGTAGAGAAAGGAGTAGAAGAGAGAGAAGGCAGATCTGAGAGAAGACTTGCTCTTGGGCAACCTGCATTCTCACTACGTATTCAGTGGAAACCACGAAAGGTTTCTGGAGCTTGAGGCACCCTGCTGATCACATAGCAATTATGGTGCAGAAAGAGAGAGATGAAATGGTGACTCTCAGACTAGATATGCCATGTCAAGAGCTAGATCCTCATAACATCCTTTAAAATAACAAATATGGCAAATAAAAGAACTGGGCAATGTTAGCAGAACAGCAATGGCGACTACCAGAGAGAGTTCCCACCCTCTTCAGTGGTGATCCCAAAGAGACCCATCCTTACCCTTTATTCCTCTTTCCCATCTGAATACTGGAGTGAGTCATAAATGCTAGAAAGTACTCCTCTCCCCCAAACACATACACGCATAACAAAAGACACATTCCATATTTTGGGTGGGTGGGAAGAGGAAAGAAGAATTTTTAATTAAATGAGTTTGCAATTTTAAAATGAATAGGACTGAGGCGTAAAGAACCCATACCACCTGTATAATTATGAAATGTGACAACAAGTAAAGTGCTTTGTAAGACAGAGTATTTATGGGAATAAAAAGTTTCATTTTTATACACAAGGAATCAGTTATATATGTTATATGGGTTCTTCATTAGAGTGAGCATACTTTTTTTTTTTGGCTGTGTTGAGCGGCATGCGGGATCCTACCTCCCCTACCAGGGATGAAACCCATGCCCCCCGCAGTGGAAGTGTGGAGTCTTAACCACTAGACTGCTGGAGAAGTCCCTAGAGTGAGCATACTTTCTAAGTGTTTCACTTTAAGAATAACCTAGGCTGTGGGTTTGAGAAATAAAGTACATTTTTTTACCCTGTTAAAGATGTATTCTGCCTCTCTCCTCTTCCTGGTGCTGCCTCTTCTTACTATTTCTATTTACTCATTCCTTGCCCCCTAAAATCTAACTTCTAAACTCAACACATTACCAAAATAGCTTTTGCGAAATTCAGCATTACCTCTACCCACATTATTTGTGTTCAGTTCTCATCTCACTTGACCTCTCTTCAATATTTTCTACTGTTGACCATATTTTTTCCTTGTTTGGGAGGTTTCTCAGTCTCCCAATTTCCCCCTCACCTTTCCAGCTGCTCCTTTTTTGTCTACTTTGTAGGTTCATCATCTTCTAGGCCACTTACTTTTTAGTTATAGAGGGTTTAGTTTTGGACCCTCTTCTCAAATAATTTTCTCTAGTCAATCTCATCCATGGCCATGGCCAATTACCACCCATAGGCAGATGATTCAGAAATGCCTTTCTCCTGCCCGAATCTCTTTAAACTCAAGATTGGAATTCTTTTTAAAATATTTTCCACTTACGTCTTTTTCTTCTAATTTCTGACATAATTCCTGGACTTTACCTTCCAATTCTTCCACTGAATTTTTATTTGGGTAATCCTAACAGCTTATTTTTTATTTTCTGATTATTCTTACATTGTACCATTCTGTTCTCATTGTATGAATGAAATATCTATTTGATCTTATTCTCAGGATAGCATTTCAAGTTTTGTGATGTCCTCTTATATTCTCAGAATTACCTTTTCCTCATCTATTTTCCTGTATTTTGTTTTGATTTTTACTTTTAGTTTTTGGGTTTGTTTGGTTTTTGTTTGGTTTATTTTTTTCTTGTATCTTTTGCTAACTCTGTGTGAGAAACATAAATTAGTTTTCTGTGTTTTGGTTTATTGTTAGGGAGAAGGCAAAAATGCTGGGAAATCCTGTTTCTTGAAGGGCCCATGTTTTTATTTTGCAACTACATAGCAGTTGTATATTAACACATTTTTCTCTTTTGTTCACTAAATGTCTTGCAGTTAAACGCATTTCTTCAGTGTATATGAAGTACTATTTTCTCCTCATATTTAAGGATTAGCTTTATAGCCCTATGCTAGTATTACTTTACACTCATATTTAGGCCTGGTGTTGGCTAAGGGCAGGGTATTGCATTCCCTTTCAGTCACGCTACTGTTGATGAGGTAGTAATGGTTTTCTCAGAATTCAGATAGGGGAAGGTTGATGTGAATATTTTCAACTCAAGATTCTGATACTATGCGGTATTTGTGGGTAATTTTGAAAGCTTGCAGAAGGATTTCCTCGAGATCATGCTATCTAGTATTTCTGATATGAGGAACACAAAGTATCCCTAGATTAAATATTCCCATAGTACATTTCTCCCTGATGGTGTCCTCATATCCAAGGTATAGTTTCCACTGTCTTTCACCTTCCACTCTTGGATATGTTTTACTTATCAGTTTATATAAAATATTTACTGATTTTTAAAGCAATTAATGCATGCTTATGGTACAAACATTTAGAAGTATACACGGAATAAGTCAAAATCCATGGAGCAGAGAAATATGCTTAATCTATTTTTAAATTTATATATTATGTAGTTCAGCCTCTAGAAGTTTGTGAGAAATTGAGTATTCTGTTTTTTTAAATCATCATTGGAGAATCGTCAACTATGTAATTTACAATAGGCCAATCACTTCTCTCTTAACAGTTATGTCACTAAAGCATTACTCTGTATGTTTTAGATTCCCCATCTCAAAAAAAATTTCTCCTTTTCAGAAACATAAGATTTATAACCTGATACGCTATACACTTAGAAAAATATATTTTAAAAAATCAAACAATAGGAGTTTTGGTCATGGGATAATATAAAGATAATAAAAGCTTTTCTGCATATATATATTTCATAGAATACAGAACTGACCATATACTTAAGACTGTGTGTCACATAAATGTGTGGATCTAGAGATAGGAAATCATAAAAGCCCACATTTGTGAAACCTTTAGAGGATGTTTGGGAACCACTAGGGTGCTATTGTTGTGGAAATCCTCCCATCTGCTCTCTTATCCATTGCCTTGAGGCCACTGAGATATGTTTTCTCTATTATTGATTCTTCTCTCAGTGAGGTATATATGAGAGTACAGAGGGCATCTCTAGGGGAATCAATAACTCTAATATTCCATATGTAGATAATTTCATATGGACACAAACACACATACAAATACATAAAAAATACATATGGAACATTATTTTTTGTATAAGCATGTATGTATATAAATATATATGTATGCATATTTAGTATATAATTGGAAAGTTTTTGGTTGATGGATCAGTTTATACATAGATAGAAAGTATGATAACTTCCAGTGACCTTCCATTAGAAGCACATTTTTCAAGCCACTCAGTGGTAACCTGGATTTATATTATATTTCAAGTAAAACTGCTATCCTCCTTATATGGTAGAAATTCTACCCTCAACTTTCATTAATTTTTGCTTTTTTTTGTTACAATAATCATCTTCAGCAGTTTGTTATGAATTGTAAATATTGTAATCGGTATTTTTCCATTGTAGAAAGTACACTATGGGGTATTTGCTTAGCCTGTGCCTCTTTTATAAAAAATATTCCCAGTCCCCCATCTCGTCTAAAGGGGTGGGCCTAGTCAGAGAGGAATGCACCATTTAACCTCACCTCCCTGGCTTCAGCTGCTTAGACCTGTAATGAATTCTTGTCTCAAAGTAAACTAATCCATGGGCTAGGCTAATCAAATTTTCTCTCTGGAGATTTTGAGCAAAATGACTCAGAGAAAGTCATCAAAGTCATCAGATAATGGTGAGTGTGAGACTAACAGAGTTGGCACCAAAACAAGTCGAAGCTACATGCAAATAAAAATTATAGAGCGGAAGGAAGGCATTCTTAAATAGAAGAAGCCACTGAGCAGAGGAAAGCAGGGAGTGAAGCGCACGGGTGCAGAGCACTAATCGCTTAGCTCAGGGCGGGTGATGAGCTTGCACCCTGTCCTAGGAGCTCTCAGGGCGGCTCCTTTCTCTTGAGCCACGTTGACTGCTTTGCTCTTCTTTGTTTCTAAATGTTCCTGTTGGGAGTTTCTATCTTGTTCTTTAGGGCTGGGATTTCTGTCATTACATATGTTTTCCCAAATTTCCTCCTTTTCTAACTGTGAAATTTATCTGTGCTAACATATTTTGAAGTGTTAAGTAAAAAAGATTAAACAAATTACAAGGTAAATGAGGAAGCATACAAAGTACATACGTGGAAAAACAAAATGTATTTCTATGTAGAATATGTTTGTTTATACAGCAAAAAATTGCTATGTGTTAATGTACTACTGTGGAGTTTTACTATCGGGAGGTACTGCAAAAATTGCTGGCTTATTAGATCATATAATTTTGTGAAATTTAATATTTAAAAGCTTAGAAACTTTGAATAAAATTTTTTTTTATTCAGAAGTTCTTTAACAAAGACAGATGTTATCACTGTAGCAAGCATAAAAAGTCCTAGGTATAAAAAAATTGTAGTGAACTGACATAATTAGTCTCAACACTATTGGACTCTTAATGACACTTGTAGTTTGAGGCCAAGGCCAGCTTATTTAATATAATTATTCATTGGCTTTGAACATACCTGATAGAAAATTCTAATTAATTTACATTTGTCTCATGAACTGAGTTTAATACTATTATTTCTCTACATTAAGGGACAACTAACACCATATTTTCAATAGCCAAATCTTATACCGGATACTTTCTCAATGTAACTTTATCTATGTGGACATGATTTGATCTCTAATAGCTTTTTTTCTCCTCCTTCTTCAAAAAGACTCTGAATGTTCATTTATGCTGTTATTATAATATTGCTAAAGTGCTAGAAACTTGAGTATTGTTAGATCATGCAATAAGAAACATAGTTTCAACAATCTTTTGGAGAAAATATAAACTGTATTCAGTTTATGACTGAAGGCAATTTGTGGGATGATACACATAGAGGAAATACCATGTAAAATCTCCTTCTTGCTGTTAATGTTAGTATATGTTAGCTGTGAGTGCTCCTCCAGCTGTGTTTGCAGCTGTACAGGACAAATCTGATAGCCCAGAAACCATCACAAATGAACATCCCTGGTCAGAAAGAAAAATGATGATCCTGGTGAGGCCTAAAAAAGAAGGATAAGGAAGCCAAAGAGAACTGGTAGAATCAGGAGAAGTAAGTAATAAAAACTGGGGATTATTTAAAATGTTTATTTGGAAATATGAAAATATGGTCATATTTCCCACTGCTATTATTTTAAAGAAAAGATGTTGAGAATCAAAGTTCTTTTTCCTCACTATTAAAATTATTTGACATATGCCACAGCTGATTTCAGAAACAGTGGCACTCTGGGAAATGAAAAGTAAATCCTTTACATATTTTTATACCCTAGTTTTTAGCTACAGAATTGTGACATTAATCAAAGGATCCCAGAAATTAATCTTGTCCTTGCAGTTTTTCACAATTAGTTCCTCTCAAAAGCCAAAGTAACTCCAATGTAAACATAAGCTTTAATATCAAATTTTTCTAGTTATGCTACTACATTAGTACTTATATTTTCCTAAAAATGAATATTTCAGGTGTTGGAATAGTTAAGAGTAGGAAACATAGTGCCATTTGTGCTTGAGTCACTGTAACAACATATTAATAATTAATTTAAATTTTCCAATAAATTTTCAACTATGGCTCACTTTTTGTGGTTTATGAGGCACAGTGAAGTTTTTAAGAATATTCGGGCCTGCAATATTAAAACCCATGAAAGAAGCAAATATTGTGATTACTGTTGCACATAAACATAATATTGGGTTTTTCAGGGTTTTGTGGTCCTGCAATTAATATCTATTGATACAATGGATTACAAATACACATTGTCAGAAGGCAGTAGATAGGCTTATTTCTCTTATTCAACACTGTATTTATAAACATTAAAATGTTAAAGCAATCTTTAACAGCAGCATGAAGAGTAAATATGTATGTTTACATAATAGGATTTGTTTAGTCTCCAAACTGGGACTCCAAGTAGACTAATTAAAATATAATTGCTAAACTTCTCAATAACTTTTCTTTCTCTTTTTCTCTCTGGTGATTTGTTTTACTTTTTCAGTGTGGAAATCTCATTTTAACATGATGTACTTTAGGAATATCAAAGGTATTCCTGTGATCATAAATGCAAAGAGACTGGTAGAGTGTAAAATCACACTGTTATTGTAACTACATTTTAGGATGTTGCAGGTTTAAGAACACTTGATGGATTTGCTGCCTGTGCCCTGATAAAATGGTGTTTAGTGTGTCCAGGTTTTAATGTTCTATTAAAGGCAGTAGTTGGTGCCCTGTCACTTTAACTCATCCCCAACATCATATTAGAATCATATCTTACTTAGTATTTCTCTTATAGTGATACCTTTCCTACAGTTATTAACAAAATAGAGAATTAGGCTGTGATGAACTGTGTTCACCCTTTGTGGAACCCAAAGGCTTTCATGAAAAAGTTTTATGTTTGTGCTGAGAATTTGCCCTTTTTCCAAACATGATATGCTGATTAGACTCTAAAGGGAAACATAGCCAGAAGTTAAACAGAAAATATTTCGACAGCTATCAGATAGATGTGATCACCTTTTAAACTCTAGGACTAGGAACAATAAAAGTACCTTCTCCAGTATTGAATAGATTTATTTTGGATAAAAAATTTTTTTCTGGGTTAAGGGATGAGTTTACCTAAACATACAAGTAAAAAAAGTGATTATGAACTAATATATAAGGAAATTAAGAAAGAATGTGTTGAATTAAAGAGAACTATATAAAGATTTTTAGGTTAAAAATGGAATATTGGCTTAGTAGAGAAAAATACGAGGGAGTGGATTGAAACTTGCTCTTCAAAAGAAGAGGCAGTAGATTCTTGAGATTTAAAAGAGGAGAAAAGGACTGAGTGTTGAATTTAAAGTTCTGAACGGCATGGTCTGTTTATTTTTTAGTAGAAATCATTTGTAATGGAGATTCCAAAAAACAATCCTAAAAAACCATTAAAAATCCCTTTTCTTATTTCTTAAAACACGTGATGAAGAGATTGAGTAAAATCGATGTTTCTTATTACTGAAGGGCTGACAATACATGTGATGCTGTGCAAACTATTTTTCTTACAGATTTATGTTTTCTATTTTTTTTAATCAAACTTCATTCACAGGGATTGCTGGCACAAGTGAAAGAACTGTGAGATGATTTGTCTTCATGAAAATTTCTTTGTTTTGCCTTTTTTTTACATCTTATTTAAAAAAACTGTGGTAGTGGTTGTATCTCACACTAGTCAAAAAGGAGAGAAAGCAATAAAAGTTTCATGAGTTCATGAAAGTTTTGCAGGCACTGCAATGCCTGGAAAAATAGTTGTTGCTGTAATCCCCTGCAGTAGTTCTGGCTGGGTAGCGTCTTATTCATTACTGGATGAGGGATTGGGGATGAGGATTGAAAAGGGGCAAAGAACATGCCAAAGCCAAACACTGATATGTTATTTGGACTGTATTCAAGGTTCTCATAGCTTTCTGTACTGCCATGTGTAACTTGACAAACACTATTTGGGAGAAAATAGGGTTGTGAGAACTTAAGCCACAGCTTAATGATCATAGGGGGTCATTCAGTGGAAACTATATAGGGGATGCAGTATTTTGCTCATTTCAAGATCAAAGTTAAAATTTATGGAGACTGTCCTTCTTAATTTGATTTTTCAAAATAATTTTGCTTGTGTTAAATTTATTTAATCCTGTGCGATTTATGAATTTCCCTGAGTATATACTATATCTGGTAACTTCCACTAAGATATTGGTGTCACTTATTTTTAATAATGTAGACATAAGCATAAATTGTATAGGAAAATGTTTGTATTTAACTAGTTGTAAAGGCTTACCACTGAATACATATTTTTGAATGGCAATAATAAATCATTAAGAAAAGAAAGGAATGAATGACTAGTGAAATCATACATCACTATAGAAGGCTGAGAGAGGTTCCGTAACACTAATATTTGAGAAAACATTTTCTAATTAAGAATAGTGAAGGACCAACAACAAATAAAATACCTTAACAATATAAGAGGTTGGGAGAATAATGTGGCCAGTTGATAAATATTTTGCATTCTCTTTCACACCTAAATAGAGCCTGCCTTAGGCTATTTAACTGCTTTGAATATTCTTTTCTATTGCTTACTCTCAGCTTTTAGGGAGAAGTGGTAAAAGGTATGTTATATTGCATAGCTGCTTACCAGGTCCACTAATATCTTAATTGGCTCTGTTAAATTTCCCTGGTCTAATTTATTTCTCCAGTCTTGTGGAATAACTAACTACTGCACAGTTATCAACTCTACCCTATGAAGATTCTTTTGAATGACTTTGAGCTCTTTTTTATACTAAAATTTTTTTCTCCTGGGCACTACTCAGGCTTATGAAGTTTCCATGCAGGTGGCAAAAACAGTGCTGAAGGCACTTCCTGGTTCTTTTAGATCTTTCAGGAATCAGTTTACATCCTCAAATATGTTCCTCTAACCACTCTGTGATCACGCCTTTTCATCGTCTTTATTGAACATGACTTCTGAAGTTCTCTTAGTCATTATTCTACATGTTTAATGCCTTTCTTCACCTCTTCTCCACAGCTCTGCCTGGTCCCTGGATGAGAACAGGGGCTTATCTGTACTCTGCTGTGTCGAAACCTGTTTTAAAACATAGCTGGCCACACACTGCAATTTAGAAAATATGTGTTTAATGAATGAATGGGTTCGTTAAATAATGAAGTTAGTGTTTCTGAGGAGCATTTGTATAATCAATAATAGGTTTTAAAGATGATTCTTTTAAGACTACACATTAGAAAGAGCAATAATGTTTCTCTCTTACCACTAAAATTTAATTTAATGCTCTATAAAATGAAAAGTTGTTCATAGTATTCTTAAATATGGCGTAGAATTTATAAGGATTTAAATAAAATGTCAGTTATTCCAGTTTTCCCAGATGAGTTGTATTATATGGAACGGTATGTGCTCTAAACATAGGTACTCTATATGGGACCATTGCTTCTCCTCCTTTTCCCTCGTGTTGACTAAAATGATTATTAGTATGTATGCTTAAGAATTTGTAAAGCCTGAAAGTAGAGATCTACTCAAAACTGTTGATGAGAAACACATCTGCACTTTAATTGCCACACATTCTATAATAGATTTTATTTACTAAAGATAATGGAGAATATGCTATGGAGAGAAAAAAAAATGAATACCTTAGTGGAACACTAACTCTTTCAGCTAACAGAGTTCACTGTGATGTAATTTCATTTATTCAGAGGTACAACTTATTTTAGAGTAAGAATTCTTTCAGACTATCTGGATGTACAATGCAAATTGAGAAATATGGGGCTTCCCTGGTGGCGCAGTGGTTGAGAATCTGCCTGCTAATGCAGAGGACACGGGTTCGAGCCCTGGTCTGGGAAGATCCCACATGCCGCGGAGCAACTAGGCCCGTGAGCCACAACTACTGAGCCTGCGCGTCTGGAGCTTGTGCTCCGCAACAAGAGAGGCCGCGATAGTGAGAGACCCGCGCACCGCGATGAAGAGTGGCCCCCGCTTGCCGCAACTAGAGAAAGCCCTCGCATAGAAATGAAGACCCAACATAGCAATCAATCAATCAATAAATAAATCTTTAAAAAAAAAAAAAGAAAAAATTGAGAAATAGACCTCTACACTATTCCATTCCTCTTATTACCGTGAGGTGGTTAACAGTTATGAATTATTTTTATCCACACATCTTTGTATTTTTTTCCATTCAAAGCCATTTATTGAGCAGTTATTGTATTCCAAGTACTATATTCATTTCTTGGGCTAGAAAAGCTAGTAACACATGGTCTCTACCTTCCAGAGGATTACAATGTAATATGGAGGATAAATAAGAAAAAATACAGTAAATCTACCAGATGGAAATGTAGCAAGCCTAATATTGACAGACCTCAAAACTAGGATGTGTACTTGTCTTTGTATGTCTATGTATTTATCTTGTAGAACTTAATGTAGTCTCTATTTTGAGTATCCCTTTCCACCTAATGATAGAAAACACAGTCTTCATCAATTTCAACATTTTTAGTCATTTTAGATGTAATACTTTCTCAAGTCCCACCCAAATGGCAGTGCTTGAATTTTCTCTTCATTGCGATGATTACCTCTCTCAGCCTCAAAGTCAAGGATGTCTCCTTTATTCCTGTGGTACTTAATGACTGTCTGTTAAAAAGTGGAGATGTGTAACCAAAACAGCAAGGAAGGGCCACATGCATACTGCTGGCAAAGGAAGACCACACTCTTCAGAAATCAGATAAATAATTAACAGGGTTCCTCCAGCATGATGAACTGTAGCACCCTTTCAATGATGGGGAATGCTAAAAACACTGGTTTATTTTCATGAGTTTGCTATGTTTCCACAAGGTGACCAAACACAAGTCACCTACAGTGCAACATCCTGATGCAGACTCCACTCGATCTTTCTCTCCTAGAGAGAGCAGGTGCACTCATGTCCTCCAAGCTCACTCTCATTCCTGTTTCACTGCCTTTGTTCTGACCTGGGAAACCCTTTTGTAGATTTCTCAAGAGTAGAGAGACAAGTGATAAAGTCTGTTTCTTCCTCTATGCTCTTTCCAGTTCCATATAATGCAGCATTAATTGATGATCACTGTAGCTTCATAATTATCAAAAATATTTTGAAAAACAAACAACAGCAACAACAGAAAACAAATTTCAACTTTTAAAGTTATGCAGTGTAAAGTCTCATCAAAAAATTCTTTTGGCTGTCTAGGAGAAAGATCACACATAATGGGACAAGGGAAATAAAGACACAAAGATTAATATTTGAAAACATCATGTCATAAAATAAGTGTGAGCTCCGTCAGGTCAGGGTTTCCCCCAACCCTCCATGATTTGCGTATCATCCATGATATGGGGGGCTCCTTAGGGTTATTGCATCATTAGATGATGTCTTGTTTCTGGTCATCATCAGTGGTCCTGGCTGGCTTTTACTGAGCTATAACTAGTCCTATGTGGTTCTGATTCCATTTGCTTCTCAAATATCCATAATCTTCTTTATTGACATCTACTGAATTTCCCCTGTTTTCACTTTATCTTTGACATATGCTGCATAAAGCTTTCCACCAGGGTGTCCCTGGTTACAGTTATCAGATTTCTGCACGGTTGGTAGCTTTTTTTTTTTTTTTTTTTGTCATTAAATTCTTTACACCCCTATGGTGTACAGGTAACTTCATCTGCTTTCTTTCACTTTTTTCAGCCACAGGAAGCCTAGTGGAGCTGCTTCTTACTTAGGACCTGATAACCCACTCATCACCCTTCATTTATTGCTCCCACAAAAATCATCTGATAGGGAGATGGGTCACTGTCATTTTTCTGGAACCCCCATATTCAACCAGAAATGTTGAATTAACATTAATCTTACAATCTCTCCATGTCTTTTTATTTCTAAAGACTTGACCTTAAAAAATCAAGGTTTATTATTCCTTCTCTAAAGAGCTATAGCAATAACAAACTCTCTGAATCTCTTTTTCATTTCCCCAAATTGCCCATCTAGAAAGAGTTGTGAAGCCTTCTCTGTGAGAATAATCTAGGCAAGAATATGTTCACTACCATTGGGGTTGGGATCCAGCACTCAAGTTGAGGGAATTATCTCAGATAAAAGCATGGGAGTTTATCCACTGTAAAAGAATTAAAGGGAGATATAGAAAGTTGCAAAAGAGATGGGAGAGTTGATGATGGGGAAACGTGAATGTATTTTGATTAGTTTTATTTTCTCACTGAAATAATAAGAAAGGTTATCAGCCAAGGGGAAAAATGAGGAAGCAAATATTTAGAAGTTTGAAGAAAGAAGAAAGTCAGAACTGAATGTCTTAGAAGGAAGGATGACCAGTGGACTAAGGAAATGTGCTATGATTACCGTGAAGTATTGAGGACTCACTTGAGGTTTATGATTGTGAACTTAAAAGTGAGACTAATCAGCATGGTCTGTGTTTTTTTCAAAGCCATGGTTTTTTTTAAATTTATTTAAATTTTTTATTGGAGTATAGTTGATTTACAATGTTGTGTTAGTTTCAGGTGTACAGCAAAGTGAATCAGTTATACATATATCCACTCTTTTTTAGATTCTTTTCCCATATAGGCCATTACAGAGTACTGAGTAGAGTTCCCTGTGCTATGCAGTAGGTTCTTATTAGTTACCTATTTTATGTATAGTAGTGTGTATATGTCAATCCCAATCTCCCTCAAAGCCATGCTTATTTGATTTGGGGTTACAAAGAAGTATGAAGAGAGTAGAGCAGGTAAGGTTTTTGCTGGTCAGGTGTATGTAGGGAACAGAAGTGTAAGAGAATTGAAGGTAGAGACAAAGAGGTAGTTATAATTATGGATTATGGAATCTAAATTGAGTGCATGGTAGACTTTGAAAATGTCATGGGGTAAAATGTTTGGAAATCTTGAGGGGCTACATCATAGATTTTTTTTTTTTTGGATTTAATGTCCAAGAGATAATTAAATCTCCAGAAGAGAGTGGTAGTTGGTATAAAGTTATGGAGGAAGTTATGACAAGGTTCAGTGTTACTATAAACATGGTGGAGATGTAGGAAAATGGAAGTCAAGGACATTTCTGGATTTCTGGAATATATGGGCTTTTTGTAATGCTAGATCCTGCACGTGTTTTAATCAACAATCAACAATCAACATTCATGGTTAAACATATAAAATAATTTATACAACTTAAATCAGAGGGTCAGTTATCTTTAGAATGCTTCATTTGGTTTATTTTTTACCGGAAATGATGGTTTTTGTCTAATTGCTACTGTGAAACTACAGTCTAGCCAAAAGGAATGTCATCAATTACTTTAACTGAAAGAGGTGGGGAAGAAAGGAAGATGATGTATTGCATACCTATTGTGCCAAGATCTATCCAAGGGTAATTTTCAAATACTATCCAATTTGATCCACACAATAACTTTTCATTATAGGCCAAATATAGACATACCATAAGCAATTATTTGAAAATATAGTCAATACAATAAAATTCAAGATGAAAAGTGTGAAAACTAGAATCAACCTAACAAAGATTCCTTTTAAGCTATTGTTCAAAGATATATTTGTGTCATTATAAATTAACCAGTAAAATATTTATACAGTTAGAACTGATCACTTTGAAAGCCCTGAACATATAACCTTGGTACCTAAACTTTAAGCTCTGAAAATAACATCTAATATCAAAATTGAGCAAACAGTTTTTGTTCCTAATTAGCAGGGAATAAAGATGATTTGCCCTTCATAACGAATTTATATGATAAAGTCAAAAAAGAAAGCAAGTGTAATTTGACTTAAAGTAACAAAAATTAATCTCTTTAATATTTCCTACTTGAATCCACTGTAGTTCATGGTAATCAACACACCCCCAAATCCAATTCATTTCTAGTAGCTACCAGTCAAATGACCACTAGGAACATACATGCAGTTGAACAGTTGGGTTTACTACTCATTACAGCAAGGGAGGACCCACACCCTGGGAGAACTACGAGGTGTCTCAGAGGGTATTAGGACTTATTATAGGCCTTGAGCATTGGTTTGGTGATTCGGGGAAGGACCTAGGAAGCAGGGGGGTTTGTTCTAAACGGACATTTTCAGAAAACAAGGGACACTTCTATGGTTGGTCATCTCAATAATCTTATCCATAAGGAGAACTGACTACAGTGAGGCTAAACCTATTGTTGGTAAAGAAGTAGTATGCACTTGTATGAGCTGGTAGAGGGGAAAGTTTGGCATTTTGTGGGTGCCACAGTGATTTTGTTTTTGTCTGTTCTTAAACAAAAGAATTCTTAGACAAATAATTATGAAGTGGTCTTACTTAGTCTTATTTTTCAGATTCTCAGAGAAACCTTGCCTGAAGTTATTATTCTGTGACAATTTTTAATGGATTTTAATAATGGTAAATATAAATAGAGATGTAGGACTCTAGATTTAGAGAACTCTAGATGCAAGGCTGTTTTTAATTCTAAGTCTACTCTTCCTAGATATTTGGCCCAGGCCACCTTTCTCAGTCTCTCCAAGCCCCAGTGTTTCTTTACATCTTTACAATATAGATATTAAAGAATATCTTCTTCATAGGGTTTTGTGAAGATGTATTAGATAACCTATTTAGGAGACCTAATGTAGAATATGTAACACAAACTAAATGTACAACATCTCTTGTCTAAGAGTATTATTACCCTTCCAAATATCCAGTAAGTTTTGAGAAACTATCAAAATCAATTAAGAGGATCAATGAATCAAACTTATCTAGGTAGTTTAATTATACTTAGCATAGTTTATTATTTTCAATAATTATTGCAGACACATCATAACGGAAAATGATGAGCATAGAAGCACTTTCCATACGTTAAGATTAAGTAAAATCTGTAAAATTAAGTTTAGCAAGTATTAAAAATTATTACATAAATGTGCCACAAAGTACTTCCTTAAATAGACAATCAGTACATTTAAAAAGCTTTCCTCCTTTAAAATATTTGCATGTTTTGGTGATGTTACATAGGTACGAACTTATTTTTATATTTCAAATACATGTCAGCAATACTATATAGCAAGAACTTTTCCTACACAAATGTATTGCTTTTATTTTACTCTTTTTCTAATTTATCATGTCAGAATTTCTGTGGTTAGCACTATTAAAATTATATACCTATAACATGTTTACTCATTATTCTGACGTATCTTAATGTAGAAAATATCTGATTGATTTATATTGATTTCTGAAAATAAATCTGAATATACTGGAACATATCTTTTGACCCTATTTTGCAGTTGGCTTCAGATCAAAATAATATTGCAGAAAAAACTGGCATTTCAGTAATAAGCCATTTTAAACAAAACAAAAATTCTAACTGGAAATGTTCGAAAGGAACATGGAATAACTATCCCCTACTAGGATATAAGCTGCACAGATTTATGAATTTTTTGTTTACTTTATTCCTAATGTTTTGCAGACCCTACTACAATTTTGCCTGATGCATAGTAAGGGACGAAAATATGTATATGTATATTGTTGACTAAATAAGTGAAACATTAAGGGTGTTTTGTAAACTCAAATTTACATAATATAAAAGACATATAGTGCTTATGGTAATTCTGACTGTGTGAAACTTACTTCACAGTTTATATACTTTAACTATCTTCTATATAAAGTATCACCCTATATTTAAAGTTATTATATTAGCAGTTAAACACTCAGAAAGAATTAAAGACCCAAGGGAAATAATGTCAAAGCCACACAATAGATTTAAATATTTGGAAAAGCTTATTTTAAACAAAATGTGATGAAACAATTTTTCTTCTAATAAATAGAGAAAAGTGGTTTTCCATTTTAATAACAGCATTATAATTAGTCAAATAGCTTTCCTGGGGGAAGTTTCAAAGTAATTTCTATACTGCAGACAATTAAAGTAAGTCGTATATCTCACAAAAGTTCCATGTTTTCCTTAACATTTTCTCTTAGTGTAACTTCTCAGTGGCCACAATATAGTATCATTCTTTCTTTATTTTTAGTACTTAAACTGTACTTAACTTACTGTAATAAAATTATTTAAAGGATTTTTTTAAAGTATTTTATTGAGGTATAATATACATAGTATAAAGTTTAGTATTTTAAGTGTACAATTCAGTGATTTTTTAGTAAATTTAAAGAGTTGTGCAACCATTACCACAATCCTATGTTAGAACCTTTTGACTACCCCCAAAAGATTTTTCTTGACCATGTACAAAATCCCTATTCTCACCCACAAACCCAGGTAACCTCCAGTCTACTTTTGGACTCCATAGATAGGCCTCTTTGGGATTTTTCATATAAATGGAATCATATGTTGTCTTTTGCATATGACTCATTTAGCATAACGTTTTTGAGATTCCTCTATATTGTAGCATGCATCAGTACTTAATTCCTTTTAATAGCCAAACAGTACTTAATTGTATGAATGCACGTTTTGCTCATTTATTCTTTAGTCAGTGGACCTGTGAGTAGTTCCCAATTTGGGGCTATAAAGAATAATAATAGTATGAACATTTGAATACATGTCCTTGTGTGGACATGTTTTCATTTCTCTTGGGTAAATTCCTAAGAGTTGAATTGCTGGTCATATGGTAAATTTATGTTTAACAATTTTATGAAACTGTCAACCTGTTTAATAAAAGTGGCTGCACCATTTTGCACTCCTGCTTGCAATGTATGAGAATTCCTGTGTCTCTATATCCTCACTAACACTTGCTATTGTGTATCATTTTTATTATAGCCATTATAGTGCATGTGAAACAGTATGTCATTTTGGTTTTAATTTTCTTTTTCCTTATAAATAATGATATGGAACATCTTTTCATGTACCTACTAGCCGTTTTTTCACTTATCGGTCATGGTTTTGGTGTCATATCTAAGAATTCTTGCCCTCACCTAAGATTTGAATATTTATACCTATGTGTTCTTCAAAAA
Organism: Eschrichtius robustus; assembly: GCF_028021215.1. NCBI lineage: Eukaryota > Metazoa > Chordata > Mammalia > Artiodactyla > Eschrichtiidae > Eschrichtius > Eschrichtius robustus. The sequence continues at coordinate 16,732,170 of NC_090844.1, read as the reverse complement.
GTCTTATAGTTTTAGTACTTACATGTAGGTCTATGGTCCATTTTTAGTTAATTTGAAGTAAAGTTATAAATTCATATTTTTGCATGTGAATACCCCATTTTCTCAGCATCATTTGTTAAAAAGAGTATCTTTTCCCCATTGAGTTTCTTTGGCTCTACTGTCACAAATTAACTATAAATTTAAAGATTTATTTCTAGACTTTGAATTATGTTCCATTTATCTATAGTTCTATACCTAAGCCAATATCTTATTTCTTGTCTGCATTTCCATACAAATTTTAGAATCTGCAAAAAATTTATCAATTTCTGCAAAAATCAACCAACCAACCTAACAAACAAACAAACAGAAAAGCAATGACAAGCTCAAACCAATGACAAGTTCAAAGCCCCTAAAGAGACTTTAATAAGGGATTGTGTTGAATCTTAGACCAATTTGGGAAGAAATGCCATGTTAACAGTATTGAGTTTTTTTCTCCATGAATAGTCTGTCTCTGTTTTTTAAGATGTTCTTTAATTTCTCCCTGCAGTGATTTGTAGTTTTCAGTATATGTCTTACTTAAAAAAAAAAATTATTCTGAAGTATTTTATTTTTTGATGCCATTAGGAATGGATTTATTTCTTAGTCTTATTTTTGGATTATTCATTGATAGTATTTAAATACTTGTTGACATTGGTATATAGATCTTGTCTCTGTCTAACTTGCTGAACTTGTTTGTTACTTCTAGAAGTGTTTATGTGCATTTCTCAGAGTTTTTTAAACCTAGAGGATCATTTTGCATACAAAGACAATTTTATGTCTTTCTTTACAGTTTTGATGACTTTTGTTTCTTTCTGTTGCCTTATTACATGTGTTGAACTTTCAGTATAGTGTTCAGTAGAAGTCATTATCCTTGCATTATTCCCAATTTTAGTGAGAATGCATTCTTTTTTTTTTTTTTTTTAACTATAAAGTGTGATGTTAACTGTAGGTTTTTCATGAATGCCCTTTATCATGTTGCAGAGTTTTCCTCTACCTCTAGTTTTCTGAGTTTTTATAATAATGGAGTATTAATTTATGTTGAATGCATTTTGAATTTTGTCAAACATTTCCTTTCTTTGTGCTGTAATTGGCTTTGGTATTAAATACTGGACTCATAGAATGAGTTGGGAAGTATTCCGTCCATTTCTGCTTTCTCGGGGAGTTTATGAAGGATTAGTATTTCTTTCTTAAATGTTTGAATGAATGCATCCATGAAGCCACTAGGGCCATCGGAGTTTACTTTGTGGGAAAATTTTTAATTACTAACTTAATTACTTTAGGTTTTATTGTTTTATTCAGATTTTCTATTTATTCTTCAGTTGGTCAGGGAAATTTGTAGTTTTTAGGAATTTTTTTTCATTTTATGTTGTCCAATTTGTTAACATAAAGTTCTTCATATTATTCTCTTGTAATAATTTTAATTTCTGTTATATCAGTAGTGATGTCCATTCTTTTATGCTTGATTTTATCAATTTAGATCATCTCTTTTTCTAATTATCAGTCTACCAAAATATTTGTCAATTTTATTGATTTTTTTTAAACAACCAACTTTTGGTTTCATCGATTTTTCTATTTTTCTGTTTTCCTTTCAAATCTTTACTTTCTCTCTCCTTACTTTATGTTTGGTTTACTCTTCTTTCTTTAGTTCTTAAGGTAAAAGTTAGGCTATTAATTTAGAATCTTTATTTCTTCATATGGATTCAGGTTACTGTCTGTCGTCTTTTCCTTTCAGCTTGAATATTTCACTTAGTGCTTTTTTTAAAGGCTGGTTTGCTAACAATGAATTATCTCAATCTTGATTTAGTGTAAATGCTGCATTTCTGAAGAGTTGTTTTAAGCTATTGTATTTTGGATACTTTGTTAACCAGCCATATTAATTCCAATTAAAAGATATGTGTGTGTGTGTTTTTAAATGCCTGTTACTCTTCTGTAACTAAACAGCTCTGCCGAAGAATAAATCATATGAAAAGTTAACCTCTAGATGACTTTCAATGTGAAAAGTTAGGGTAACACAGCTTATAGCTAAAAGGCTGTTGGCAACTAATTCTTAAAAGGAGAGAATGTGATGATTCAGCGTATAGTTTGGTTTATCTGTTTTAACATGATCTCAAGGTGTGCTCTACAAATGTTTTACACATATTTATCAGGAAGAGCGGAAATCAATGTGAATTGTTAAAGGTCTCAAAGGGATGGCTGTGCCATCAAAGCCAAAATATATGTTTCTACTAGGTAATCTCTGACAGGTTAATGTCTCTAAAAATATACTACTCATTTCTTTTTGGCATTTGCTACTAATCTCCATTAAAGCAATTACTTAAACTTCAGCTGTCCTCATTTTGGGTGGAGTAGTTTAGCAATGCATTTTAAATCAGTTATTTTAAATTAAAAAAAATCATTTGTGCTGCATCCATTACCTACCCCTCTAAGAATTATCTACAGATTCATTACTTTGAGAAGCCATCTTCTTCTTTTTTTTTTTTTTTTTTAAGATAAAAGTCTTTTATGCTGTGTAATTGTCCTGGTATATTCTAAACAAAGAAAGCTAGTAACAAGAGGAATAGAGAACATTTGTCTCTTCTAAACCTTTGTCTCCAGAATTCAAAGGTAGTGTTTTCCTGAAGTGATTTGACTGGAATGTGACGTGTTGCACTGGGCACTTATGTTTATTGTGGTCCTGATATTTTGAATGGATTGATCAGCATTACACACTCATAAACCAAGTGGCTATCCATGGGCTATTCAGGCACCACTGTTCATCCACAGAGTACCACCTCCCTGAACACACATACATGCATACACACACACACACACGTACATGCAATATCCAACTTTGTGGATACTGCTGCTCCCTAAACTGGAGGAGGGGGTGGGATGAGATGGTGAAGGAATCCAAATCCTGAATCCGACTTCATATGGAGATCATTAGCTTGAATATCTGGAACTCTCCAGTGCTCTAGCCATTCCTGTCTCAGCATTTCTGTGACCTCATAAAATCATACTCACAACTCTGGATTGGTTTTTTCCGGCTTTGTGGTTAGAGGTGAAATCAATAGCTTGTACACATATGTACCTGTACCACTTTGGAAGTCTCAAGAGTAACTGTGGACTCAACTTCTTTCTTTTCCTGTCTTGATAAACCATCAACTTCATCTCTGTAGTTGACTGAGGGAACTTGTCACGGGGAGTTTCTCTGGCTGGCTGAGAGAGGGTTGCCAAGTGTCTGGCTCTGGTGTGAATCCATTGCTGCCCAAAGTCTGTTTCTTTTGCTAAACTTCTAGGCTCACCCCTTCCCACACAGCAGTTTCATCAACCTTCAGCTACCAGAAGTTCCACTTTTATTTTACTATACTTTTCAATATTCTGTGGTTCTCTTAGTTTCTATATCATATACTATTTGGTGGTATATATCTGATTACTTCAACATCTACTAAGACATTTTACATAATAGCCCTCCCTGAATTTTTGTATCTTAGCTTTTAAATCATGCGTAACATGTCAAGTATTTTCTCACTTTAACACAAAGTTTCTATGTAACCTGTAATCGTTTGCTGGCTTAACAGTTATGCCCCCGTAAAGCCCAAATCTCCTATTGCTACTTCTCCTTCGTGAAGATTTAAAGGCCTCAAATCTGTAGGCCTTTTTGTTTGTTTGTTTGATAATTCCTGCAAATTCTATATACTTCATTAAAATCTTTGAAAACATTCAAATAAGCAGAAAGATAAATAGTTGGGTAGTCTCACCATTAAGCCATGGCAGCATTGGGGGAAAGTATTTATGCTGGTGTGTTTATGAATGGGTGTGTGTATGTGTGCATTTCTTGAAGGGAGTTTGTTCAGGGAAGAGGATGCAGGTCTGTGTTTCATGTCTAGGATTGATATGTTTATGCTTACCTTTGCCAGCTATGTTGTGCTCACTATCAGTTCTCCAGGTAACTTTGTATTCTTCACACAAATTGCCAAGGTTCAAGGTTATGGAGTTGTGTATTATGTCATCCAATCACTCATTTTCACATATTTGGGGAACACGGACGACAGTCTTGGCTTACTGTGAGAATGGACTGCTGTAGGATGGTCGATCTCTCTGGAAAGAGTATCGCCAGATGTTGGGTGGCCCACTTAGTTGAAGGGGAAACATGCTATTACATAATTACAGCTACAATGTAAACTAGGTTTTCAAAAGTAAAGAAATAAACTGAAACTAAATTCAAGTCCAAATGCATTCTCTCAATGAGCTAAGCAATTTAGTACGGAGACTGGGCTGCCAAAGTCCAACAAAAATCTAATTGCTCTAAGACAAAGACAAAGCGTGTGCAGTTAGGTGCAGTACTGTGACACTGAAATTAAGCTTGCCCTGGTTTAAAGTTCAACATGAGACAGTAGAATGGCAGGGAGTTTGAATTAAGTTGAGAATGACCCATGCATGCTGTGGGGAGCTCCCTGTGAGATTAGGATACTTATCTCTGTATCCCCTAAATGTGGTCTGTTCATAGAGGCTGAATCACAAAGCAGAGAAGAAAAATCAAGTATAACAAGATAAAGAAGAGACTTTGGTTATGTTGATGTCTGCTCTACTTTGGATTCCTTACATTCATACCTGAATTTGGGGGAAATCATCTCGCAACAAATACGCTTTCTACAAATGTTGATCAGGTGTATGTGCCCCAAAAGCGACAGTGAAAAGGGAATGTCTGCTGCATTATGACTAACAGTTCCCTTAAACAAAACACATTCAGATTATAGGATAATAGGAATTCTCATCCTTAGCTATGATCCACTTATTGGTTAAAATGTTTTCTTAAACATTTCTAGTACAAGTATTTTTAATATTCCATTGTGCTAGTTTGTAAGAGGAATTCTCTTCACTTGGGCATTTTGTAAAACAACAACAAAGTAGACATTTTTCAAAGTATGTACTTGAAGTTTTCTTTATTGTTACCTTTTGTCCTTGAAAGTGGATTCTTCATTTCTCAGCTTCTTATTCTGTTTCATATTGATTTCTTCTTTTGCTCGTGATGAAGCTTCTTTTTTTGTAAGTCTTCCTGGAGCCCTATGGCATGTTTTCTCTGAGTTTTATCTTGGTATAGAGAGTATAAATTACCTTCTTTTCTTCAGTCTAGGCATTGCCGGGCTGTGCTCTCCAGCGTCAATGCTTGGTATTGCAGTCACACTGCACTGCCTTAGTTGATAATTTCACAGCACTTCTGTCACACCTGGGTGCTGATTAGATTCAACTGCGTCTCCCCTTTATCCTGTATCTGTGTCTTCTATGTGATTATTAAATGCTGCTCTTTTCCTACTGGGTAACTATTTAAAGTTATCCTGACTGTGTCTTCTGGAGGAACTTCTGAAGTATTTAGCTTTTTTCAAAAGGTACCATTGACTTGCAGTGATTCTTTTAACTTGGAAAATTCACACTTTGAAATTCACAGTTCATACTTGTTTTGGGGGTCAAACAATCTTTAACAATCTTTTACTTTACCACAGTTCCTAAAAGAAATGCAGTCTTACTTTCTCAAAGAGAATCTGTGGCTTAGCACCAGACATATAATACAAAAAGAAATATGGAGGAGGAACTTGGTAACTGAAGATTTTAGTATAAGTTGAAAATGTGGTTGAAATAGGAAATCTCCCTCCTTTAGCTGTTTTTTGTTGTGCACCTTTTATTAATGTAACCAAATCAGAACAACCTTGATGTAAGGTTGTATATTAGAAGATTTTTCCAGATTTCTAACTCTGAAGAAGTAGGTAGTTATCTTACCATACAGGTGCTGATTATTTGATTCTTGTAATTCAAAAGTAATAAAGCGGAACTTTTCTAAGTCCCTATGATCCTTAAATGAAAATAGCAGCACTGAATGTCTTTGAGGGTTTTTTTAAAAATAATTTTTGAGCATTTTTTGGCCTTAGTTTTGTGCAAAGTTTTTCTATGTTGTGAACCCAACAGTAGTTTGGCACAGATGATTTGATACAGAAACACTTGGATTCAAGTCTATTTCTATGACTCAGTAACTGAGTGGTGTAAAGCAAGTCATCTGGGCTCCAAAAACCTGTTCTCTTTTTCTAAAAAAGGGGGGATATAACACCTCCTCCTCTTTATTTCAGAGACTCAAAATGAACTATGTACTGAACTTGTACACACATCCACACACAAAAGTTTATATAACTTATTACTAAGTCCAAAGTGTAAGCCAACTACAACATAAGATAATCAACTGAAGAAACTATTTTTTCCCCAGCAGTGGAGGAAAATCTGCTATATTAAGTAATTGAGGGTTAGTGTGTCAATCTTCAATGAGAAAATTTCCAGATGGATTCCCATTGTTAGCTCTGTGTTTTTATTATTTTCACTTTATGCTCTCATTTTGTGCATTTTACTTTGTAACCTAACCACTGAATAAGATAATAGTGTACGATGCTGGAAGTTAAACTACACTGAATAATAGGAAGTTATGTGATAATAAGAAAATGGCATGAGAGAATACAGGGATGCAGAGGGAGTAATTAACATGGCCAGATCTAGCAGAGAGAGGCATCACAAGGCCAGTAGTGTGGGAAAGGGGCCCTGAAGGATACCTGTGGTTTATAGGCTTATAGTAGAGGTGGGAGAAAGAAAGCGTTGTGGGCAGAAAGACTAGCTCATGGAATTGTATATGGTCTACAAGGGTAGGTTCTATTTGTTGACTGGTGAATGATTCGTTTTGGCTGACGTCTACCCACATGAAAGACTGGAAAAAAATGAAACTGGGAATTTGGGGCAAGATGGTGACGACAACTTTTTTATGCCTGACTAAGGAATTTTAAGTTTATACTGTGGGAAAAAATTGGCTACTTTGAAGAAGTATTAGGAAACATATATGTGGTGAATTTTTTTATGAAAAGAGACTACAAAATGGTAAAAATTAGGAGTCGTAGAAGTTGTATATGCTAAAGTAAGAAATAAATAAGAATTGAACTAAAGCAGTAGCAGTGAAATGAGAGAAGGGGGTGGATGTGATAAAAATGCATTTTTTCAAAAGAAAATATATCTGTATCTCATGGGTGGGGAGTTCAGAGACACTTGGTGTAATGAGAGATGCTATTAATAGGAATGCTTTGGATGTGTGAAAAAATGTGGGTTCAAAAAAAAAGAGACAGAGACACTGAAAAAGAGAGTGGTGAGGTTTGTGAGCAGTGTGGGAGAAATTAAGTCAAGAATGTTTTTGATGGCAGTATGGGGATTACAAAAAACAAACAACAAAAACAGCCAACAGCAGCACAGGAAGATTTGAGAGAAGAAAAGAGCCCCAGCTACGAGTATTCCAATAAAAATTTTACTTCTGCCTTAATTCTCCCCAAACCTATATGTGGGAAATTTAAATAAGAAAGCAAGAATACTGACTAATCTGAAGGCTGAATAAGAAATATATGGTTGGAAGCAGCTCTAGTACCTGGCTTCCCAATGCCTTTTGCTCATTAAAATCTCTGTATAAAATGTGCGTTTTGGAGATAAAATTGCATATAATTAATTAGTAACAATATTTATGAATTAAGTGAAATTAAATCTAATTGTAGAAGGGCACAAAGAGCTCACCTAACTTAATTTTTTTTAACTCAGTACAGTTATTTAGTTTGAGCTTGGTGAAGAAAAGATCAGTAAGTTCAATATCAGAAAATACAAGCTATCCAGGATCTTAGATGTGAGCTATAGATTAGATTCTTCCATCTCTGTATAAAATTCTGCCATGCATCCTTAAAAATATTATGTATTGGCCTAAAGAACTTTCTACACAAGTAATGCCAGAGAGAAGAGAGAAAGAGTAGATACTGCTTTACCTTGTATCCATGCATTCTGGAGGTGTTGAAATGTTTCTAATTTGGGGTGTAAGAGCTAATTTCAACATTTCTGCTACTGCCTCTGTCTCTCTCATTAGTATTTATGGGTGTGTTAAACTGTGAATATTGGGTTTTAATAGAGCAAACTAGATTTCCATGCAGCACTAACTAAGCATACCCATGATCTAAAGAGTAGTACTAATAGACGGTATGACAACCAGAACAGGTAAAAGTCAGGTGATGGACAACACCAAATTTTAGCAAAAAAGTATAGCACTAAAACTCTCCTGTGCTGCTGGTGGGAGTGTGAAATGGTATACTTTGGAAAACTATTCAGCGATGTCTTATAAAGTTAAACATACATCTGTCTTATTACACAGCAGTTTCACTGCTGTGTAATGAAAAGATATGTCCACAAAAAATTTGCACAAAAATTTTCATAGAATTTTTATTTATAATATCCATAAACTGAAATAAACCAAATGCGCATCAATAGGAGAGTGGATAAGTGAATATTATTCAACAATGAAAAGGAAAGAGCCACTGAAATGTACAAGTCAATTTCAAAACTGCTAAGCAAATGAAGCTAGACTAAAATTGATACATTGCATTTCATGCTTCTTATATAGGGTTAAAAATAAAGACAAAACCAATCTATAAGAACAGAAATTAGAACAGTGATTGCTTATGAAGGAACGGGAATGGGGAATAAAGGAAATTTCTGGGAAAATGGAAATGTCCGTGTCTTGTTTAGGGCATTAGGTATTTGTTGTTTAAATTGTCAACATTTATTGAATCATATGCTTAAGTTCTTTGCATTTTACCGTATAGGAATATTACCTAAATAAAACAAAGGTGATATGATCATTGCCTCCAAGGCAAGAGTCAAATAAACTCAAAACCATAAAAACACAAATAGACAACACTTATAGGTATTTCATCATATTATGTATTCCTGGAGTTAACCCTCTTTAAAATTTTATGGAGGTGTAATTGGTTAATAGGAAGCTAATTAACATTTATAGAGTAATAAATAGCTTTTCATGTCTCGGAATAGTGAAATAAAATATACATCAATATCTGTGTATTAAAGTCACACCTTGAATGTTACCCAAGATTGAGTATAATCAAGGATATCTCTAAAAAAGAGAGAGCTGTTCCAGGTAAAGGGATAGCCTGAAAAAAGGCTTACTGATGGGTAGAAGAGTCAAATTCAGAAGGATATCAAGAAGGAAAGCAGGCTTGAAATGAAGTAGATAACAGAAGAAACATCTGGTATTCTTATGGAGCATGCACAAGTACCTCTGTCAGCTCATTTGTCGAGCTAGACTTCTATGTAAAAATTATGATATATGGTTAGAGTTTGGGGAGCAGACATTTCAGAACGCAGGATGGAGGGAGCAGTAGGGACAAGATGATGCAGTTTTTTGTAGCACAGTCTAACCGCTACCCTGAGTCCTCACCAGCTAGGGGAGCCCTTGGATTGTTCCTGGTCACCTAGATCTTCTTCTTGCCATCCTTCTTTTCTCACCTCTGAAGTTCCTCATCTATCTAGAAGTACCAAATTGGAAGATGACTCAAAACTGACGTAAAAAATGGAGTAGAGATCGGATGGCAAATAGGTGTTACTTCTCCCATCAGTTACAATAAGCTAGTAGTCATTGCCTGGAATTCAGTTCTGAGAAGGGATTTGAAGTCTTGTCTAAGCGCAGGAGAAAAAAAAAAAATCATTGATTAGCAATGATTGACTAGCAGTATCTACAAAGGGGACTTAGATGGCACATACAGTTGGGGATCCTAGACTAGAGGACATCTCAGCTTAAAGGTATGCATTTTTAACCGTAGTTTTCCAGAGCAGTACCTTTTGCTAATAGCCCTTTCACTGCCTCCAATAATGACCTATACTACTCACGAGTGGGATTTTCCAGCATCTAGCGGCGCTCTGCAAATCACTCTCCTGTCTATAAGAGTTTTAATCAAACTGTTGTTTTGAACCTATGAGTGGATCATGAAACCAGTTTAGTAGGGTGTAACTATGATGCTTTAAGGAATAGAAAAGAATAAAAGAATATAAAATGAATAGAAACAAACTAAATTTCCAGTTTTATATACATATGTGTGCATAAATATGATTTTAAATAAAATTATAATATATTTATTACTAAGGGGAAGTGTCTAGAATGTTTGCTTATTTGTGGGATCATTCCTGGTGAAGTGGGCTTTTTCACTACTTGAAGTGTCAGTGACACGAAATTTTTCACTGTAGATGTTCAGAGAGCTGACGTACAGGATAAGCATGTGTGTAACAATTAATACACATGTGATACTCGTATTCAGACTTCTTGATTTTAGAAGAAATAGATGACAAATGTCACATCACCCTTTTAATGTTAAATAATTATCAAAGGTTCTGCTACTCTTGCTGTGCTCTGAGTTTGAGGTTACTGATAGAGGTGGATCTGGGGTGTAATTAACACTCTCATGATCAAGGGCAGAGGGAGGCATAGGCCACACTTGGCAAGTGGGAGTGCTGGGGTGTGCTCCTGAGAGGGCTGAGAGCTGTGAATGGAGAAATCGTTCACTTGGGTTAAAGCCTGAGCAACACTTTAATGCAGGGCCACTGACTACGCTTCAAAGTGATACATCGATTCTTGGAAGACGACCTGAGTTGAATGTCTCACCCCAAAGCACATAGCTTTGGGTTCTTTCTAGTAAATATCCAGCCCATAAGTTAGTCGCTGACCCCTGCATGTTCCCAGACCTCTAGCAGGTCTCTGGAGACAGCTGCACACCTAGAGCATGGTCAAGTAAAGGAAGGCCCTGGGAGTCGTAACAGGCTCATGTCAAGAGCTAATGCCTTGTGGGGACATCTTGATATTGCTCTTTCTTGGCTGAAGAGCAAACCACAGCTCTTTCCCTAGAGATGCCACTCAGCAATCATTTCCATCTATAAAGAACATTTTACAGCTGTGCCAGGGACATAGAGGGAAGCTGTGAGACTGCTTTAGAATTTCCACCTTAGGATCACAATAGTAGAATTTCCAACCTGTGAAACACTCTTGTTCCAGCTCAGTCTGCTCCACACCACACATCATTGCCTAATTTCCCAAACAGAGTATTTAAGGACCCAGAGGTTAAATGCCTACCTTGAGTGAATGCTGGTGATTATATTTTAAAACTCCTTGAAGAGTGATTTTGATTCCTGTATGGCACTTTACAAGTGAGTGATTTCAGCTGGTAGGAAACAAAGCTTTCTGCTAGTGGAGTGCTTCTTCTGTGAAGGAGCAACCTGAGAAACCTAATGTAATGACGTTGTCACTCATGGAAACTGTGGTTCTTATTAGAAGGTTAAATTTTATAGTCTCAGTAGGTACAGAGATCATGCTTAGTACAGAGTACAGCTTCAAATATTTTTGCCGAATGAAATGTTTAAAATGAAAGGTACTGTCCCTTTTATACTAGCATACTTACCTGCTAGTCACGCACGCTGAAATTTGTTACGGCAGGGCCAGTGGTGTGCTCACTTTATATATATACTCTGTCTTAACCTGGTTTCCTGCATTTGGGAATGGGGACAGTAGGATTTGGTTATTGGCCATGATATTCAGCAAAGCAAAGTGGCAGTTGTATGAACCCGAAATTGTGGCCTTTTAGCACCATACCATACAGGTAAGAAAGAAATACTTGATATAAAATCCCAGATTACTTTTTATAGCTCTTTTATATGAGAAAGTAAATTAAGACATGCATATCCAAACATGAATGAAAAAGGAAAACTGTTGTAGGCGGCTTGCAAGGCTTGAACATGGAATTGTTAGCTGGTTCACAGATTTGCAAAAGTACTTACAAGCAAACTGTATAGTGATAAATCAGAGCTGATCCCATTTTCATGCGTTTTTCTTTACCCTCTTTCACACAAAGTCTCTGGAGCTCTGAGATGCAGAGTTTATAGCATAATGGTGCATGGACTTGGTCTGAGTCGCCCAGTTCAAGTAAGTCTGAGGCAACCCTAGAGAGGGAGGGCTTTCAGTACCTTTCTCAGATGCCAAGCCCTCTTAAACTATTCCTTGGCTAGAGCTCTAGTCTCTCCCACACACAGGCTCTGTCTTGTCCCAGATCTCAGACCAGTACTGAATGGTGGCAGGAAGCGCATAAGAAGTTTAACATTGAGGACATCCTTTATTATGCTGCCTTGAGACATCATGGTGCCCCTACTCCTACTGTTGGGTGTTTTTATGGTACTTTAAATCACATGTGTCGAACCTCACCTGGACCTTATGGCCCTGTGAAGTTTTCTGGAATTCTATACCATTTCCCAAGTGGAATCTCACGTTCTCATATTCCTGACCCAGTGATTCTGTTCTGATTGTCAGCCTCCAGTTCTTAAGCTCTTCAGCATGCTGACTCCAGATTTATAAAACCAAGACTGCTAACCCACGGGGTATTTTCTGCAAATCATAATAAAGAGCATCTTCTGAGTGGGCTGTGTCCTGCGCACATGGCGAGCGACTTGGTGTGTAGACCGTATATGACGCAGCTTACGAACGGAGGCTTATGCTCTGTGAAGATGCAACTCCGTGCCAGGCTAGATGGCTTGGGAAGCAGAGTAGGTGCTGAGTTTCAGACCCACTCATCCCCCAGCTGGGTGTCCATGTGCATTGGACAACCCATATAACTATACAAATGGCTTAGGTCAATGTGATGAATTGTTTTTCTGGTAGGATGTCTCGGCCAGAAATTGCTTTAGTACCCCTTCTGAATCTTACCTGGATCTTGACTTAGCATAGCGGGAGGTAGGATCATTAGGTATAAACTCTGGTTGTCAACCACCGCTGAAATACGGAATTCTGACATCATCTAGATTTATCAACTATTCTATTCCTAATAGCCTAAAAGTCATTTGTACCACTGTAGTCACATAGGCATCCTTATTAACCTAATGCCTAGAACAGTACCTGGCATATTATAGGAGAAGTATAATAAAGAAAGACATGGGTGAAACTAACGGGCCGTGGCTTTTCCCCACCATTGGCACCTTTCTGCTGACCAAGACCCAGATGCGAACTTCTCCCCACATTGGCCATATCTTGCTGCCAGAAAAGACACCTTACTTGGTCAACAAATCCCAAGATATAAGAGTAAGGGTTAAAAATCGCATTGAAGAGGGGTACTAAAATGAAGATACCAACTGAAGACCTAAATATATGAAAATAAGTAATTAATATACTGTGTATTGAAGGGAAAGTTCTGTTGAATGGTTTTGGGTGCAGTTGTTAAATTATTTTACCAGAAAGAGTAAGGATGTCATAGACATCTGTGGATACCACAGTATGTTATATTTCTTCCTTGGGTGGTTAATAAAATTGAAGTTGACCCTGGGAAAATTTGCACTGGTTGTGTGGATCTTGACATCCATTTTTTCCCTTGTACCTTCCTGACTTGTTTAGCATCTTAAAATCCCTAGTAACGAAGTTGTTACATCACTTTTCCCCCACATTTCTCTTGTGGACATTTTTTTTTTTTTTTGCTTTTGCTTTTTATACACACAGTGTGTGCATTTTGTGGGGACAGCATAGTGAGAGATGTTTTCTTTTCAAGCCTGAGGGGTTGTGCACCAAGGACAACCACTGAAGAGCATTAGTGGCCTTTTTATGTAATAGAAAATTTCAACTGCTCAGACAACTTGGAAATGTACCAGGAAGGAAATGAATATTTTCTTCTCAAATGTGTCATTCTGTATTAGCAGAACTTAGGCAGTTTGAGAAGTATTGCTTGTACGTCTGGAATTAAATTTCAAACACTTTGAATGCTCATCCTTTACAGGGGTGCCACATCCTCAGAAGTTTAGCCAGTAATAGTGTTTTCTGCCACAATAAATACATGTTGGGGGAGTTCATCACAGCCAGTTTTCTTCCTTATTGAACAGATTGAATGAGCATCCATTGCACAGATAACAAAGCAATCAAGAAATATTTTTTTTTCTTTTTAGCTCAACTGGAAAGTGATAAGCATGCTTGCTGAAAAACTGTGTGGCCAAAGAAAACACTAAAATAAACTCGAGGATTTGTTCTTGTTTAAGAAACAATAGACTTAAATGCTGTGATGCCTTTCTGAAATGAATCATGTGGGAGTTGGATATATAAAGTGGTTACTAAAGGGGGCAGTACAGTTATCTTCCATGAGAACACACATGCTTATTTCCTCAATCACTTGTCTTCAATCATTCCATTTAGGTGAAAATCAGTCACATATACTTCTAAAGGAGGAGGGAGGAGCTCATAAAAACAATCAAAAGTGCTATCAGATTGCAAAAAAAAAAAAATTAAAGCAGAAGGTGAACTGACTCTTGTAATAGTGCAAAATACATGAAATGATGCTATAAATCTACAATTGCAGTAAGATGACGAATACAGTGACATTTGAGTTGAGCCTTAAAGAGCATATGGGATTTTGACTAGTAGAAATGAAGAGAGCAGATCAGGCAGCTGAAATAGTATGCAGATAGGTGCAGAGGGGAGAAAAGGGCTTTGAGGGCATGGTAGTTCAGGCATGTAGACATGGCTTGCGAATTCCTTTGCCTACAGGGAGCAGATCGGCAAGATGAACAGGTGAAGAGGGCAGTGCAGGCGGAACCAGCCGAAGGGCACAGGCCCCATCTAAATGGCAGCAGATATGAAACTCCTGCTTTTTGCCATTTCAGAAGACAGGTCCAATTTATCAAAAGAAGTGTCAGATTTTTAGGTGATCTTTCCTGTTTTTGCTTGTTTTATTGGAAGAGTCTTCTGCCAACTGCTATTCAACATACATCTCCACCACGTCCAGGACATGCCTGGCGCCACCTGCACTGTGTGTGATTGTACTGCACGCACGGCACACCTGCACCTCACCGCCCTGCTCCTGACTCAGCCCTCCCAGCAGAGGGCGCTGCAGACAACACTTCCTTCTGCCTCCTCCAAGAGTCTGACCTCTAACCATTTCCAGCTGCTTGCACCAATGTGGATCCCCTGTTTGGGAAAATGTTGATATCATTTAGGCCCAAAGTTCTTTTTTATTTTTTGAAATCGGCTTTGTTGACGTAGTTTGCATACCATAAATATCAACCATTGTAATTTTGTGATATGATTGTTTTTTTATTGAGGAATAATTGATTTACAATACTGTATGTTTCAGGTGTATAACATAGTGGTGCACAAATTTTATACTCAGTTTATAGTTATTATAAAATATCAGCTATATTCCCTGTGCTGTGCAATGTATCTTTGTAGCTTATTTATTTTATACATAGTAGTTTGTACCTCTTAATTCCCTACCCCTGTCTTGCCACTCCCTCTTCCCTCTCCCCACTGGTAAGCACTAGTTTGTTCTATGAGTTTTAAATTTTTGTTATATTCACTAGTTTGCTTTACTTTTTAGATTCCACATATAAGTGATATACAGGATTTGTCATTCTCTGTCTGACTTATTTTGCTAAGCATAATACCCTCCAAGTCCATCCATGCTGTTGCAAATGGCAAAATTTCATTCTTTTTTATGGCTGAGTAGTATTCAATTGTGTATATGTATACCACAGCTTCTTTATCCATTCATTTGTTGATGGACACTTAGGTTGCTTCCGTATCTTGGCTTTTTGTAAATAATGCTGCAATGGACATTGAGGTACATGCATCTTTTTGAATTAATGTTTTCATTTTCTTTGGATATATACCCAGGAGTGGAATTGCTGGATCACATGGTAGTTTTATTTCTAGTTTTTTGAGAAACCTCCATGCTGTTTTCCACAGTGGCTGCACCAGTTTACATTCCCACCAACGTTGTATGAAACTTCCCTTTTCTCTGCATCTTCACTAGCATTTGTTATTTGAGGTCTTTTTGATGATAGCCATTTTGACAGGTGTGAGGTGATATCTCATCGTGGTTTTGAGATAATCATCATGCATTTCTCTGATGATTAACGATGTTGAGCATCTTTTCATCTGCCTGTTGGCCATCTGCATTTCTTCCTTGGAAAAATGTCTATTCAGTTCTTCTGCCCATTTTTTAATCAGGTTGTTTGTTTTTTTGATGTTGAGTTGTATGAGCTATTTATATATTTGGGGCCTTGAGATCAGTCATATCATTTGCACATATTTTCTCCCATTCAGTAGGTTGTCTCTTCTTTTTGTTGATGGTTTCCTTTGCTGTGAAAGCTTTTAAGTTTAATTAGGTTCCATTTGTGTATTTTTGCTTTTGTTGTCTCTGCCTTGGGAGACAGATCCAAAAAAAAAAAAACAAAATACTGCTATGACTTATGTGAAAGAGTGTTCTGCCTAAGTTTTTCTCCAGGAGTTTTATGGTTTCCAGTCTTAAGCATTTAGCTCTTTAATCCATTTTGAGTTTATTTTTGTATATGGTGTTAGTATATGGTCATTCTTTTACATGCATTTGTCCTGTTTTCCCAGCAGCATTATTGAAGAGACTGTTTTTTCTCCCTGTATGTTCTTGCCTCCTTTGTTGTAGATTAATTGACTGTAAGTGGATGGGTTTAGTTCTGGCGTGTGGGTTTTTTTGACATATAAATAGTCATGTAATCACCACCACATCTCAAAATTTTCCTATCTCTTGCTTGAAAATAATTCCTTAAAAAAATAAATATTGTGATGATCCTGGGGAATTTACTTCTGGGGTCTAAGTGTAGGCTCCTTTTGAGAGGGATGATTCAACCTTTGACTTTGAATAAGGCAGCTGGAGTGTGGAGGTGGGACATCTCTTGAAGACATACTCTTGAGGAGGACATCTAGGAACTTTATTAATGTGTATCATAGGGTGTTGTGGGGACCAATTACATGTCAATAATGAGGGGAAATTGTCAACATTATTGCTGATGATAGAAACTTCAGAGTTACCTGTACCTACAAAAATGAAAAAAAAAAATGAAAAATTTTGTTGTTACTCTATAAAAATAATGCTATTTACTAAGACTGATTGGTGTTTCTTATCATTTATGTAAGATTATTTCTCAGCAAAACAACAATCATATATACCATTGATATAGTAAATGTTCTTGCAGGAATTCTATTGTTATGATAAGGACATTTTTCAGTGCTAAGATATGAGGTGATTGAGCATGTTGTGTGACCTTAAACAAATTTAGCATATTAAAAAGTTTCACTGGGGCAAGGAAAGTATCTGTGAGTTAAGATTTTTACATTTTTTTTCCTAAGCCAATGTAAATAGTCTTTATGCATGGTGATCACAATGAGGGTTCTGTGAAACAGCAGTACAACCTCAAATGCCTACATAAATGGCATTCACTCAATTGTTCAAGAAATGGTTATCACATACTTATTAGGCACTTGGTCTATACCAAACAGGGGAGATATAAATAGAGACCATTTCTGTCTCCACTGAGCTTTAAAACTTAGTGGAGAAAAATTGATTTTTATCAAATAATGCTACAAGAATAGTTTAAATGCTAAGTGTAGACAAGAAAAAGTATAAGCAGCTAGTCTGTACAGTAGTCACCCCATCCGTGGTTTTGCTTTCTGCAGGTCCAGTTACCAGAGGTCAACTGCACTCTTTAAATATTAAATGGAAATTCCAGAAATAAACAATTCATGTTTTCAGTTGTGCATTGTTCTGAGTTTCATGATGAAATCTCCCGTCATCCTGCTCCTTCTCCACCGAGAATGAAACATTCCTTTGTCCAGTATATTCTACCCCTTGGTCACTCGGTAGCTGCCTCGTATCAGAGTGACTGTTGCAGTATCCATTGCTTGTGTTCAAGTGATCCTTATTTTAATGATGACCCGAAAGCACAAGAGCAGTGATGCTGGCAGTTTGGATATGCCAGAGAGGAGCCATAAAGGGCTTCCTTTAAGTGAAAATGTGAAAATTCTCGACTTAATAATGAAAGAAAAAAACATTGTATGCTGAAATCTACAGTAAAAACAAATTTTCTGTCCATGAAATTGTGAAGAAAGAAAATTTGTGCAAGTTTTGCTGTCACCGCATATTGCAAGAGTTACATCCACAGTATGTAATAAATGCTTAGTTAAGAGGGAAGAGGCATTAAACTTGTACAATAAGATATTTTGAGAGAGACCACATTCATATAACTCTTACTATAGTATACTGTTATAATTGTCCTATTTTATCATTAGTTACTGTTGCTAATCTCTTACTGTGCCGAATTCATAAATTAAGCTTAATTTTAGGTGTGTATGTATAGGAAACAACATAGCTTCTATAAGGTTTGGTACAGTCTGTGGTTTCAGGCATCCACTGGGGGCCTTGGAACATATCCACCGTGGAAAAGGGAGAACTGCTGTACTGGGAAACCCTAATACACTCTGGGAATATTCTGAAAATTTTCCTTGGGAACATAGCAGTTGAATTGAAATCTCAAGGTCAGGATCCTAGAAGGAGGGTGAGAGGCCAGAAAAAACCCTTTTTAAGGGACTGTGGCTTGCGATGATGTATTTGGGGAAAACTGAAGGCTGGTCAGTGTAGCTGAAGTGCATGGAGTGAGGAGGTAAACTAGAAAAGGCAAGCAGAGCAGAGGTTCAGTCCTGAGGGAATTTGTAAGCCATGCCATGGACTTTGGCCTTATCTCATGAGTAATAGCAGGTTTGAAGGATTTTAAGAAGAAGAGCAGCATGATCAGGTTTTGAAAAGGTCGTTCAGGCAGCAGCGTGGAGAATCATTCAGAAGAGGCCAAGGGTGGAAGTAGGACACCACTTAGGAAGCAATTCCAATGTAAGAGCCAGCCATGTGATGATAATTTGATTATTCATACGTTCAACAAATGGTGATGGAGCACTTTGCACATTCCAAGCGTGACTCAGTGGCTGGAAAAAGAGTAGTGGAAAAAAATGACGAAAGTCCTGCTTTTCATTCTAGTTGGGAAGTCAGGAACAAGCAAAAAATAAACAAAAACCCAATAGTCAGGGTGTGTCAAGTGCTAAGAAGAAAAATAATAAAGGACAATGGGGCAGAACCAAGAAAGAAAAAATGACATATAAAAGTGGGTGTACAAATTTAAACAACTGAAAATTAAAAGGTCTGTGCATGGGGGCGGTGGCGGGGGAGTACCTACTCTGGGCCAGTGTCGTACAATTAATTAGCAAACTATAAGAATTAGTTGTGTGTGTGTGTGTGTGTGTATGTGTGTGTGTGTTTGTAACACTTAAGACGGTGAGGAGGATTTTATTAGAACCCCCTTTTCTGGAAGGGGTGAAGGCCAGGATGTTCACTTTCTGTAATCTGCAGCTCTGTAAACATGTTTGCACTAATCATTAACTCTGTGTGTAGCCTACAGAGTCACAACTAAAATTCATTATATAGGCAGTGTCTGAAAATGAAGAGCTGCCACATTTGTTAAAGCATTTATTAAATACAATTAATGTCTATTATTCAAATTGTGCTCTAAATTTAAACATGGGATATACAATTCTGCATATGTTAACTACTGAAGTTAATGAAAAATAAATTATGCCTAAAATAAATAAATATTTAAATAAATAAATATGTCTACCTAAATTGATATTTGAGAAATTGAAAGCAGAATAAACACCCACCCACAGTTAGTGGCAGATAGTCTAACATTATATAATATACTTTTTATGGACTATTTCCAGAAAAAGAAATGGCTAATATTCATTTTTGAAGACAATTTTGTAGCCAATACCAGTAGTACTTAATTTTATAATATTTGACAACCTAGAGCTTCACAATTAAGTGTTCTGTTACTTAGAGAAGATTTAGGATTAATGCTCCTCCTGAAATCATACTGTCTAGTTCAATTTTAAAGACTTTTTTCCTTAATATTACATTTCTATGGTTTTCTTTAGGGACCGCTTAGATTTACTACTTAATAAAAACCAATTTGCCTGTATAAAGTTACATAATGTATTTTAAGTATGTTATTAATTGGAATAGAAATGTTAAGACATTTTAGTTTTCAGTTTATATATTTGAAGACTGAAGTACTGGAAAAATGTCATGCATGAAGGATGAAGGAATAGAATATTAATATTCTGTTACATAGAATAAAATGAAGAAGTTGTCACTCAATTGATGACCAAGAAGTATGATTCAGTACCAAACTTACTGTTGTTCCAATTTATACCATAGAGTTGCATAAGTGACTAAATTATGTAAAGAATTGCCAAATATCTTGTGCTGATGTGTACACAGCCATGATATCATAATATAATTTTAATACTGAATCACCCAAAGTCTTATATGATACCACCAATCATTTCATCCAGCTTTAGGACCCAAATGTTCATGTTTAAAGTGATTAAGCAACAGTCCATTATTAACTTGGTGATCCCACAATCAACCTGTTTTATGTGTATGTGACTTCAATAGAGAAGTTAGGTTATTAAATGGGAGACAATCATTTTCTAAGTAAGTCCAGTTTCAAAAATTTAAGAAAAAACACTGTAGGAGATTTATGATAATAATAGATCATAGCTGAAGAGGTTACATGGAAATAAAAGTGCCACCTCAACAATGTTCTAGCATTTGGATCTGTTTATTTCCATAGGAAATAATAATTAGGGAAAATTATACTGATGCTTGTTTAATTTTTGAAATGTCTTAAGAAAATAATAATAAATATCAGAGATTTCTTTTAAAACTATATATTTATACACATACACACTGCATACATACACACACATATACCCACTGACACGTGCAAATACGAATATATTTTTCCAAAACCCTTTCACATCTGGTATCTTTGTCATTGGCATTATCTTACATGATCTCAAAGGCAATTTTAATTTTTTTATTGTACAAGTGAGCCAACTAAGGTGCACAAATTTTCAAGGATTGACTTGTAATCCACTGTCTTAGAAGTATATCTAAAATTATACCACAGTTTTTTGAGGTACAATTTTAAGCACTTTTTACTATACTGTCCTGTTGGTATTTTTTTCAAGACTGCAAATTAAAGTTTCATGTGACCTTCTTCTCCAGATCACATATGTTGGCTAGATTGCTATTTGCCCACCCAATATCACTGTCCCTCTTGTTTATTATGCATCCAACATAAAGCATATGTTCCAGTTTCATTTGTAGATGGGTGTGGCCCTTGTGTCTAAGTTTTGGGAAATGATATATAAACAGCAGCACTGTGTGTGACTTTTCTGAAGGCTACACTAGTGTTGTCTCAGGGGAGAGGTGGGACATTCTGTGCTTTTCTTTGTCTTCCTTTTTGCTGCCTGGAAAGCAGACTGATGGCTGAGGTTCCACCTGCCATCTTTGGCCATGAAGTCATCTTGCAGATGAGAGTCACGTGCTAAGGATGGTGGGGGCAGGGAATGAATAAAGGGTTTCGCTTCATAATGAATTCATGAAACCTATTTGTCAACTTAATGGTACAGATGAACTGGTTTGCAAGGCAGAAATAGAGACAGATGTAGAGAACAAACGTATGGACACCAAGGGGTCGGGGGTGGGGGGGATGAACTGGGAGATTGGGATTGACATATATACACTAGTATGGATAAAATAACTAATAAGAACCTGCTGTATAGCACAGGGAACTCCACTTCGCTGTACAGTAGAAACGAACACAACATTGTAAAACAACTATACCCCAATAATTTAAAAACAAAAACAAAAAACCTCCTGACTACTTTTACATGGCTGAATACCTTGTGTTCTAGCCACTATTATTTTAGATTTTCTGTTATATATAGACCAACCAAATCCTAACTGATATGATATTAAAAATGTGGATATTAGCATTCTATGCATAAAAGTGTTAGCATCACAAAAGTTGGCTTTTATATTATAGGAAAATGGTTTACATTTTTATCTATTCACTAATGAGTCAAATGCACATTGATTTCTGTGTGCTTATCAAATATTCTAAAACTAAAAGAATAAAAGCATCTTACTAGATGTATAATAATTTTCAGTCTGAATGCTCTAAGTCTAACATTTATTTTAAAATGCATTTTTGGTGGTGTTCCCACATAGTGATTATGAATATAATATTTTACCCATAGCCCAAAGGAAAATGGGGATAGTCTATCACAGCACGGGTTAATGGAACAAATTCCCAACAGACAGACAAGTGAGTTATTTCTTTTCCAGACTCTTTATCTAACTCTGTGACCTTGAGCAAGTCACTCAAGATCTGTGGGCTTTCACTTTTTCAATGATAAAATAGGTGAATGAGCCTTCTGTAACTTCACTTTTAGCTTTAAAATTATTGACAAATAATATGAGAATCTTTATATCATATAATTGTTAGATTTGAGAAACCTTAGAGATTAGCTCGTAATAAGATTCAGTCTCTTAATTGATTTAACTTTTGTTTAATTTTGCAAAGATCATATATACATGGAGGAAATGAAATGGTTTTTACTGTAGGTAGATGTTTATGTTATCTTAAACAATGAGAATTTGGGGGAAATTCAGGTATTATAAAACTGTGGGCTTGTTGGAAAAGCTGAATATGCAAAAAGAAAAAAACAAAAAAGTAAAAGAACTACTGAAAGATGGAAAGGGATAGTACACATTTTAAAACCAAATATGGCACATGACAAAAGATGTGAAAAATGAATCAGATATTTTGAAGATTAAGAATGGTGACGCCTATAAAAGAAGAGAGAAGAGCTTGTCTGAGGGAAAAGGAAATAATGAGGAATTTCATGAGTTAGTGCATCATCTAAATGAAGATGATCAATGACAATTAAAAAAAAAAATGGTACTTGAAGATTAAGAAAACCAGATCCAGAATAATATATATCTGAGTTCATATCCCGGCTCTGCCACTTACCAGTAAAATGACCTCATGACAGATACTTAGCCTTTCTAAACCTTGTTAACTTGTTGATAACTATGATCTCTAATGAAAATTCTCTCCTTATAAACTTTTGAGACAAGTATAAACTGGGTTTTCAAAAGCAAGACTCCATTGTTTTGCATTTTCTCCTGACACTGAAAACAGAAAGGGTAAAGCAGGAAAAGTCCTGAATGACAAAATAGACAATAAACAAATAGTTTAAGAAATAAAATATACATTTACATATAAAACTTTTACTCTTTTAATAAACATCATTACATAGTCAATTTTCATATTTTTCCAGTTCACTACCTTTCCCAAATCATTGAACTTGTCAGTGTAAATGGAAAAGTTATTTTCTTTAACTCAGATTTAGTTAATGAGAGACGCTGTGTAAGAAAAAGGACCCTAGAGTCTGTCATACAGAGTGAAGTAAGTCAGAAAGAGAAAAACAACTACCGTATGCTAACACATATATATGGAATCTAAAAAAAGAAAAAAAAATGGTACTGATGAACCTAGTTGCAGGGCAGGAATAAAGAGGTAGACATAGAGAATGGACTTGAGTACGTGGGGTGGGAGGGTGAAGCTGGGGTGAAGTGAGAGTAGCATTGACATATATACACTACCAAATGTAAAATAGTTGCCTGGTGGGAAGCAGCAGCATAGCACAGGGAGATGGGCTCAGGGCTTTGTGATGACCTAGAGGGGTGGGATAGGGAGGAGGGGAGGGAGGGGATATGGGGACATGTATATGCATATGGCTGATTCGCTTTGTTGTACAACAGAAACTAACACAGTATTGTGAAGCAATTATATTCCAATAAAGATGTATTAAATAAATAAATAGATAGATAAATAAATAAATATCACTGTAATAGGAGTTTTTAAAATCTGAAAATTATATATTGTCCCTTGGTTCTTGTAAAACATGTTTACAAACATCAGTGTGTTACTTCACATTTGCATTTGTTTCTGGTGAATTAATAGCTTCCTCCAACAAGCAAGTAATTATCTAAGTTTTAGAAAAAAAATCACAATACTATAAAGTATATATTGGACAGACGTTAATGGCACTTCATTTCATGGTTCTCTGACACAAATGCTCCTAAAAATTTATAGAACTTGTAGTATGGAAAACTTTAACAATTGAAATGCCAAATGTGAAAACACATATAGGGCAATAACATGGATATTCAAAGATGGGTGGCCCAGATTAGAAGTTTTTATATTTTGACTAAAAGTTCCAAAATGGACTAATTTCAGGCTAAAGCCAAATCAAGCTTATTTTACAGAGGAAGTCTTTAAGTGAGAGGGAGATAGTAAACAGATTTGTAGAGATCCATTTTCTCAAACGATATACTCGCAACAGAGGCCCTAAACACCAACTATCTGTCTCAAGTACACTTTAGTTTTTAAGTTGAGTTTGAAAGTAATAAAAATAAATCGTGAAAACTTTTAGACAGAATTTCATTAATGGAAGGTGCTGTAGCAGTTTGTAAAGTACAGCACTCTATATAGATTTTTGTTTAGTTTAATTTTTTGTTGTTTAGTTTTTTTGCTAACAGCCAGGGCTCCAACATATGACTTCCAGGAAGTTACAACTGAGTTATAATATGCTAAAAATGAGAATCTGATGAAGTTTAAATGTGAATAACTTATATTGGGACATCCAAGGGCATAGGATTCAGAAGCACAGTGAGTCATCTCAGTAACTCAAACTATTAAAAAATATTTTCCTTTTCAGTTTTCACCTTAATTTTCTTGGGTCCCATTGTCTGATTATACCTCTGATAGTTAAAGGGCATTTCCAAAAGTACTTCAGGAACACACCTACTTGGAATCTGAAAGGTAGACAGACTTGTTTTCTGTCATTTCCTAGAATGCCCTCAGTAAGACTCAAAGCAGGTGCTTGGAGGTTGCTTTGAGTTCAGTTAGAGAAGGGGGGACCCATTATGTGGATTTCCCTATGGGTAACCATGCTCTTTTAGCCTTTACGAGAGAATCTTTTTATAGGAGACTCTAAAATGAACCTGATATTAAAATTAGAAGAAATGCGATTGATGCTGTCTTTTGTAATGAAAAGTATATGCACCAGTAAGGTCAATACATTCTACTGGAAGGAGGAGGGCTAAAACAAACAAAAACAACAGCAAATATAGGAAAGATAAACTCAGTTGTTCTTTTTCTTTTTGACTGCACCCGAACAGAGATCGAACCCTTGACCCCTGCAGCGGAAGCACAGATTCTTAACCACTGGACTGCCAGGGAAATCCCTCAGTTGTTCTTTTTTGTCATTGCTTTAGGATACTACTAGAATTTAAGAAGTGACTAAAAGTATAAAAGTACTAGCTTATAGAGGAAGAAAATAACATTTTGTCTTTGCTAGGTTCTGTTGTGTTGCAGAGCTATTGATACTTAACTAGATACAGCAGATAAAATACTAAAAATTGGGAGGAAAACAATAAAACCCATAGACAACAACAGAAACTCTCTGGAAATGTGCAGTTCATTAAATGGCACATTTTGAAGAACATGACTTAAAGATAGCCAAAATTGATAGAAAGTGACCTTTTCTGTGTGGCAATACATAGCTGATAATGTTGAAGCACTATATATGGTTTGGGTTACCTGTGTTTATTCATTTTTAAATGTGTTGAGCATTTCCTAGGAAGTAAGAAGTGGTGCTAAATTCTTTAAAAAATATTACCTCATTTAATCTTCT
This sequence comes from Eschrichtius robustus, assembly GCF_028021215.1. Lineage (NCBI taxonomy): Eukaryota > Metazoa > Chordata > Mammalia > Artiodactyla > Eschrichtiidae > Eschrichtius > Eschrichtius robustus. The sequence goes on along the minus strand of NC_090844.1, from coordinate 16,706,831 downwards.
CAAGAGTTCTGTGGAATAGATATTGTTGTTAACCTCATTTAACTTATGAAAAACCTGGAACTTGGAGAAATTATTTAAATTTATGGATTATTAGTAATATCTCATTATTTGAGCATTAATATACTACATTTGCCTATAATTTAAATAAGTGGTTTATATTTAAAAGTTTGTTGATTATGAGATCATTGTAAAAATCAAATTCAGTCATTCCCTAGTGTAGAATGTTTTAGGCATAGACAGAAATACATCTGTTACTAGAAGAAGTTAAGATCAGCATGATGAAAATGTTTTATAACCTTTTGTTGGATTGTTTAATTTCCTTTCAGTTATCTTGTGTTTAATGACAAACTGGAGTGCATCCTTAAAAATGTCGGATTGCTGAATAATGGACAGGCAATCTCCCTGAAATGCCCAAAGGAGATTGTTAGAAAAAGCTGAGGCTAGTGAAGGTATAGTTTATATTTTTAAAAAAGCATAAGGTGACAAGAGAGTCGTTCCAGAAGCTAGGATTTTGTACACAAGTTTGCAAAAGTTCATCTCTCTCAAAGATGAAACTGAGTGTCATGAAATATACCAGCAAATTGGCAAAGATGTGAAGCGAGTGGAATTCCCATACACTACTGTGGGAGAGTATGAAGTACAAACACTCAGAAAAACTGGCAGTTACTTATAAGTTAAATATACATATACCTAACTGTTTGGCACAGCGATTCCTCTTCTAGGCATTTACCCAAGAGATGTGAAAACATATACACAAAAAGATGTGGATTCACAGGTTGACAGAGCTTTATTCGTAATATCCAAGAGCTGCAAACAGCCCAAATGTCTATTAATAAATAAGTGGATTTAGAAAAAGACAGAAGTATATTTACACAGTTGAAAACCACTCTCCAAAGAATAGAAACAGACAGCTGATACACACAACCACAGGGATGAATCTCAAAAATATTTACCTAAATGAAGGAAGCAAGACACACACAAAAAAGTAATATTATATGATTGCATTTATATGAAATTCTAGAATAGACAAAGTGATAGTGATGGAGAGCAGCAGACAGGTGGTTCTCCAGGGGCTGAGGGAGGGAGTGGTTTACTACAAAGCGATGAGAAACTTTTGGGGGTGATGAGAATGTCCTTTATCTGGATTGGGGGGATTATGTAAGTATATATTTTGTCAACACTTACTGAGCTATAGACTTAAAAGGAGTATATTTTTGTGTATAAAGTATGTTTTTATAAGAAAAAAGTGCTCATATTGCATTTTATATTTTAACCACTTAGCAGTAAAGAATAAGATGTGGAAAAAACTATACAGTGATGAAAGAACCTGAGTAAACAAAAGCCAAATCATGAGTTCAGACTTTAACTTTATCATAATTCAGAACTAATATAGTACCATTTTTCTAAAATGTTCTGAACTCTATGCTATATCTGTAGGTTTTATTGCATAGTCAAATATTTAAAAGATTAAGGTAATTATTTTTTATTTTTTCAAATGCAAATGGTGCATATGAAAATATTCTGAGTTTCTTGTAATTTCCACAAAAAATCAAAGGCGAAGGCACTCTATCTGGAAGGCCACACCAAAGCTGCATCAATAATTACTAAGTGACAATGACAAAGGGTAAAATAAAGTATTTTGAACACTTTAAGGCTATTCATATGCTAAGACTTAAAAACTCAAATTCTTAACAAGGGAAATTTCACAATCTCCATTTGTTGAAAGGACATATGGGCACTTAACCTCCTTAGACATAGAAGGCAATGAAACAGAGAAATGGGAAAAGTCAATACTCTAGTACGCAGTTTGTGACAGTATTAATGATGTTAATATGCCAATGTTCCTTCATATTTATTCTACCAAAAAATCTTTATCATACCTTTCCAATGAAGAGGAAGTTTTAGTAAAAGCAAATAGGCCTTAAAATAGCTGAAAGCATACTAAATATTTTTATATACTAAAGAACTCTAGTTCTTTTATAAAATGTATTTGCTTTCATCCCTATGTACTGTTGACTGAGATTTGACTTCTAGAGGGAAAATATGATATAATAAAAATGTTAAGCATTAGGCATCTGAGCCAACATCACTGATGTTGATGAGGGAAATTTACTAGATATGTCATAGTGCTAGGTTCACAGTACAGATGTGAAGCTATTAAAACATGTGCATGCACAAAATAACTAGAGGGATATTTAAATTGCTGCTATACATAAGCTCATGGTGGTTTTCTTCCCCTAATGGAGCACTGTTTAGTTGGTCAATCAATCCTCACTTGTTACAATGTATGCAGGCATTTTACTAGAAATAGGATAGAAATTGTCACTGCCTACAGGAAGTTGGAAATTGAATGGAGGAATTGGATAAAAATAAACAGAATCATTAAATGAAACATATAGAAAGTTGTCTTCCTCCCACAGTGAATTCTCTTTTGTACACATGTGTATAATCCACTTAATAGATTTTTTGCTGTCTGATAGTCTGTACAATTTATCACAGTCATGACCAGTTTCCACTGACTTGAGCTGGTATTGGTTTAATGAGTGTAAACTATTTTAAAGTTAGTTTAAATAATTAGAAGATAAGTTATGATGTTAAAAAATAAGCATAAGTCCAAAATGAAATACACTTGATGTAAAGATTATGTTGTAGTTATTCTTTATTAATATGGGAACTGAGCTACCTATAGCCAAATGTGAAAAATATGAATATAGTGACGTGTGACCCAGTAATAAATATTAGGAAAATGCATCAGAATTGAGATTTCCAAGGTTTCTTCTCCCACCTTTTCATTATTGCTCTCTGGACTTGCTTTCCATTTATAATCATTGACCATAAGTGTTCTCTGAGATTTCTGATTTCTCTGCATTTTGAGGTGACCATATAAATTATCATGCAAGCTGTGACACTTTTGAGAGAGAAAGGGGATGCTAGGACAAAAGATTAAAAAACTGTAGTGTTCTGAGCAAATCAGGCTATAAAATTATCCTATCTAAAATCCTTGTTTTGGGCATTATAAACGTTCTCATTGCTTTTTTGAAAATGACTCCTAAATATATATCTTATATCAAGCTCAACTCTTTCTAATCGGCTAGCCTACTCAAAAACTTACAAAGGTAATCCACTACCATGTTTTGCCATTCAAGATTCCATTATATAACCCAGATTATATTTCCAAATAGTATATTTCTCTTCTACTCTCTACTGTATACCATATAATCCATTCAGTCAAACTGGGTTTACTAATTATTTCATAATTAATCTTTCTAATGTCTATGATTATAATTGTGTCCTCCACCTGGAATTCACTCTTTAACTCCTCATTTCTATTTTTATTCACATAAAAATATTTTTGATTCTTTAACCATCTTCTTGAGTTCTGTCTACTTAATTCTTTCTTGAAGTGACTTCTCCTACATAAATAAACAGGAATGGGTTCTCTACCTCTCTTGAACTTTGTTTATAATTTTTACACTACTACCTCATCTTTGTTTTATTTTACTAATGTTTTATTATACAAATGTATGAAATTTAATTTTAAGCAGCATTACAACCTCTCTGAGGACTATGAATTTCATCTTTTTTTTATTATTGTATCCTATATACTATCTTGTTTTGGGTATAGTTGATATTCAGTGAAAATATATTGATCTATTAAAAAACAGCCATAATATTAAATTATGAGTGTATTATGAGTACATAATTTTATTATTATTAATAATTATTTATAACATTGTTTATTTCTTATGATTCTTTTTTCTATTCTTTTATAAAAGAACTGAATACTGTTTTATGGAGATGATTTTGGTTGTTTGAAATGGATATTAAAGATGATTGATGTACAGATCTAGAAACAAACCCTCCTACTGTTTTTTAATAGTAGACATTCAGTAATTCTAAGACTCTGAGCAAAAATATGTTCATGCGTGCAGAAAATAGTTTTGTGAACGTGATTGAAGCTTAAGTTTTATATTTCTTTAGAGTTTGACAAATATTTCATACATTTCAATAAATGGTTTAAATTAAAAAAGTAAATTATATTAAGTCCTAATTAAATTATATAGGTTTTACAACTTATAAAAATAACTTTTATTCACCAAAATATAGAAAAAAAAATACCTGGTACAAAATTGTGCTTCTAAAATCTTCTCATTTTTATCTAAGAATGATGTTTTCTAAATTTGTAAGGATTTAGACTTCATTTTGTAAGGTTATCTCATATTTTATTTCATCTTTTAGAGGTGAAAAGTCTTCATTTGAGCCATATTAAACTGTAAAGTTTTCCAGCTTCATTTTATATACCACCGCGTATAGGACTACTTACAAAGTTGTACTCAGTAAATAACCTGTTGCAAAATTTAAATTTTGCTTTTTCTTTAAAATTCTTACCTAGAGAATAAAACGTTATTGTTTTCTGCTAGAATTAGAAATTTGTACAGACGTAATATTGAATTTTCTGCCTATAGTGACCTATTAGGCAGAGTATTTATTAAAAATTAGACAGTCATCTGCCAAAACTACTATATTCTTTCTAGAGAGTAACTTTATTTTCCCAAAATCATTTGAAAGAACTTCTCATGGAATTCTTACAGATAAATGAGATGAACTGTCCATGCCATGAAAACAGGATTTCAAACTTTGAGTAGATTACTGTTTATTTGAATAAATGTTCTCTGGTGTGTAGAGTTTATCAATTTATCACACAGGCAAGAATCAGGTTACATTTCCACCTTTCCCATTAACTGGCTGTATGGCATCTGTAATGGGTTTATTTGGGTCCCTCCCAGAATTCACATGTTAAAGCCCTAATCCTCAGTACCTCAGATGTGACTGTAATTGGAGATAAGGTATTTAAAGAGGTAATAAAGTGAAAATGAGACCTTTAGCATGGTCCTAATCTAATCTGACTGGTGTCCTTATAAGTGGAGGAAATTTAGCAGGTGTGCATGTGTACAGATGAAAGACAGAGGGAGAAGATAGCCATGCTCAAACCAAAGTGAGAGGCTCAAGCAAACTAATACAGCATCTAAATCTCCATTGCTACTACTCCCTGGCTAGACTGCTTGGGCCTACCTGCAGAGCCAGCTTGACTAGACTGCTCCGTGAATCCCCTTAGACCCAGTTTAGAAAGACCATTAACTCTCTGCCATAGATATTGCCTGGATGCATAGCCCCCAGATCTTCCTTCTTTCTCAAGAGCCAATAGACCCAGATGAGTCTTCCTTGTTGCATGGCCTTGTGTTTCTTATCAATGACGATATGGAAGAGTAGCTTTCTATTGTAACATATTACATGGGAGAGGTCTAAAATAGAGAAAATGTGACATTTGATTCTGCTTTTATCATCATACAGAGTGGAAGAAGGAATCCTTTCAATGACTGTGTTTGAGAGCTAATTAGCATGACTAGGGAGTGCTGCCCTCCATGTGCTAGCATGTAATTTCCCAGCAAGAATAGCAGGATTCTTAATATCCTGCTATTAAGAATCCAGCCAAAAGGATCATCCTATTCTCTACCTCAGTGTCTTCATTGTTAAGCTGCTGTGCTATCACTGTAATGAGGACAACTGGCCTAATTCAGTGAGAGGCCTCTACTATTTCCTCTCAGTCGGCTTTTGTGAGATAGATTATCCACTAATGTGGAAATCCCAACTATGATGTTTTCCACTATCATCTCCATGTAATATGGCTTATGAGGGAAGCAACCATACTTGCCTTTTTCTTTAAAATCCCACCATGACACCCATTAGGATGTTCTGCACAAAGAACGCACTTCAGAACCCAGCTATCTATTCACCTTATGGAGTATACACAGTAAGTACTGAGTCAGCCACTATCCACATTCTCTATATTTTGCTGTTCAAATCTTTTTATTTTTATTTTAGTTTATCAAGGTATAAGTGCATAACTATATTACTATAAATTTTCCATTTTCAATGTGTTCTGTAACCTCTACTGACATTCATTCGGAATGTATTTATTGAAGGCCCAAAGTATTTACATGATACTGTTACTTTTTAGGCATATTGGCTTATTTTTGATATACTATGGTCTGTTCAGCTATTAGTCAAAACTGAATGCTGAACTCAGGGATCTTACAGTCTAGTACAAGGATAACTCATGTACAAAATTTACAGTAACTTAAGACTTTAGACTTCTGAGCGTTTACTCTGTAAATAAGGGGAAAATACATTTTCATTGTTGCCTTTCTATATTCAGAAGTTGGTAGGAGAGTCTAAAAATTTGATAATCATTAACAGGAAAGTGTTATTTTCCATTTTTTATTTTCTTCCAGTGTATTTACTGCAAAGGTGTTAGATTCAGGGGTAGATAGCTCTTTATGTAATGGAGGACCTAATGAGTTTTCTCCTATTCAGATGCTGTGATGGAACCTATTTGGGGTGAGTAATAGAAAGCCAGTTACTTGACATAAAAAAGTTAAAGAAGGAGAACAAAAAAGCATGGAGGTTGAGGATTGACACATAGAGAGAAGGCTCTTGACTTCTTAGGATGGCAATATTCTAATTTCAGTTGTTGGTAGTTAGTCAACATTCTAAAATCCCTCTTATTAAGTCAAAATTTCAGAAAAATCTCTTCTGAGTAATCCATCCTTATGATAGTGTTGGTGTAGTAGGACATAGTACAGAAAAAGAGCATAGCAGTCATTAGAAATTGGTCAGAGTAGAATCAATAATTTAGTGAACAGAAAACTATAATAGAAGGAAATAATTTACCAGGAAAAAATGCAATTTATACCAAGCCTCCAGCCCAGAGTTTGTGGAAGAAAAGATAGATTTCTCACTAATTATAGAACAAGGGTCTCTCAAGACATCCTACCTGATTGTGAAAGTAAAGGACAACCAAGAAGTGTTAAGGGAAATGTGAAACATGAAAACAAATATCTGGATTATAGTATTAAATGACCTCAAAGAGATTCAGACAGAGCTCAAAGCATACTCAGGTGAGGAGAGAACAGTCTGCAGTAAGCCCTTAATAGAATGTATGCTCAGTGATTAACTATGGCTGCTGCTGCCCAGGACATTCCCTGGAAATCTTCCTCTTCAGGAGTATTATCTTCTGCCCTATTTTTCAGGCATCATTTTACCATTTACAAAACTTAATTCTCCTCTGAATTTGTTGCAGATCATTATAATTTAAGCAATCTCCAATCTATGCAAAATCTGTTCCTCCTTATAGACAAATGGATACCAAATTATTTTATCACTAAGCAACAAATCTAAATATCAAAATTCTAAAATATAATATAATTTAAATAATATAGGCAACAAATTGTGGGCACAGTTTGTTACATATACTACTAGGTTCTTCATTCTAGATTTTTACCTAGTCTGCATACTTACGTAAGTCATAGTTGCTGCAAAGGACTGAAACCACTGATTGCAACATTTAGCGAAGTGGAATATATATGGCCAAATATTATTAATATAAATATATAAAAAATTAAAACATCATATGGGTTCTTTAGAGAAAGAGGGCTCTGTAAAGCCATAGTAGCATCAAATATTATTCTCTTACCATCTACATAGGTCCTTATAAATACTTTTCCATGTGATAAAGCGCCTTAAGGAAAACACCGTCTCTGTTAAGTGTATGTGTAGTTCAGAAGTTATTTTATAATTTCATAAAAATATTTTGATAAAATGTGATAAAATAAAATTTTCATAAGATGACCATTGCCAGTCATGATGTCATGCCTGCATTACCTCAGTAGTCTATACCGCAACCTCTGAGGTAGGTACTGTCTCATCTAAATTTTACACAAGAAGGAACCAAAGCACAGAGGGGCTAAGTACCTCGCCCAAGTCATCATCTAGCACACAGTGGGCTTGTACTTGACCACAAGAGTCTAACTCCCAAGTTAATACTTTTATCCACCATTGTTGGTAACCATACACTTATGCAATATTACAGATCTGTTTTCAGAAGCAATGCTGTGTGTCAGTTCAGTTCAGCAAACATTTCATGAGTGCCTGGCACTGTTCTCTGGACTGTGATACAAAGATGGGTAGCAATAGCCCTTGCCGCAGTCAGGCCCTCTCTGTACTCTTTTTCTAACCAGCACTTCTTATGAAACAATCAACTGTATTCCTGCTACAGGGTGAACTGTCAGAAGTCTCAATGGCTGTCCTGTAAGATGGCATGTGACTGAACTAAAGATGCAGTTGTTCAAGAATGTGTCCACTTTTTTTCATATCATAATTCATTGCAGCATTAAATCATGGCTCTTAAAAGTGGATAGCTCTTAAAAGTGGATTTAAATCATTAAATCATGGCTCTTAAAAGTGGATAGCATTTTGCCCCACTCCTGAAATCCACTCCTTTACTAAAGTCATTCCTGGGAAGATGGAGTGATTGATCTGATTGAAAAATTTGGGAAAATGATGCATGCTTTGTTCAGCCCTTCCATCTTCTGGGGAATGAATTGCTGTCAGGGCTGGGTTCCTCTGCTTCCCCAGAAGCTGTGCTCCTGGGGAGGTGGAGGGCTGCAGGGGCTGGATGGGGAAGCCTGTCTAGTTCCAGGATTCCGTATTAATAGCTCAGTTCAGCCAACAGGCTTCAGCCATGTCCTCCTGCATGATTTATCTCAGTCTGTGGGGTAGAAAAGGGAGTGTTTTTGTTGGGAAACCCACAGCCATTTATTAGATATAATTCTATTCTCCCACAAGGAACAGACAACTGATGAGTGCGTATACAAGCCATTATTACCCAGGAAAAACTTAAAATTTTCTGAGAGTTGTCACCCTTCACATACACACACACATATATGCATATATGTATATGTAAACATACACACATTTACATGTGTGTATATACACAATATATATAAATGTACATATATATACACATATGTGTATGTACAGATAGATACATAATCCTAAAGAACAGTAGCCAAACTCTTATTTGCTTCTTTCCTTTCTAATAACTGCAATGTCTTAAAATTTGCACTTCCTTGCCCAGAATTACCTGCTATACTCTAATCACATGGTATCTGAGATCACTTGGAAATTGAGATTAAATCATTGGGAACATCAGTTACAGGAAATAGATTTCTTAGATAAAAGTAATGCTTCCATTTTTGTCCCATACATTTGACATTTTGACTCTCATAGTATAGCTTTCCCCAAGAGATAGACCTATCTCTATAGCAATCAGCTTCTAGCCTTAGTGCATTCATTTAAATTTTAGTGTCAATATTATAACTGTGTTATAAAGTTTGTAACTCATAGCTTTTTAGTATAGTCATAGAGAACAAGGAATTGTATCATAATTGCACAAAGGGGCCATTCAGTCACTGGCTAGAGTGAAAACAATTATGAATGAGCCCACATTAAACTCCGTGCCTCAGGTGAAGGATCCCGTGCTGCAAGGCCAAGGGATGTGGCACTTTATCCTGCTTGCCTAAGGCTCATGCAACTCAGCTTTTAGGAGGCACTTATGAGATTCATATTTCTCTACATAGCATCCATGTGGCTACATTGCTGATACGCTGAATTCTGACCCCTTTTACAATGCTGAAAAGGTAAAGGAACAACAGTCATTTCACCACTGATTTACATGGGAGTTATTACCTGAAACATCTGTATTCCCAACACAAGTTGATTTAATTTGCTCAAATTTCCTGGTAATCATATTCCTCGACCTAGAAAGGACATTCTTTCCTTTCTTACTTTCTTGAAAAAAAGAACCACCACCCAGCTCCTCCATTTGAATTTAATGCATTTTCACCAATGGCAGCCTTTGAGAGTAGCTTGTTAAAGAGTTGGAAGGGTTAAGGAAACTTTACTTGGCATCATTCTGGGAAAATAGAATCCTAGCATTTTGGCCTCTAGGGTTTGCTTACTAGACAGTGAAATGCAAAAACTGAAGGAAGATAAACTCTCTATTTGCAGTGAGGCTATGTGAAAATGGAAGGTGTTTAATCACTGAAAAGGCGAACTATGTCATCTCCTTTTTTCCCCCTGGAAATACAGGATTGTTCCCTCTGGTGTAATCTTTTTCTTTTTCTCTGTCCAGTCCAGACTTAAATGATACCAGATGTTGGCGATCCAGTAATATTTTGCTCATTTCTCAGTTGGAAAATTGGTTTTCTTCTTTTCCTCATTTCTTTCAAAAACAAAAGGTAAAAGAAAATTTAACAGATTATTACTGACTGCAGCAAACCATGAGTTAATGTCAATTATGTTCTGCACCTATTATTAAAGAAACATTTATTAGGTGGACACTCTGAACAGAACACTACACCAGACTCAAATTGACCCCAACCTAGTAATATAAAAGTCTCAAGGATTTCTAGAATTAACAACTTTATATAAACAAAAAGCATTTATATAAAGTTGACCTATAGCAATGGCTGTATCAGTCTGTTTGAGCTGCCATAACAAAGCACCATAGACTAGGTGGCTTAAACAATGGAAACGTATATCCTCACAGTTCTAGAGGCTGGAAGTCTGAGATCAAGGTATTGGCAGGTTAAGTTTCTGCTAAGACCTCTCTCCATAACTCTCAGATGACTGCCTTTTATTGTGTCTTCACATGATCTTTTTTCTGTGCACACACATTCCTGGCGTTTCTTTTGTGTCTAAATTTCCTCTTCTTGTAAGGACACCAGCCAGATTGTATTAGGGCTCATGTAAATGGCCTCATTTTAACTTAATCACCTCTTTAGAGGCTCTTTGTCTAAATTACAGTCACATTCATAGGTACTGAGATTTAGGGCTTCCACCCGGGACTTTGTAGAGGGGTGGACATACTGCAGCCCATAATGGTGGCCGTGAATCTGGACAGGATATGAGGCATTGGCTTGGATGCCAGCGTGGATGGGTGACACGTACGGAGAGACAGCAGCTCCTCACTGACCAGCCTGTGTCTCGTAAGCCCCATGAACTAGAAGCAGCCCTGAGAATGCAGGCAGGGTGAGATCTTAAACTGAATGAAGAAACACCAAAATGGCTAAGATTGCCCTGAGTTAACTAAGACTGGTTTCTACCATCTGAAAGACATAGCCATTAAGTGCAGTTATAGGAAAATTTTAAAAGTAGCTTTTCTCTGGCCTGTATCTGTGACTCGGGACTATACCTGCTGCATCCATACTTTTCTACATTGTGTAGCTATACCATGAGACTGGGCTGCAGATAGCTGAAAGAAATTCAGGCTCATTGAAGAAAAGCAATGTATTGAAAGGTTTCAGGGAACTCGCAGAATTAATGGAAGGCTGTCCAGAGCAGATAAAAGAATGACAAGAACCAAGAATCTCCAGAAAGACAAGAAGCAGGAAGCAGAAGAGAAACAGCTGAATAGACGTAGACAGGATGCTGGGACGCTATACTGGTGACTGCGACCACTGGGGTGAATGACTTCTGGCCATTCTACTAGTTGTTGCATCACTAGCTCCAGTAAGAAGTGAATGCTTATTTCCTGTGAGGCACTAGCATAAGGAGAGAAAGGTCTGGCCCCTGGGCTTTGTATCAGAAGACAGTCTCTTGGAATTTTCCTCACCTCTAGACTGTACACAATAGGCAAGATCAGTGTTCAATTGAAAATAGGGATGAGGAAGAGCAGATGCTGGAAAACCAAAATATGACATCACCCACCTTCCTAGCACAGAAAAAGCACCCAATGTAGCAGCTGTTGCTGATTCTCTAATAATTATTATTGCATGTGAACAATTCCAAAAGTTCTCTAGGGAAAAGGAAAAGGGAAGGTTGGTGTAGCCTAGAGTAGTTGGATGGAGTTTAATAGAAGATGTTCCAGGTGAGCAGATCTTGAATGCATAGGATGTGAATAACTAGAAAATGAGATTGGGCACTGGACATAATCCAGGGAGGAGCAGTGTGAGCCCAGGTAGGTGGATGGAAGGGAACTTGATGGATGCTGAGTGTGAGGATGGCTGCCTGAACTGACTGGGGGCTCCTTCTGGCAAGTTGTGACAGACCAGTTTGGATACTTCCAGGGGGGAGACGTATATAGAGGCTCTTATGTTTCCACAAGGAGGGGTTTGATTTATTGGTTCAAAGGAAGCCATGGTAGGTTCTTGAGCAGCAGTTTCCCAGTGGTACAACATCTCCTTTGTTTGAAGTTTAAGGACAGAACAGCAGAAGTTGTTCAGGGGCCTGGGAACCTCAGTTGTCATCAATTTTCCTTTTAGCTACTGTTAAGTGGTTCCCTGATCCCTAATATTTCTTTTTCTCTGGAAATTTTGTTAGTGCACTTCTTTCTTCGTATTTTTTCTTTCAGCTTCAACAACAACAAAAAACTGTCATATCTGCTACTTATTTCTGTTTATAAAACAATTTGAAAAAATTTTGTCTCATCATAATAACATGGAAAATAAACTTTTTTGAAATTTTTTCCTGTTACAAACCAGTTTTTATTTAGAGCTGGGAAATGTTTTTGTTACCAAACAGAAACAATAAAAGCATGAAAAAGGTAGCTGGGACAATATTTGGTATTCTGAGGTTTGCACAAAACATTGATTTGTGAAATCCATGTTAGATGTAAGTGTATTTCAGTTCAAACTTTGTATTTTAGCTTTACAATAAGCATTTATTTCCCCACATGCCTTACTTTATGGAATACTTTTTAGAGTTTATTTTTCTCTAAAGTCTTTGATACATTTGATTGAGTTCGCTCTATGCGAAGGTCAACACAGATCTATGATTTTTAAAAAGAGATTTGGATTTAAAACAACAACAAACAACTCTTCAATTACTGCCATAACTCCTGCCCTCTGCTTCTCTTTTGCCCCGCCTTTGATCTTACACGAATCCTTAGTAAAGTACTGAGCTGAGATGCTGGGCAGGCAGTGAAGGGCACAACGGGAATTACTACAACAAAGTGCCATGGAAAGGGTTGCGAATGAATTATGCCTCCAGTGAAGAAAACATTGCTGTATCCATTCCCCTTTGCAATACCACGTGGTTGCTTCTACCATCAGGAGGCGGGGTCTGTTTCTCCAACTTCTTGATGCTAAGCTGGCTGGCGTCTTGATTGATTTCGATCAGTAGAATGTGGTGGAAGGGCCGTGTGGAAGAGACTGAGATGCCCCAAATGACAGGCACCACAGATCCTGGAACTCTCCAGCCCCTTCAAGTCACCCAGTCACTGCAGCTAAATGAGTGAGCCCCAGTTAGACCAGCAGAAGAACTGTCCAAATTGCCAATGCACAGAATCATAGGGAATTCTAAATCATTGCTGTTTTTTTTATATTTTTTCTTTTAAATAAATTTATTTATTTTATTTTTGGCTGCGTTGGGTCTTCGTTGCTGCACACGGGCTTTCTCTAGTTGCGTCAAGCGGGGGTTACTCTTTGTTACGGTGCGTGGGCTTCTCATTGCAGTGGCTTCTCTTGTTGTGGAGCACGGGCTCTAGGCACGCAGGCTTCAGTAGTTGTGGCATGTGGGCTCAGTAGTTGTGGCTCGCAGGCTCTAGAGCATAGGCTCAGTAGTTGTGGCGCATGGACTTTGTTGCTCCATGGCATGTGGGATCTTCCCAGACCAGGGCTCGAACCTGTGTCCCCTGCATTGGCAGGCAGATTCTTAACCACTGTGCCACCAGGGAAGCTCCAGTCATTGCTGTTTTATGCCACTATTTGGAAGGAATTTTGTAGCAGGAGCAATAAATAACAGATACACATGCTTATTATTATTTTTTTTTTGGCTTAATACTCAGTTCAGGCTCCTTATGTATATAATACCAAATATGAATCACTTTAATTACTATGTGTCATAGTTAAGAGCTTGTCAAATATAAAGCAGCTGTCTCTACAGGTGGAAGTGTTTGCTTATGTCAGTGTACCTATACAGGGCGATCAAAATTCAGTGTCTTGTCCTCAGTTTTGTACATAGGGCCTACACGACTGATTCACACTAATCAATCTATCTGACAAAATACTATTTATTCAGAATTCCAATTTCTTAAAATAAGATTTGTACTGCAAAGTGGTTAGAACTGTTCCTCTCTGTTAAGGAGAAAATTCTGATCTCTGCACGGCAACCTAAATGAAAAACCAAAATAATCCAAGATGTAAAGAGGATCATTTGGGATGGTATTATAGTATTACATGGTCCTAGTGCCCCTTTTCGATGATAAACAAAGGAATCCAGTAGTTCATCCCAGCAAACAGGACCACTCCCACTCTGAATAGTGCTGGAAACAATAATAGCCCCTGTTTCCTGTATTCTACTTTTTAAGACTCCACATGAGTATGGTTTCTAGATAAACCAGCATCATATCACCTGCCATCATTGCATTGTGATCCCATTTTCCTGGCTGTGAACTCTTAATGGAGGTTAAAAAAACTCAGTAGTAGCACATTTACCACCATTTACATATTTATTTTATTTTACTTTATTTTATTATTCAATGAAAGATTCTTTAAATTCTGTAGAGCTTTACAATTTTCAAAAGTTTCACACACATAATTTTATATAATCCCTTAATAACCTTTTTTTAAATCCCCCACTCCTATATTGCTCCTCTCCCCTTCCCTTTTCCAATGGTAAGCACTAGTTTGTTCTCTGTATCTGTGAGTCTGCTTCTTTTTGTGCTTTATTCACTAGTTTGTTGTATTTTTTTAGATTCCACATATCAGTTGTATCATACAATATTTATCGTTCTGTCTGACGTATTTCACTTAGTATAATGCCCTCCAAGTCCATCCATGCTGCTGCGAATGGCAAAATTTCATTGTTCTTTATGGCTAAGTGGTATTCCATTGTGTGTATATATACCACAGCTTCTTTATCCATTCATCTATTGATGGACATTTAGGTTGCTTTTATAATTTGGCAGTTGTAAATAACACTACTATGAACATTGGGGTGCATGTATCTTTTCTAATTAGTTTTTTCTGTTTTTTTTTTTCGGGTATATACCCAGGAGTGGCATTGCTGGGTCATACGGTAGTTTTATTTTTAGTTTTTTTGACCACTCACATATTTTTGCTAAAGATACTGTCAATCTTGTCCCCACATTTTGCAGCATGTCGCTATATTTCTCGTATGTCCCAATTAAATTAACCACAAATCTCTGAGCCACTTTTACATCTTTGGCACATTTTTAAAGTTGATATAATCATTAACATTCTTCTGAATACTTGCAAACCAAGGCTGTATTTATTATATTAGGAGCTCCAGTCTCTCAAAAGTAATACTTTAACACATTATTTTGATATAATAATGATGCTAAAATGTCATATTTAAAGAGGTATGGCTTAAAAAGTTTCAGCTCTATACTGATTACAGCTCTCTTGTGCAGTACATAATTACTGGATATCTTTACCCCAGTGGAGAAAAGATATTTAAGTTACTGAATTAAGCATTTTTTCCTCAAAATTAATGTCTGTGCTTATATTTGCACGTTCTTAATTTTTTATACTTCTTCCTCTTCTGGTCGTATCAATAAAACCATCCCACCATCTCATCCGCCTTCAAAACAAAAATAAATAAATGAAGTCATCAGTCAAAATGAACAAGACACAAATGTAGCTTATCAAAATTTTTATCACTCAGTATATTAGTAAACATCCTCAATAGTGTGCCAGATTTCTTAAAAACCTCAATGCAGCTTGTATAAGCAGTATAAAAAATAAAGGTTCCTAATTACTCTTTCACCTTTGTATTTTTAAAAGGAACATATGTAACTTATCACGAAAATGAGGAACTTAGGGAACAAAGTAAAGTTTTATGCCCCTATATTTTCAGCATTCTAGTAGTAATATTTAATTTTCTATTCTCTATATGTTATAAATAAGGGAAACGCCCCAATTAAAAGGTTGAAAATATTATTTTCTGTCATTTGAGGGGAATTTTCAGCCAAAATATCTGAGTGGCACTTGTGAGGACAAGTGGGCCCTTAGCATCCCTAGTCATTTTCTTCATTTACTTGTTTGGGTCAGAATGAGCTCAAATGTGTAAGAGCCTCCAAGCCTTCGAAGCCCTTTCTGCCTCAAACCCAACGATGACTTGTCAATAAGATGTGGTTTTTTGCCATCATCCCATCCCCAAGTGTCCTAACTACTTATTGAATGGGTAGATCGTTTTCTGCTTAGCAATTCAAAATTGCCTCTGATTCAGCTGACAGGCCTGGAATCAGTGTCCTTCAACCCAGAACAAGCATTCCAGTCATAGCAGCTGTCGGTCCAGGTCAAAGTTGTCTTGCTGGTGACCACTGTGATTAACACCATGAAGTTAGGGACAAAAGTTACAACGATGGCAGCTTTTAATTCTTTGTGTTAACAAAGAGACAAAGGACAGCCAACCAGACACATTCAATAACTGTATTTTAAAAGCTGTAAAGAAAGCCACACTGGATATGTTATTCAGGTACTTTGGTCCTTGTGTATCTTTGACTATTAACTCTTGATTGATTATGGCTTTTGAAAATCGCCATTTATATTTAGACATTTCTACATTGGACGTATAAGTTGTTTGAATCTTTTATAACCTTTGTACTGAGATATGGGTCTAATACCCAATATGGAAGGTGAAATAGAACACACCATATTTTTCTTTCTCTTTGGTCTTTTTTGTGAACAGGAATATCATGCTAACTCTATTTTTTGAGAGAAATAGGTATATAAAAATAATATCTTTAAGACATTATCTGGCATTCATTTATAATTATCATGTATAATGTATGGTACAATTACTTTTTTAACATGTCTGCATATTTCAATGCACCAACTAGTCTACGAGCAAAATGGGGATAAAGACTTTTTGAATGTGTTGTTATACCTCCAATAGTAAGACTAACATGAGTAACAAGAGCAATGCATAAATAGCATCTGTTCAATGAGTTCTTTGTTCCGGGCACAATGCTAAATACTTCTTGTATGTATCTCCTTTAACCCTCAAAACCATTCCTTGAAGCAGCTAGTATCCATAGTTTACATATAATGGAACAGAGGTTCGTATAAGTAACTTGCTCAAAGTCATGTTTTGCTAAAGGGAAGGTTCTATTGTTTTTATTAGTGGTAGTAGCGGCGGCAGTGGCAGCAGTGAGCTGTTTACTTTCCCTTCCCTCCATTAGATTGTTTGCACCTTGAGGTCCTCTCGCTCACATTTTTATCCCACATGAAACTCTCATGCGTCATTAATACAATGCTGAGGATTGAATGCGGAGGGTTAGTATGGGTCTGGCTTAAGCCCCACTCCTAGAGGATCACATCTGTGTAAGTCAGGGGCTTCTTCTACATGTGGGGAATCGTTAAGTGGGGGAAGATTATGGAGAGGTTTTGCTGTATATACTTTGTAATAATTTACAGTGTTTGCTCAAATGCATATCCTACATGGTAGAGCAATTACACAGGTAATAAACCATGTATCTGAGAACACAGAATACATAACATCTAACCTTTCCCCGCACACTTGATTTCTCCTGATTGATTAATAACTTTCTTATGTTTAAGTGATTTTTCTTATTATGTATTGCTTTGTATCTCACTGTGGCGTGACCTTAGCCAAACAGTTGCTATATTAAAATTCTCTCATGATACTTCTTAATCCTACATTTGCTGGCATATAAAATGTTTTGTTTTATAGCTGACAATATGGTTAAGCAATAGGGAAGAAAGATGAAAGCAGGAACACACAAAAAAACCATTAAGAAACTTATTAACAAGTAAAAATGTACAGAAACTAGAACCAATTCATTCTCTTCTGCTGCAACCAGTTATAAGCACATCATGGCATTTTCTGAAGCAGAAAACATTTCTACAAAACTGTTTTCAATGCTGTATCAAACACCATACTAATTTGAACACAATAGTTCTTCAAGTGACGGGTGATACGTTATAACACAATACTTTAAAATGTTTCATGTTATTTAAAATACAAATGACAAAGGGAGCAAAACTACTGGCATTCTCAGTTTATAAGCTAGGTTGTTTATCTTTGTAGTTTAATGACATAATATTTTCATCAGTGAATTCGAATAAGCTCTCATCTTGATTTGACAATAGATCTATTTTTGTTGTGTTTGTTCTTAGAAGCTTTTTCACAGAGAGGCAGTAATAAGTGATGGAGGCTCTAAGTAACTGAGACCATGCTAACATATGACACTGAATAAATCATAAGTGCCAATTCATTTTCACCGCTAAATAATTTGATTTGTTACAGTTAGTGCTATTTGTTTACTGAAAAAGGTGAGATAGTCAGACATGTTTTTAATAATGAATGTAATGGCAAAAGTGAAAATGAATCTGCTTTTAAATAAGTGCATAAAGAAAACAGATATGACCTTTAAAGATTTGAGTAGTCTGACCTCCTATGACTCATTAAACTATTGTTGTGAATGGAAAACTAGTATTTCTAATAACAACTTTGTCGACTCTCTTTAACTTACATATATTATTTCTGATTCTCGAAAGGACATCTGAGAAGTAAATACGATTATTCTTCTTTTACAGATGAGGAAGCGCAAGGCCAGAATAGTTCAGCGAATTGCCCCCAAAGTCAGTAAGTAAATATTATAACTAAGATTTCAGCCCAAGTCTGTCTGGGGCTGAAGTCCATTCCCTTTCCAATGTAACATTCTACTTCCTGAATTTCAGTAAATTGGAGCAACCAAGCCTGTTTATTTCAAATTTTGTCTAACATATGATCATAGTCCTCAGTAAATTCGAAAACAATTAGCCACTATCCATTAATAATCACAGTGTGAAAAGAGAGTTAAACCAACAAAAAGACTTTTCTATCATTGCAAGTGCCTGCACGGATATAATCGGTCAACCAAAAGGTAACTAATTTCTCAAAACTCCACAGGTATTTTAGAATGTCTTATGAATTATATACTGTTAAACATTTCTATCTCAGAGCTTAAAATACCTAGTACTTATTTTTGGTAACAGGAAAGGATTGTTTGGTGATCTGAAATCTCAAACTAGACAATTTAAATCTTTCTTATACTGGGATATAATATGTGATTAAAACTCTCCACCAAAACAAAATAAGTATGACAGGCTGCTATATGACAAGGGAGTGTCCTCCTGGAATTCTTTAGAGGAGATTTAAAGTTAGGAAAAACTAACAATAGACAAGAGAACTATTACTTCATATATAATCATATTTCAATGTGCAATTATATACAATAATCTCTCTTTGTGTAATTCAAAAAAGGTATTTTATATGTAGTCAGTAAATGTTTCAGGAACGTAGTGTCGAAATGGTGTGCTGTTCTTTAAAGATTTATCTTTGGTTTTAATACATACAAGTGTTACAGTAAAAACAAGAGAATAATTGCCAAGAATTAGCATTTCATTAGCACTTAAATTTTCATGACACTACCCAGCCCTACAAAAATGAGAAGGCATTTA